>NC_086321.1:29026361-29337979 GCF_036172605.1 Pelobates fuscus
AACACTGTTTAGCACTGTGTAAATTTCAGTTTCGGACAGCAGACATTTATAAAATTAACTATTATATGTGTAATAATAATAGTAAGAGCCGCTATATACTCTTTCTATTTAATCCATTTGTATTTACTTTTTTGAATGGTGGCAACAATCTTTCTGAAATTGTTAATATACATTTATTTATCCTCTTATTAAGTCTGTTAAAGAAAATGCTTTTATTTTACAAGGATATATGATTCACAAGCACATTAAAAAAAATGTAGTTCTTAGACGTACTTGGTAATATTACTGGTAATGTATATGTCCATGCACGCAAGACATGATTTTTTTTTTTCTTAATTTTTTTATATTTTGCTTGTGTGCATTTTCACAGATCCAGGTGGGGGAGAAGGAATTAGAGACGTTGTTTGGTGTTTCTCATGATACTATGCTAATCAAGACTGGTTAGGAGTAGAAGCGCATCTTCTACCATTTTAACTAGTTCTTACATTTATATTGTCAGAGAAGCAGTTAACAAAAAAGACAAAAAACAGTGTCCCGTTCTCATTGGCATCCTGTATATATAGGGTGGGCAAAGACAATGTAAAATGTTCATTATATTCTAAAGAGTTGCATTTTCAAGCCGTAAAATGATTCTGCATGAAAGGACATTCTGTATCATTCTGGACACTATACTATAAACAGTCTAACAAAACAAAACAAGACAAGACAAAAAAAACTAAAGTTTGTGTACAGCATTTTAAGACATGGAAATATGTGAAAACAACACCAACATTTTGTCTGTGTATTTTGAACAGGATATCTGTATCTGTATATTTCTATATGTCTTTAGTGAGTTACTAGTGCCGTTCTAAGGATTTGACACAAATCAAAATGGTTACATTTATTGCTATAGAGGCTGCACTCTTCCTCATCTGAAAGTGTACCAGTCAATATATCAATGCTTAATGTACTCCAGAAAACACGGTAGAAATGTGACTACTGTGAAGTTAATCACATTGGAATGTCATAGCAATCTAAATCCATCTTTCGTATTACTAGACTATGCAAAAACAGCAAATTTGCTAAATCTAAAATAATTAGGGGAACTAACATCTCTATCCAGCTCCTTTTCATGGAAATATGCAATAAATACTTTTAGAGGCCATGGTCTTTAGTTAATACAATCCTGTGTATTTCAGCCATGGAGGGAAAAACCTGTTCCTTAAATATGGTGGAGAAGAATGATTGATAAAGTGATGATTGATAATTCTCTTACACCGTAATTTGACACAGTGAGCAATGGAGAAGAAACAGGTCCTTCAGCAGGAGAAGTTGACCCTAAAACAGCCACATGAGAAATGGAGGCATTTAGAATTTTATTCTAGGTCTAAGAACAATCCTTTTATATTTGACTGGTTTTAAACAAAAAATATATACAGTATCTTTAAAAATAGTACAATATAAATGGAAAGGTAAGACACTATATTCTTTAACTGTTTCAAGCTAACAAGCATTGTTATAAATCTGTAGTCTCCAATCTACAGTCTTGTAAAACATTGTGGCCAATCAGAAAATCTGTATTGTGCGGCAGATACAAAGTCTCTGTCACGATTGGTAGGGAAACCTAACTCACAGACAGGACACAACAGACAGAATTGCAATACCGGTCCTTAGAATGGTTATGCAAAAGTATAGTCAAAGTACAAGCCAAGGTCAAAGGGAAATAGAGAGATGGAATATGAGGAGATAAACGAGGTCAAGGAGCACAGAAGACAGAGTAAACATAAGACAAGCCAAAGATCGGTAACCAGAATATCCAGACAAAGTACAACGCACTATTGGGCTAAGTAAAGACCACAACAGGGCACTGAGGCAAGGGGCAGATTAGCTTATAAAAACACAGAGTGTGTATGATTGGCTAACCTCCAATAAGTGTTAATCACAACATGTGGGAGGTGTTTCTTACCTCTCTTGTGATCACTGAAGTCATCACTGTGTGCCGGGTCACATGACCGGGTCCGGCACACAAATAAGAAAGCTGCCTTGGAGCGTGCAGCGTGTGACAGCGTCAACACTGTCAGTCTGGGGAGCGGCGGCAAGGACAGCCCCGAGCTGCGGACAAGGACCGAAGACATCGCTTGTGGTGATGGGGTAGGCAAGGACGCCACGAGTGGCGCAAGGGCAGGGGACCTGACAGTCTCATTTAGTTTATACTCTGGTATAGACTTTGGAAACTTGTTTTCTTCAATGCCTAGAAAATTAAGAATACCCTTATTAAAGGGAAAATATAGGCACCCAGACCACTGCATCTCATCGCACGTTTGGGTGCAGTGTCGCTGTCCCCCTTAGAGAAACCTCAATGTTTACATTGCAGTGCAAAGACTGCCTCTAGTGGCTGCTTACCAGACAGCTACTATGAACACACAAAATGAGGAATCCACACTCTTATATGGTCCTGGTGCACCCAAACATGTGGCTGGCTAACCCCACTCAATGGTAAAACAATAAATGTAGTCCAGGCACTCAGGATCATGTATGCAGCAGTTTTTTATTTTGGAAAATCAGACAAAAACATGCAACGTTTCGATCTCTACTGAGATCTTTTTCAAACTTTTTCAAAACATTTAGCAAAACACTAGGAGAGACACTTCATTAAATTTGATTTTCAGGTCTGAGTCACATTGAAGGTCAGTAATTGCCATTTGGAGGTCCCCTAGAGTGTCCATTACGTTTACTGAGAATGGATTAGTTATCACGGTGCCTAGACGGATATTGGCTATCAGGGCCGGACTGGGAAAAAAATTAGGCCCGGGCATTTTTTAATCAGAGCGGCCCCCTAAGAAGGGGGCGGTGCCAGAGAGGGTGTGTTTTGTCATCACTAATGACAAGCACGCCCCCCTCTCAAAGTGAGCATGTTAGTTCAATGCGCAGAGCCAAGCTGAAGAGCTCTGGCATTAGAAAAAGGCCCTGCATTTGTTCTGCGCAGCGCAAGCAAATTTATTAACATGCTTGCGCTGTGTTTGCTTTTAAATTGTCTGTGGTGTCTCCACAAGTGGGATACCAGAGGACAAAAGGGCCAGGACAGTGTATGGTGCATATGTTTGGAGCCTGCTTGTGGGATTGCGTGTGTGTAGAGTGTGGTGTGGTATTGTGTAAATAGGTCAATTTCATTTGTGTTTGTGGTGTAATATGTGTGGCTAGGGGCTGTAGAGAGTGTGTGTATAGGGGGCATAGTGTTATAGGGGATGTAGTGAGTGTGTGCATACGGGCTATAGTGTGTGTGTGTGTGTATAGGTGACGTAGTGTGTGTAGGGGTTGTAGAGAGGGTGTGTTTAGAGAATCTTGTATGTGTTTGCTGACAAGGAATGTAGTGTGTGTGTAGGTGGTGCAGTGTGTGTGTGTAGGAGATCTACTGTGTAAAGGACCCAGAGTGTGTATAGGAGATTGTGTGTGTGTGTGTGTGTGTGTGTGTGTGTGTGTGTAGAGGATTAAGAGTGCATATAGGCAGAGGTGTATCCTGGTTTTGTGCTGCCCTAGGCAGGACAAAACTCAGGCGCCCGCCCTCCCCCCCGCGCCACCCCCACCCAACCATTCTGAGGGTGCTGTGTGTGTGTTTGGGTGCTGCGCTGTGTGTGTTTGGGTGCTGCGCTGTGTGTGTTTGGGTGCTGCGCTGTGTGTGTTTGGGTGCTGCGCTGTGTGTGTTTGGGTGCTGCGCTGTGTGTGTGTCTGGGGGTGCTGTGTGTGTGTCTGAGGGTGCTGTGTGTGTGTCTGAGGGTGCTGTGTGTGTGTCTGAGGGTGCTGTGTGTGTGTCTGAGGGTGCTGTGTGTGTCTGAGGGTGCTGTGTGTGTGTGTCTGGGGGTGCTGAGTGTGTGTGTCTGGGGGTGCTGAGTGTGTCTGGGGGGTGCTGAGTGTGTCTGGGGGGTGCTGAGTGTGTCTGGGGGTGCTGTGTGTGTGTGTCTGGGGGTGCTGTGTGTGTGTGTCTGGGGGTGCTGTGTGTGTGTGTCTGGGGGTGCTGTGTGTGTGTGTCTGGGGGTGCTGTGTGTGTGTCTGGGGGTGCTGTGTGTGTGTCTGGGGGTGCTGTGTGTGTGTGTCTGGGGGTGCTGTGTGTGTGTGTCTGGGGGTGCTGTGTGTGTGTGTGTATTTTTTTTTAAATTTAAAAGTATTTTTTTATTAATAACATTTTAAAAAAACAAGTTATATGACCCCCCCCCCCCACACCTCCCTTCTTACCTTTATCCTGGTAGGGGAGGGAGGGGGGTCCGTTCTGCCATGAGGAGGGCCGTGCTGTAATGGAGGGTGCTTCCTTCCCTGGTGGTCCAGTGGTGAGAGTGAACTCTCGCGAGATCTGAGCGTTGCCGCGGTAACCGCGGCAACGCTCAGACCTCGCGAGAGGACCCGGCGGAGCTGCTGGCTAGAGCTCACCGGGTCCTCTCTCCTGCCTCCCTCCCTCCCACACTCCCCAGGCGGCCGCATCTCAGTGCTTTTGGGCCGGTGAGGGAGATCTTTGATCTCCCCACCGGCCCATGGAGGCACTATGCAGGGCCGGCACTCGGGTAGCGCTGGCCCTGCAGCGGCCGGCCGGGGAGATCCTGTGATCTCCCCTGCCGGCCTCGGCCCCACGGCCATCGCGGCCCACCGGGCATTTGCCCGGTATGCCCGATGGCCAGTCCGGGCCTGTTGGCTATACCTCACTAATGATACCTTACAAGGTTGAAACGATCGTCTGGGGTTGCTGTATCTCTCGTGCAGAGCGAACTTGCTGGCATTTCGGATCTGGGCTGCCCGTACGGGTGGGACCAGTCTGATATGCTTCAGATATGTTCTCTCTGTAATGGCACAAGATGAGCTAAAACCAGCTTGAGATCTGACCGGGGACCCACCGAAGGGCAGGCTAATTGAGCTGTTGTCTTTTGCTACTTATTTTTCTCTCCTTGGGTTAAATATCACATTCAGGGTTCTGTCATGGGCGTGGAAATCTTGGAATCTCTTATGGAACGTAGTTTGGAGCAGAAATATTGCAAGTACATACTAGGCATGTGCATGTGGAACATTTTGGGTTCGGGTTCAAGAATTCCGCAATTCGGCACTTCGACACTTCGGAACTTCGACAGTTCGGCAAATTCGGCACTTCGGAATTTCGGGACTTCGGCACTTCGGGACTTCTCTTGCAGCCGCTTAGTAGATAACTCCCTAATTCCCACAGTATTAGGGAGTTAGGGAGTTATCTACCAAAAGGCTGAAAGACCTAAATTGGTCTTTCAGCAAAAGGTACTAATACTAAGTAAAAATTACTTAGTATTAGTAACTTTTGCCCCTACTCGCTATACCGCGAGTAGGGGCATGTATATTAAACAGTGAGCAGCCTGTGGCGGGGTGTGGGCCCTAAAGAAAAATGATGGGGGGACCTATTCTCGTCCCCCCGGGCCACCAACCCTGAGTAGTGGGTGGGGGCTCTAAATACTAATAAGGGGGTGACCGAATGTCCTCCCCCTGGCCCCCACCCCTGAGTGGTGGATGGGGGCCCTAAGTTAGAATAAGGGGGGGACTTAATGTCCTCCCCCTGGCTCCCACCCCTTAGCGGCAGGTGGGGCCCTAAAGTAAAATAATGGGGGGGATCTATTGTCCTCCCCCCGGCTCCCAACTCTGAGTGGTGGGTGGGGGCTCTAAATACTAATAAGGGGGGTGACCTAATGTCCTCCCCCTGACCCCCACCCCTGAGTGGTGGGTGGGGGCCCTAAATACTAATAAGTGGGGGACCTAATGTCCTCCCCCCTGACTCCCACCCCTGAGCGGTGGGTGGGGGCCCTAAATACTAATATGGGGGGACCTAATGTCCTCCCCCTGGCCCCCACGCCTGAGCGGTGGGTCGGGCCCTAAATACTAATAGGGGGGGCCTATTGTCCTCCCCCCGGCCCCCACCCCTTAGCGGCGGGTGGAGGCCCTAAATACAAGTTTTACCCCCCAGGTGATTATGGGTCCCCAAACCCCTAGTCACCCCCCCAAAAAAATAATTAACCCCTACCTACCCCCCTCACAATCAAAATAATGTGGGGGAACCTTTAACTAAGTACCTGTAAAAAAATAAAACTTACCATTTGATGTTTTCATATTTTTTCAGCCCCCCAAAAAGGCCAAATAAAAAATCCATAATAACCGACACACTTAAAAAAAATAAAATAAAATAAAAATCCATCTTCACCCGTGGAGGGCTCCGCACAGACAGAGCTCTGCAGGGCGGGGGGAGGCTTATAAAGCCTTGCCCCGCCCTGCAATTAGGCTCAGAGCACTCTGATTGGTGGGTTTAAGCCATCCAATCAGAGTGCTCTGACAGGTAAATGAAGAGACTGACAGGTAAGTCTCTACATTTACCTGTCACAGCACTCTGATTGGTTGGCTTGAAATCCACCAATCAGAGTGCTCTGTGCCATTTTACACAGCATGGGAAAGTTCTTTGGAATTTTCCCATGCTGTGTAATTTGACTCATAACACTCTGATTGGTGGATTAAATAACCAATCAGAGCGTTATGAGTCAAATTACACAGTGTGGGATAATCAGGTTAGAAGCCCCCACTCGCGTGGCGCGGGTGGGGGCTTCGGAGGGGGGGACCTTTGTTTTTTTTTTAAAGTGAGCAGCCATAGGCTGCTCACTGTTTGATAGACATGCCCCTTCTCACGGTATAGCGAGTAGAGGCATAATTTACTAATACTAAGTAATCTTTACTTAGTATAAGTAGATTTGGCTGAGAGACCAATTTAGGTCTTTCAGCCTTTTAGTAGATCGCTCCCTAATACCGTGGGAATTAGGGAGTTATCTACTTATTCATTCCTGTCATTACATTGACTGGCTAAGTAACTTACATTTTATATGAATGTATGTTACTTGATTGTTGTAAGTGTTGCAATGCTTACAGCTGAATCCTGGCTATGTTTGTATACTTTTTATTTAAAATTGTATACAGTGTAACATTCTTCATTCTTCCACTGGGTAAGTATATTAGTTCTTAGGCAATACTGTGCTTCGGAACTTCTGCAACTTCGGAATTTCGGCACTTCAGCACTTCGGAACTTCGACACTTCGGAAATTCAGTAATTTCGGAACTTCGACAATTCGGCAATTCATCTATTCGGACATTCGGAAGTACCAGAATGTCCGAATTGCCCGAAATTCGTCCGAATTCACATTCGGACCGAAACGAATTGCATGTGTCTAGTACATACCAAGGACACAACCAGATTTTCCATTAAGTGGAGTAGGCATCATTCCTATAGGAGGTGCCTAATTACAACACTTATAATATGTGTTTTTGGAGCATTGGTGGGCTGGTGAGGGGAGATAGGTACCAGGAACCTTATCCAGTGTCCTCTGTAGTCTAGTCAGCATCTTATGCTTGTTATCAGAGAAGCAGGAAAAGCTATAGCGGGTGTAAAACTCAGTGCTGTCCAGGGTCTGAGTCTGGACAGGAAGGGTTATTTCCCATCTGCAGTGACAGCACTGAGTGATACACACTGTATAACAGCTACTGCACTTGTATCTTTAATCATAGGAGGGTGACTGGACAACAGAAGACAGGATGGAGAGTACTTTGCAAACAACCCTTCAAACTCCACATGCTGGCACCATAGATACCCCTTTTTGTGACTGAATTGTGACATAGGAAAGCATTGGATTGGCTGAGATCTACAAATTGAATCAATGCATCTTTATGAGGAAAGTTCAGTGTCTGCATGCAGAGGGTGGAGACACTGAATGTCAGTCACACTGTGCAGCACTGCCCCAAGAATCACCACTGGTAGCCATATGAGGAGGCGTGGCCAGTGTAGGTATCCCTAGGCTGTAATGTAAGCACTGCATTTTCTCTGGAAAAAAAACTGTGTTTACTGCAAAAGGCCTGCAGGGACTGACTACACTCACCAGAGCAATTACATTAAGCTGTAGTTGTTCTCAGTGGCGTACATACCAGAGTCCCTGTATGTACGCTCTGGGCCAGCCTCTTCTCCTGGGGGGCCCTGAAGCCGGCCACCTCCGGGCCCCCCGAGGCTGGCCCTGCTTACACCCGGCGGGCAGTCAGGCTGGCCGGTGCGCGAGGGAGCACTCTCCCCTGAGTGCTTCCTCTTCAGCTCCCTCGCGCACCGCACTGATACTGGAGCCGGAAGATGACGTCATCTTCCGGCGCCGGCATCCCTACGCGGCGCGCGAGGGAGCTGAAGAGGAAGCACTCAGGGGAGAGTGCTCCCTCGCGCACCGGCCAGCCTGACTGCCCGCCGGGTGACCGCCCCCCAGGAGCCCAGCAGCACCACTGGACCCCAGGGAATCCCCTCAGCACTCCAAAAGGTAGGGAGGCTGGGGGGATTAAATTAAAAAAAAAACATGTGTAAGTGTGTGTGAGTGTTAGTGTGTGTGAGTGTGTGTGTGAGTGTTAGTGTGTGTGAGTTAGTGTGAGTGTTAGTGTGTGTGTGTGTTAGTGTGTGTGTGTGTGTGTGTGTGTGAGTGTTAGTGTGTGTGAGTGTGTGTGTGAGTGTTAGTGTGTGTGAGTGAGTGTGAGTGTTAGTGTGTGAGTAAGTGTTAGTGTGTGTGTGAGTGTTAGTGAGTGTTAGTGTGTGTGAGTTAGTGTGAGTGTTAGTGTGTGTGAGTGTTAGTGTGTGTGAGTGTTAGTGTGTGTGAGTGTGTGTGTGAGTTAGTGTGAGTGTTAGTGTGTGTGAGTGAGTGTGTGTGAGTGTTAGTGTGTGTGAGTTAGTGTGAGTGTTAGTGTGTGTTAGCGTGTGTGAGTGTTAGTGTGTGTGAGTGTTAGTGTGTGTGAGTGTTAGTGTGTGTGAGTGTGTGTGAGTGAGTGAGTGTTAGTGTGAGTGAGTGAGTGTTAGTGTGTGTGAGTGAGTGTTAGTGAGTGTGTGTGTGAGTGAGTGTTAGTGTGTGTGAGTGAGTGTTAGTGTGTGTGAGTGAGTGTTAGTGTGTGTGTGTGTGTGTGTGTGTGAGTGAGTGTTATTGTGTGTGAGTGAGTGTTATTGTGTGTGAGTGAGTGTTAGTGTGTGTGTGAGTGTGTGTGTGAGTGAGTGTGTGTGAGTGTTAGTGTGAGTGAGTGTGTGTGTGTGTTAGTGTGAGTGTTGGTGTTTGTGTTAGAGTGTGTGTGTCTGCTAGTGAGTGTCAGTGAGTGTGTTACTGTGTGTGTCTGTTACTGAGTGTGTTTGTGTGTGTGTGTTAGTGAGTCTGTTTGTCTGTTAGTGAGTGTGTGTTTGTCAGTGAGAGTGTATGTTTTGTAAGTGAGTGTGTATGTATGTCTGCCGCTGAGTGTGTCTCTGTCAGTAAATGTGTGTGTCTGTTAGCTAGTGTGTATGCATTTGTTCGTGAGAGTGTGTGTGTGTGTCTTCAGCACTTACCTTTCTCCAGCGCCGGACTCCCATGGCGCTGGGGATCCCTCCGCCTCTCAGCTCCGAATGCGCATGCACGGCAAGAGCCGCGCACGCATTCAAACCGCCCATAGGAAAGCATTACTCAATGCTTTCCTATGGACGTTCAGTGTCTTAAAATGGTGGAAGTGCCTCTAGCGGCTGTCAGTGAGACAGCCACTAGATGCTGGATTAACCCTCAGTGAAACATAACAGTTTCTCTGAAACTGCTATGCTTTCAGCTGCAGGGTTAAAACTAGAGGGACCTGACACCCAGACCACTTCATTGAGCTGATGTGATCTGGGTGTCTGTAGTGGTCCTTTAAGTGTGTGTGCATCTGCATGCACTGGCGTACATACCACGATCGCAGCCCTGCGACCAGGTGCCCGCCGCCATGTGTTGCTGCCCGGCCCGCGCAGAGTAAGCACGAGGAGGGGGGGGCCACGGATCAATTTTCGCACCGGGGCCCCATGGGTCATGTGTACGCCACTGGTTGTTCTGATGACTATAGTGTCCCTTTTAGTAATGAGACGTTTTGTGATTTCTTAGGAATAAGTTAGCAGCATATTTTTTTTATTGTAGATATTGTTTACATTTCTGTGTCTTTCCTTAAAAGATTTTAACCCCTTACCCAACCTCATTTGGTGTAGCAAGCAATCTAATGATTTATTAAATTACAATTGATAGACAAAAGATCCCAGTGTCATAGACTCAAATATATATTTTTTCTTCGTTCTCCACAGTTAAAGTCTTTGGATATAATGTGAAGTTTTTATTTTATTTTATTTTTAATCACTGGCGTTGTCATATCTCTTGGCATAGCCTCTGTATTTCTATGTCTGTGTTAACAAGAGCATGTTGCCGACGTCGCATCACTGTCTCATCCATTGCTTCACGTTTTTTTCATCGTTTTTAGCTATTGCAGGTCAGAGCTGCAATTTTTAATCGCTGCACATATCTGAGAAATGCCAGTCGAATGTTTAAACTTTGAATGGCTGACACAGAGATTGCGAACTCCTGCAGCATAGCGCCAGGCAGAATGTTCACAGGTGAAGCTGCGTACACTTTCACATTTGTACGTCTTTGAAGAGAAAAGAATCTTGGAGATGCCTGAAAGCTTTGTAAAACTCCAAGGGCTGCATTCTATTACAAGAGATAAACTCAGCTCTGGTAACTGAATAGCACTTCCTCCATTGACATCTGTGGGGAAAATTCTGTTCAATTACCTGAGATATATGGATGGCTTATGGTGAACTCTAGCCCTGATTCGGAGGGTTTTTTGTGTGTGTGTGTGTTTTTTTTTAAAAGAGCGTATATGATTTTGTGTTAATTTGTTGGGTTTTATTTATTTCGCTTTTACGTGTATGGAAGGTTGTGCAGTTGATTGGATCTGTTGATCTCATCCCATTCATTAAACGACAACTGTCACCTCAAAAATATATTTTAATATCATAACCCTTTCATTAGGCCTTGAAAGGAAATGGATTAAAAAAAATATGTGTAAAGATTAAAAAAAAAAAAAAAAAAATGAGAACAAGTGAGCCCTACTTTTAGTATAGGCCAGCCTCTGTCAGCCATATACATGCACCTTGGGTCAGACTGTGCTCAGACTTACACTATCCATCCAAAGGTGGATGTATATGGCTGAATGGTCCGGGCATATGTTAAAGGGGTCAATTTTTCTCTTTTTTTATGTACATTTTGTTTTAAAAAATAAAAATCAATTTCCTTTCAATGCCATTAAAGGGGTAAGCCTATGCATAATATGCTGGTCAAATGATAGCCAACACAGGACAGCTTATATGATTAAAATAAACAATATAGTCACCAGAACAACTAGCTCTTAATCTAGTGATTCTGGCAGGGGCGGACTGAGAACCCTCAGGGCCCCCGGGCAAAATAAATCAAGGGCCCCCTTACAGGCCCCACCCATACTCCGCAGCAAGCGCCACCCATGTCCCGCCTCCATGCACCGCCTCCAGCCACACCCTACACAATCTTTAGACACAAGGAAAAAAAGTGCAATAATCCCTTCAAGGCCCCAGTAGAGACTACAATTGAGGGCTAATGGGTCATGGGTCTTTCTAGCAGAGGCTATCTCAGTGTCCTTTAGAGAGTTGTTAGAAAGAATCCCCTCCAGGCCCTATTAGAGACTACAATGGAGTCTAATAGGCTTGGAAGGGGGTCTTTCTAATAGAGGCCATCTCAGTGTCCCTGCTGGAAACAGTCGCCTCCAGGCTCCAGTAGAGACTACAATTGAGGGCTTATGGGCCATGGAGGGGGGGGAGTATTCTAGCAAAGGCTATCTCGGTGTCCTTTAGAGAGTGTGTTAGAAAGAATTTCCTCCAGGTCCCATTAGAGACTACAATGGAGTCTAATGGGGCCTGGAGGGGGGTCACTCCAACACTCTGGTTCCTATTCACAATATAGCAACACAACATAGCTCGCTGATACCTAGGCCAAGTTGGCTCCTCTTACCTTAATTACTGTTGTTGGCTGGCAGTCTGTGGGCTTGCTGGAAGGCTGTGGGCTTACTGGCTGCGGCTGGCAGGCTGTGGGCTTGCTGGCAGGCTGTGGGCTTGCTGGCTACTGCCGGCAGGCTGTGGGCTTGCTGGCTGCGGCTAGCAGGCTGTTGGCTTGCTGGCTGTGGCTTGCTGGCTGGCAGGCTGTGGCTTGCTGGCTGCGGTTGGCAGGCTGTGGGCTTGCTGGCTGTAAGCCTAACTGGTGGCCTGTGGGCTGGCTGGCTGGCTACTGGCCAGCCTGTGGGCTGGCTGGCTGGCCGGCCTGTGGGCTGGCTGGCTGGCCTGTGAGCTGGCTGGCTTGCTGGCTACTGGGGCACTTGGAGATTATTTAAAGAAATAATCCATGCACAATAACCACTACTGCTCTGTGTAGTCGTTATGGTGCCAGGAGGGCCGGGCCCCCCTCCCAGAGTAAGTAGTCAAACCGTTTAAGAACAGTTTGACAACTTACCTGGGGTCTGCTGGGATATGAGGCTGTTGTAGGGTATAGGAGCAGTGGTGCAATGTGTAAGGGGTGCAGTGTGTGTGAAAGGTTCAGTGTGTGTGAGGGGGTGTAGTGTGTGTGAGGGGGTGTAGTGTGTGAATGTGTAGGGTGTGTGGGGCAATGCGTGTATGAGGGGGCTGTGAATGTGTGTGGCAATGTTAGTATGGGGGGCTGTGTGTGTATGGGTGGGCAGTGTATGTGTGTGTGTGTGAGGCAATGTGTGTAAATGTGTATGGTGTGTGTGGGGGCAGTGTGTGTGTATGGGGGGCAGTGTGTGAATGTGTATGGTGTGTGGGGGTAGTGTGTTTATGGGGCTAGAGTTCACTATCACCACTGCAACCACCAGGAATCCCTGGTGGTCACAGTGTTGAGAGTGAACTCTAGCCCGTAGCTCCAGGGCTAGAGTTTACTTTCGCCAGAGCCGTAACGTTGCCGTGGTAACCGCGGCAACGATCTGTGCTCGCGCAAGAAGGACCCAGAGGAGCTGCAGGCTGAGCTCCCGGGTCCTCTCTTCCTCCCTCCCCTGCCGGCTACCCGCACGGTGCCTGCGGACAGGGGAGGGGGAAATTGCCCTCCTCTTACTCCCCCCTCCCCCTCTTCTTACTCCCACCTCATCTTACTCCTCCCTCTTCTTACTCCGCCCTCTTCTTACCCCCTCCCCCTCTTCTTACTCCCCCCTCCCCCTCTTCTTACCCCCTTCTTACTCCCGCCACCTCTATTCTTACCCCCTTCCCCCCTCTTCTTACCCCCTTCCCTCTTCTTACTCTTCCCTCCCCCTCTTCTTACTCCCCCCTCCCCCTCTTCTTACCCCCTTCTTACTCCCCCCTCCCCCTCTTCTTACCCCTTCTTACTCCCCCTCTCTTCTTAATCCCCCCTCCTCTCTTCTTACCCCCCCTCTCCCTCTTCTTACTCCCCCTTCCTCTCTTTTTACCCCCTCCCTCTCTTTTTACCCCCCTCCCTCTCTTCTTACCCCCTCTCTTCTTACCCCCCTCCCTCTCTCTTCTTACCCCCCTCTTCTTACCCCCCTCCCTCTCTCTTCTTACCCCCTCTCTTCTTACCCCCTCCCTCTTCTTACCCTCTCCCCTTACCCCATCTCTCTTTTTACCCCCTTTCTTTTTACTCCCTCCCCTCCCTCTCTCTTTTTGACCCCCCCTCCCCTCCCCTCCCTTTCTCTTTTTGCCCCTCCTCCCCTCCCTTTCTCTTTTTGCCCCCCCCTCCCCTCCCTTTCTCTTTTTGCCCCCCTCCCTTTCTCTTTTTGCCCCCCTCCCTTTCTCTTTTTGCCCCCCTCCCCTTCCGTTCTCTTTTTGCCCCCCCTCCCCTCCCCTCCCCTCCCCTCCTTTTCTCTTTTTGCCCCACTCCCTTTCTCTTTTTGCCCCCCCTCCCTTTCTCTTTTTGCCCCCCCTCCCCTCCCCTCCCTTTCTCTTTTTGCCCCCCCCCCTTTCTCTTTTTGCCCCCCTCCCCTTCCTTTCTCTTTTTGCCCCTCCTCCCCTCCCCTCCTTTTCTCTTTTTGCCCCCCTCCCTTTCTCTTTTTGCCCCCCCTCCCTTTCTCTTTTTGCCCCCCCTCCTCTTCTCTTTTTGCCCCCCCTCCCCTTCTCTTTTTGCCCTCCCCTCCCCTTCTCTTTTTGCCCCCCTCCCCTTCTCTTTTTGCCCCCCCCCTCCCTTCCCCTTCTCTTTTTGCCCCCCCCTCCCTTCCCCTTCTCTTTTTGCCCCCCCCTCCCTTCCCCTTCTCTTTTTGCCCCCCCCTCCCTTCCCATTCTCTTTTTGCCCCCCCCTCCCCTCCCCTTCTCTTTTTGCCCCCCCCCCCCCACCTGTAGCGTGGCCAAGCTGCTCTCCAGTCCGCGGTGCCTGGCCGGAGTGATTGGAAGGTGCACACTGAGTGTGCACCTTCCTATCACTCCGGCCGGCACCGCGGACCGGAGTGCAGCTCGGCCACGCTACAGGGGAGGTGAGACGCTGCAGCCGCCTGAGGCTCTTAAGAGAGCGCTCAGGCGGCTGCAGCATTTAAAGGGGCGGCCGGACCCCTGATGGCGGGCCCCCCTCCCGGCCGGGCCCTCGGACCATGTCCGAAGTGCCCGACCGGTCAGTCCGCCCCTGGATTCTGGTATCTACAGCCTGTCCCTGCAGGCTTTTTAGTGTAAAAAGGCAGTGTTTACATAAGAAAAGTGTAGAAAAGGCAGTGTTTACATTACTGCCTAGTAATACCTCAAGGTGCACTCACTCAGACGGTGCTTCCTGGGTCAGTGCTGCACAGTGAGCAGCACTGGCATTCAGATTCTCCACGATCTGCATGGAGACGCTTAACGTTTCCCATAGAGATGCTTTGATTAAATGCATCTCTATGAGGAGATGCTGATTGGTGCAATGCAGTGTTTACAGCGCATGTTCAATAGCCTCCCAATGATTTTCTGTGGGAAACCATTGGATTGGCTGAGTTCATCAAGCTTGATGATCTCAGTTACTGAGGCAGAGCAAGCCAGTGGCCAGCCTTGGAGAGACCTGTGGGGTGTGGGAGAAAATGTGAGTAGAATCACCTTTTCAAAGCAAGATAAGGGGGACCAGTGACCTAAACTTTTATTTTACCTCTATAGTGTCAAGAATACATGTTTGTGTTCTCGACACTATAGTGTTCCTTCCTTTAACAGAATTGCTGCTAAATGCTGAACTGCATTTCTCATAACCCCCTATTAGGCAGGAGTTATGAGATATGGTTAGCATTCCCACTGTAAACAAAGGAGATGTCCTAGTCACAGCAGAGCTTCCTGGAGTAAGGTATACATCTCTCCAATATGTATCGAATACAGATACTTCAAAGGCAGGTTTAGTATAATGAATTGTATTGTCTAGTTTATAATGCGTAATATGATGCATTCACATATTTGGGGAAGCTCCAGCCTCGAATGTTCCTTTAATAACCCTATTACATATATCTTGACAACATTTTTACAAATTCCTACCAGATTGTTGAATAGTCAAGCATGTCCAACAAAATAGTCCTGTTAAAGCCCACCTCCCATCAATAGCTAACCTAACAAAAGCTGTTTTATACACAAGTGTGGAACGGAATGTGCAGTGAAGCAAATATACATACATTATTAAGATACTGTGCCCCTGCCATCATCTTTCAACAAAAGTTCATTATTGAGAAAAAAAAAATTAAATATAAAAAAATAATTCATAAAAAGTAGTCAGTGACCTCTTTTTACCTTTACGGTTCCTTTGAAACCTTTGGATCTGCCATAAATGCATTAATTACTAATCACTGTGACAAAATGTTAACCCATTAAGGTCTAGTGACCATCCATTTTGTCTTTCCAATCTTTTTAGAATTAAATATTAAAGGAATACCATAGTGTTTGGAATAGAAACATGTATTCTTAATACTATAGTTAACTGTTCATTGTTTAGTTGCCTGCCTCCAAGTGCATAGGAGATTCATGTACCTTTTCTTCAATGCTGCGTTGGTAACTCCTCCATGGCTGAGATCATCAATCCTGATGATCTCAGCCAATCCAATTCTTTCCCATAGGAAAGCATTGGGAGGCTACTGTGCATGTGAAAAAGGTATGGACTTATTTCACTTAGAGGTTTAAAAACCACCCAGCTGTAGGGATTCCAGATCACAGTTTACAAAAGGTCAAAAATGCATGTTTTAGAATAATTTTACAATATAGTTGACTAATATTAATGTTAATATACTTTGAGAATATGGTTGCTTGTCAATCAGAATAAATCTCCATATGTGATATACCACCAGGATTACTTACCTCATGCGTGTTACCCCTGAAAATTAATAAATACAAATATATCTTATTCTCTAGAGCCTGCTTAATGAAAACTGGTCAAAATGGAAAAATATTGAATATATTTTCCCAGAATAAAAAAAAAAAAAAAAAAAAAAAAAAGCTAACTTGGAAGCAGGTGTGATACAAGTCAGTCTGCACATGATGATTTGTCTATGTAAGAGAATTTAATACGTGGACTAATGGAGTCCCTGGATACACAGACCCAGATCAATAAAACATAACAACATTGGCACTTATATTTGCTAGAACACAGCAGAGCACACCAGCGGTAAACATAGAAAATGCTCTCTTGAGACAGTTTGACTATATTCAAAGTCACGTTAAAACTATATAGTATTTAACACCCAAAATAAGTGGAAAAGATAGAGGTTTAATCACTGCAGTTAAACAGACAACCCTGCAATGTCTCTGACACTATGATCAATCTTTTATATAGAAATAAAGTGTAAAAATAACCCAAATTTTTAAACAAAATTGCAGCTCGTAACACCATAAAATCCATCACTAAACCCCACCAAATAATACAGAGCAATAAGCAAAAATAAGACAAAAGTGCACTTTGTGTGAATAAAACTGAATAT
The DNA here is from genome assembly GCF_036172605.1 of Pelobates fuscus. Taxonomy (NCBI): domain Eukaryota; kingdom Metazoa; phylum Chordata; class Amphibia; order Anura; family Pelobatidae; genus Pelobates; species Pelobates fuscus. The sequence goes on from NC_086321.1 coordinate 29,043,114, forward strand.
ATAAAATATAAAACTGCACATACCATACCGGAACATCTTACATGTCACTGTGAAGAGAAATTATAACCATCATTGCACAATACAGTTTGTACGCAGATGGATAAATAGGTGTAAAACTCACCTCACTTTTTTCTGAGCCTAAATGGCTCAAGTATATCAGCACGGGAGTAAGTTTGGGATCCAAAACAGGTATATTTTCAGTAGATGGACACTCCAGAATAAGGAAAATAAAAGCAAATTTATGACAAAAAAAAGGCAAAAAGCTTACATGTTGGTAAGCATATTGCCACAATGCCAGTACCACAAATGTAGATGCACAAGGTTTTTAAACGTTCCAATCTTCCTCAGGTGTATCACTGTACCCTGAAAAGTAATAAACTGAAAATTGAGGGATTACATTGGGGTCTCTCCATACCAGGATTCTAGACAGCCTGCCGCATGGTTATAATATTCATTGTGATATTTCATTGCATATGCAGAAACTGGGCATAAGAATGAAGGGCGTCAAGTGGTAAATGCCCACCTGTGGCACATTTGAGATAATGTATACCTAGGTCTCATTATATATAGTTCCTCTTCACCCTCATATTAATTTCACAGTGATTGCTGGGTGACTAGCGAAGCTGGCCACATGTCATAGAAACATAGAATGTGACGGCAGATAAGAACCATTCGGCCCATCTAGTCTGCCCAATTTTCTAAATAGGATATACACACAAGATGTGGAAAAAAGTGGCGCTATATAGTTATTGTATAGAAATAGAAAACAGCTGCTAAATACACTCAGTGGGTACTCCTATAAACCCACCACACATAAAAGATCACCAAAAACAATGTCACATTTGTAACTATTATACCATCTGACATGTGAGGATAGTGGCAGAGTCATTTGGCTGCAACCTTCCTAGTTTATGTGGGTTTTGTATCCCTGTGTGTTTTTTTTTTTTTTTTTTTAATTTAAACACTATTTATTAACAGGAAAGACAATTGTATTACAAGTAGATCAGTCTTTTGAAAAACAGGTAGTGGATATATTTCCATGCTCTTCTTATTTACTGTCATGATTGGTAGGGAACCTAACACACAGACAGAACACAACAGACAGAATTGCAATACCGGGCCTTAGAATGGCCGGGCTATGCAAAAGAATAGTCAAAGCAAGCCAAGGTCAAAGGGAAATAGAGAGAAGGAATACGAAGAGACAAGTCGAGGTCAGGGAGCAGAGAAAACAGAGTAAACGTAAGAATAGCCAAAGTTCGATAACCAATTAATCAGAGAGAGTATAACGCGCTATTGGGCTAAACAAAGACCGCAACAGGGCACTGAGGCAAGGGGGAGGTTAGCTTATAAACACACAGAGTGTGTCTGATTGGCTAATCTCCAATTAGTGCTAACCACAACACGTGGGAGGTGTTTCTTCCCTCCCTTGTGGTCTCTGAGGTCATCACTGTGTGCCAGGTCACAAGACCGGGTCTGGCACACATATAAGGATGCTGCTCTGGAGCGTGCAGCGTCAGAAACACTGTCAGTCTGGAGCATGGCGGCAGGGAAGGCCGCACGCCGCGGACAGGGACCAGATGGGGCTGCTCGCGGTGATGGTGGCGCAAGCGGCGCAGAGACAGGGGACCTGACACTTACACATTAAATGATCTGCCTTATATTTTAGTTTATCTCATGCAATATATCTTACCCCAAGAAGTTGGGTTGGGTCATTTTCTATGTTGAAAATAAATCCAAAGCAACCTGGACACTTTTTACACAAGCAACATACCGAATTTGCATTGGCATTAGAATAGCAAAACAGACAAAACTTTAACATTTGCCTGGTTTATAGCACATTGTGCTGATACAAATCAGCACTTAGTGAGTAAACAGCACCAGAGGATTGTCTGCAAAATAAATAAATGTTTTGACTTGCTAATTGCGAGCACTATATAATGGCTATAACTTCCCTCCACGGGGTACGGAGGTTCTGTAAACATGTGACAGCTGATGAGTCTTAATAAGTGAGGCTTGGTAGGTGTATAAATGCTCACTGCGATTGAAGACAAGGTGTGAGAGATAAAGAGGTTAAGAAAAAGGAGACTTTTTTTTAGAAGGTAAAAAAAAAATAGGTCTTCAAGTCATTAAAAATCGAGATAACTATGTTGATCTTAGGTTAGATATAAAGATTTCGAAAGATTTAAGGATAAAAGCACAGGAGTGAATTAAGTGAGAGAATAGACACATGCAGGGAGAATATTAATTAGGATAATTTTTACACTACGCTTTTGTAGTTCAGTTGAATAGATTGGAAACCCCTGAACTCTATTTTATGGTCATTAATGAAATATTTTATACCTGATTGGAATTTTGCATTGGAAAGGTGGCAGAATACAATGTAAATATTGTTGCTTTTTTAACTGATTAGTGTAATTTTCACAGCAAGAAATATTTCAGTATTAGTCTAAAGCCGTGGGTCTCAAACCAGTCCTTATGGTGCAGCAACAAAACAAGGGAAATCCATAAATCTTACATTATAGTTAAGCCATGAGGACTGGGTTGGGAACCAATGGTAAGGAACTTTATCTTAGTTTGGAGAAAAGCATAGTATAAAATGCATATTATTTAATTTAAGGGAATCTGACACTTTCCATACTTTTTAATATTCTGTTAATTATCCCTATTTTGTAATATATATATTTGTAGTCGGGGATAATAAGCCGTACATAACACAGTTGGCTATGTATGAGAGTCGGTTGTGGTGTGCCTAAACCGACGATCGGGTAGGCCTGAAATAAATGAGGGCCCACCAAGGAAGTGTTTGTTAAGGGGTGTGGTGGGTGGGTAGTCTGGATCGGCGTCGGCCCTGAGTGGAGGTAAGTCTGGGTATAAATAGGCCAGTAAAACCCCTCCCACAACTACAGGCTCCGCCTTAACATATATATTTGTGAGAGCTGAAAAATGAAAATTAATACAGAAATCCACACTCACTACAGGCGGTTAGACAATAAACATAGAGATAGAAGGCTTAGCAGAGAGTGTAGAAATCTGCCCGTTAGCCACCAGATCTCACTTATCTGTGTCACCATACAGGGAGCACCTAAGATACAGAAACAGACAGCTGGAAATGCATCTCAGCCATGCAGACTTTATAGGGGGAAGAGATCACAATTAAGTTCCCCTCTCCTCCTCATACAGAATGTGTTGAGACACTTAGGAAAGATAGTAGACAAAGTGAAGTTACTAATGTATTGATCCACGAACATTTACATCATGTACTGCATGTGTACAATTTTCATTTATATAATTTTTTCTAGCCAAATAGCTTAGAGTTTTATTAGTAGTTATTGTCAGAAGTTGTTGCTCAGTCCATCCCAATGGGTCACACATTAAAAGACATGCGATTGTAATGAATTTAGAGCCGGTATATTAGTGTATGACTTGATGTTTGAGTCCTGTTGTGTATGCTAGAGTGTAAGTAGATGATTAAATACGAAGAAGCACATGGTTATTCCCATTATCTTTCACTGTATAACATATTTTTTTAAAAATGCATCAAAGTGATACACCATACGCTATGTGATGTAGAGCCTATATGAAAGGGAAAGAAAAACTGATGAAACCTCTTGGTATATATATATTGGGAATCTTTAAAGCATGAAAATAAAATTAGAAAAGTTAAAATAAACAACAAAGTCATTATAAAATTATATCAGGGAACATCAAAGTTACATCTCTAGAGCCCATGTTCAGTGCTGTCACCAGGCCGTAATTGGTAACTTTTCAAGTAACTGCTATTTAAAGAATGCCTGGGGAATGGGGGATTCCTGAACTGGACCATCAATGGGAGGAGTAATCTGAGAGGCTCATTGGCTAAGAATCTCTAAATATGTCTTCCAAGACATTTGCTTATTAAGTAAACTATATTGAGAAAGGTCAGGGCAAGTATGCGTGTATTGGTAAATCACTACTAGAGTAGTCATATTCACCTTGATTTAAAAGACACATCATGTCTCAATAATTCTTCTTTTTACTGATATTGCCCCTGGCATGCTATACAATGTAAATTAAATAACGGGTCATTGAGGAGTCCAAAAGGAACTGCCTGGTTGGTTCTCCAGGGAGATCAGTTATCTGTTCTCTTGATAATCCACATGAAGTGCTGAAATAAGCTGCTCAGTAAGGTAAGTAAACTTAAGCGGCTCTGTCACTTTTTTTTTAATAGGTATTTCCCAAAAAATCATCTCCTTGTCTGCCTTGTTTTAGTTTTGTTGTTATATATATAAATAAAACCAGAGTCTACTTTTCCTTATGTGGAACAGGAAGGTAGACAAGAGTTGATGAAGGATAGGGCTTCAGTCAAGCTCCAAGGCCTTTGTTAACGTGTCATCTGCTGTGTACACTCACCTGCCGCCAGTAATGCATCATTTCCTGAGGTGGTATGCCACTGATCCTCGGTGTTGACTCTCTCACAATCTCGAGACTTAACACTGAGGTGAGTGGAAGCCACAAGTGTACTCAGCATGCCCGTGACTTAACCCGCACGCCTAGAAAAGGTCAATAGATGGGATGTCTTAGCACTGCAATCTTAGAAACGTTCAGATGGCAGCGATGAGAATGAAGAAAAGTCAAGTTAAACCAGGCCCAAGGCAAAACAAATGTTCTAATAGTAATTGTAGGGGCTAGAGCAGGGGTCCTCAAACTCCGGCCCCACAGATGTTGCTGAACTACAACTCCCATGATTCTTTGAATTACATAGACAGCCAGAGAATCATGGGAGTTGTAGTTCAGCAACATCTGGGGGGCCAGAGTTTGAGGACCCCTGGGCTAGAGGAAGGGATCCCTCAGCTGGGAGCCAGGGGATCAATAACATGACAGAGTCGCTTTAGGGTTACTCTAAAAGTTAATTTTAGGGAGTGTACTACAGCACCAGGAGTTAGGACATTGTGGTTAGTAAGCCTTTTACCAAATCTTCTTTTGAACCTAACCCTAAATGTGATACTAACCATAAACAGAATTCTAAACCTATATATAAAACTACATTTCATGAATTTCACAATTTTAATTAAGACCTCACATTAGAGTAACTTTAACCTTAAATGTCCTAACCCTCTATGCTGTAGCGCACTCCTTTCTATGACTGCCAGAGTAATCCTAACTTTACTTACCTTGCAGGACCTTGCTGAGCTGCTTTCTTCAGACACTGTGCATGGGGGGTCCCACAGAGATCAGGTAACCTATCTCAACTGATAACCCGCTTTATGAGACGCGGGTGGGTGAGGTTAAAGGGAGCAGGACAATAAAGTGAACAACATCAGAGCTGCTTCCCTAAGGTAGCGGACCCACCAGGCATGTCAGCCTGGCATGAATGTACACCAGGCTACCTGCCAGTCATGTAGGTAAGCCCCATGAAGTGAAGTACCATGCAATCCTATTGTCCTTGGCGTAGTGTGCTTCCAATGATACGCTGGCACTACACTCTCTGTGGACATTTCCCTAGTGTCCCCAAAAGCAGGACACCAGGTAACAAATCTGGAAATAGGGATAGTTGGGAGACCTGGGATAGTTGGGAGACCTGTGACACAGGCACGTTTGTGTACTGACACATTGTTAAAAATTTTAGTCAATACAAAGAGTAAGGGTATTGGTCTGAAAATCAATACTAAGTTATTATCTTATGGATTGTATGGATCAGTACAATTCTCCATCTTCCAAATTTCAATTTAGGGATACAACAAAATGCGTAGGAACAATACATTGAATCTGACGAACATACATGTCCATTGTATTTTTCCAAATCTGGATTATATACGCATAGGAATGTTGTACCAAACCGTTACTATACCAGGTATTCACAGAATACAAAGCCCCTTCCATTTAAATTAATGATGCTGTATATAAAGTGTATATATTTGTAGCCCTTAGATTTCAATACTTACGTAATTTAAGAAAATATAATACAATTATGCATTAGTATTTTGCCACTGGATTTGCCTTCTGATCTTCGTAGTTTTTCAACCCTAATGGAAAGCACACCATTTTTGTCTAAAAAAAGTCCAAACTATTTAACCCATTCAGTAATAAAGAAAATATATCTTTGCTAAGCACTAATCTAGCACTTGGTTGAGCAAGATTTAAATAAGGACTTAACGACTCTAGAATACAAATTATATTTTGTAAACAAAATAAATTAGTGTAGACTTAGCAGCTATCCAGATTTCCAATTTAATATTATATATATATATATATATATATATATATATATTTTAATTTACGGTTACCCCTCGCAGTCAACATTTTGTAAAACTGTTTTATTTCACCAACTTCCCCCCCCACACACACACACACTACAAATCAAAGGGTTCAAGCCTTCTGCCAACAGAGATGTATAATCGATTGCGCATCTCAACGTGATTCGCAAATTGCATCAGTAACATATTGAACAACTGACAAGATACAATTGCATAGTGTGTTTGATATTATCTTAATGGAGCCAAGTTGCAGATTTCAATAACTTTCATATCCCTTGCCTTGAGTGGAACGACTGCACTCACGCCGTGTAGATACTAATGTCAAATTGCATGCAGCAGGCTAGCAGTTTTTTAAGGCCATGAGGGCATGATTTACTTCTGTGATTTGGCATTAATGTGTTAGTTCGGCAGCAATGTACCCCTACAGATATACAAAGCAATGCTGCACTTTACTTTTAAATTATCCATCAAGGAGTCAATAAACACAGCGTGAGTTGGTTCTTCTGTACCATTCAAACAGATGGTAAACTGCACAGAAAGGGAACAGAACTAGCTATTATTGTCAAAGCCTACTATTTCAAAGTACCCAAAAAAGATTTAACTAAAGACAGCACACTTCAATCTTTACTTTTTAATAATTGATGCTTCAAGAACATCACGGTTTTGAGCTTTTTTGGAAGAAAACCACAGTGCTTTGAAGTCAACGATGAACTGGTGACTTTGCCCCACGATGCGTCCATTAGTAGACAGACTAAAATGTTTGTAAAATGACCTTACAGTTACAGTTTATACTGGAAGAGAAAGTCATAAAACTGAGCCCTAATTAAAAATAAAAAATAATACAAAAACCAAAATAAAAAAATAAAAAAATATATATATATATACAATGTGACCTTTACGTGGGTGTTTGTTTCCACATGGGAGTGCATTTGCTAGTAATATAGATTTTGGGAGCTTGGGGTCAGAGTAGCTCACAGCTGCTAAAAAACATATTTTTAGTTGAGAAATATACAAAAGGATAGGTGTGATAAAGTACATAAGTACATTTTACTCTATATAAAGCATTTCAGAAAATGACTTCACTTGTACAGAAATAACAATACTAATTATGTTTTCGTGATTTTTTTATTTTATTTATCAGCATTAAATATCCGTAGGTATTAGGGCAGGGGCAGGCCGAAGATCAGTCCTAGCATATTTTGGGTTTCTAAGTCCTTAACTATCACTCAATAATATATCTCTTCCCCTTTCTCGCCTTTAATAACTGGTAATAAATCTTTCTATCCCACCTATGATTACCACAATGGAATTTCAGATAAGGATGCTTATGGAAAAATAAGTTACGGTACTCGCATTGTAATCTATATTTTGCAAATATGCTTTAATATCTCATTTATTTTCTTCTCTCTTTACAGGAAAAAGTGACCCCTTTTGTGTAGTGGAGTTGAACAATGACAGACTGATGACTCACACAGTATACAAGAACCTAAAGCCAGAGTGGAGCAAAGTCTTTACGTTGTAAGTTCGATGCCTGGAGATTGACCTAGTAATACTTTCTACAGAGTCATGGGAAATAGAGAGTGGAGCCTGGGGAGAAGACAGCGGGTTGCAGTTTATGATCTCTTAACAGAAATGCATAGAGAGAGAATTAAAGGAACGCTATAGTGTTAAGAATAAAAACATGTATTCCAAACACTATAGTGCTGGAGTAACCATTTAGGTTTCCTTTTAGTAAAATTTTGTTTAAGTCAAAAGTTAAGTCCACGATAGACTAATTGCAAACAAGAATATCGAATGATTTTTCTCTGGTATATATGTGAAGTTCAATTAAATTAACTTTGGAGAGTTGACTTGCTGGGAGATGTAGATTTGAATTGATGGCAGGTAAGCATAAACACTGATATCTATGAAAGCAACACTGTCACTTTTGAGTTTTTCATGAAGTTAGAATTGCAATGAAAAAGTGTTCCTGGCCCTTGTGTCCTTGGTCAAGAATCCCGGTGCAATCTCCTGCACCAAACTTCCACATAATGCCAGGAAGCAGACACTAATAGAGGTGGTGCTCGAGCTGAATTGGAGCATGACGGGTACTTGGCTATGGTTTGCCGATGACAATGGCTGGACTAGACAAGGTGAAGGGAGAGAGAGGATGTGATAGGAGTGTTGTTTGTAACTGGTGCCCTATTTAAACTTCCTCTACACCTATCCTATTTCTTTGATGTCTATTTATGCTACACTTTCATTTCGGATAATATTTTCTGGATTTTTTTCCCTCTGACCTTTTTTCTTATTCATAATAAACCGTTGTTGCTTGTTTTTCGACCACGTGAACTGTCCAACCTTACCTCTTGGATTACCTTTATCTGCATTGGTTGTTTTGGATTAACCCTATTGCATTATTGCAGTCTCAGGCAATATACAAATTTTTGGCTTAAACTACTATATTGGAATTTCATTAAAAGTAAATATAAAGCCAATGTTTGGAAAATGTGGGAAAACGTGGCCTTCAAACTGTTTTCAACTGCTGCGTCTGGCCATGTCTCATCAAGCTCCGTATTCCGCAAAATAGACATCTCTAGCACATACATCTTTTTTTTGGTTATTAGGAGTTCTGTGCGAGCGCCCCAAAAAGGGTGATTGATGGTAAGCCGGCAAGCCACTAAATGTTGTTTTTATATTTATATATTATATATTTAACTTATATATAATATAGATATATAAAAAAATATACATAATATCATGTATATATTTCACAGTTTCCTTGAAACAATCACCTGGAAGAAATTGTTATGAAATGCTACATGGATGCTTTTTATTGCATGGCGTGTGGAAATATTTGACAGAAAGTGAAATTGCCATTTGATGATATTCTATGCAGTAAGGGTTGGCTTACAGTGCAAGGGAACACCTCCTGATTTTGTGAAATGGTTCGAAAAGTTTGACAACACAGAGAGACTGCACGCGTAGCCTCCATGCGCTATAATCAGTACATGAAGCTGTGATGATGTTTAGAGTGTTCCTACAAATAGAAGTATTATTAAAGAATTCAAGCACCTAAGTTCTAGTGACTGGGGTGTGTAACGAAAATATACCCCAACACGCAGGATACATTGTTGCTATAACTGATAAATACTATATGCATTTCTTTCTTTTTCTTTCTGGGTACTGGATTATCTCACATACTACAAGCAAGTTGGTGATAATTAATTTCAACGTTTAAGGTTAACTTCAGTTTGTGCATTTGTATTCTTAACCTAATTGTATGGGTCATGTTAAAGTACTGCCATTTACAGTTGTACTCAAAAGTTTGCATACCCTTGGAGAAGTGGTAATATATTCAACATTTTGAAAGAAAACATCAGTGACCTGTAACAGTATTTGCCTGGGAGAGTTGGGGTATCAGTCAGCTAATGTTAACCCAGTGCTCTCATCAACTCAATGCCACCTGGGCTGGAGTAATATGAGACTGGTAATTTAGTATTTAAATTTCACATTATCAATGTGGCTAAACCGGGGGCTGTCTCTGGGTCCTGTGGTGAGCTCCTCTATGGAAATCTTCCCCTACATAATTGACATAAAACCATGAGATGACAGCCAAGTTATCTAGCCAGAATTGGAGCTGTACCGGTTATGTTGGTGTTAGTGCACCATTTGTGAAACCACATGACGTCCATCACAAAGTGCTTCATACAAAGAGATGTGCAGACGCATTCCATCGGTTTCCATGGTGATTGCTTCATTATTTTACACTGTCCTTTTTGCACTTTAACCCTGAATTGCTCCAGATTCACCTTCATCACTGCGACATCTTGCCATTTGCAAGGGGAACTTGAAGTAACACTAGGTTTTTGCACAATGTTATTTTTCTTTTATCAGAACATTACTCACATTTAGCCACTGACTACAGCAGCCAAGGTAGGTCCTAAATTATTTGCTGCAATTTAGTTTTGTACGTCTTACATAGTAACTTTATATTAATGACCGAGTCTAGTCTATAAAGACGCAATAAAACCCTTGTTCTGTTTCAGAACATTCAGCTCAGGTTCCACAACTCCTAAAACTGATCTTCCAGATACGTTCTATTGAAACCCAGACTCTTAGTGGATACTAAGCCTAGATCTGTGTTCAAGCTTAAATAGTGAAATTAAGTACATTCTCACTTTCAATAGCCACCTGCAGGTTTAGTTATTTACTGCTTCTTTAAATGTGTCATTTCTAAAAGGAAAAAAAAATCCCCAAAACAATGGATCTAAACTCCCCCTTTTCTTTCACTTCAAAGCAGCCGTAATAATGAACTTGAAATAAACAAAGAGTAAATCCGTTGCCAATGTTACTTCTGTTGAACTGTGTCACCTATGGCACTGTTTTCAAAAGCATCTTGTCTGGGCATTGAATAGGACAAATCTTTCAGAAAATAAGACCTATTGTCGCCCTTTGTGTGCATGCAGGATATTGCCACAAATTATGTCTGCAGAATTCAGTGCTTCAGTACTCTACCCTGTAAGCAAAACATTGAGAAATGGAAAGATATAAAATAAAAACTACTACCGGACTATTTTTTTTTTTGGAAACAAAGTAATAAAAAAAAAACTGATCAATTGCAGTGATCATCTCCCTAAACGTGCCTATATGAAATTTTCTGAATAAAAAAATAAATACTACGAGTTCTGATTAAATAAAAGTGCTGTAATAGTGTTTAATTTGCCTATTTCAGACATATATTATTATTACATTGGTTTTCAATAGAAGTATGGAATGGGTGAGGCATTAGTCTCTGACTACCCTTGATATATACCCATATACATCTCACTGCTGGTTTGTAATTTTTTGAAACCTTTTAGTGCAGGGAATTTAACCAAAAAGTGCATTCTATACGCACATGACACTGAAAACCCTAAAGCACACCTCCATCACAGTCCCAGATTCGCAATATGACTAAAGTGACAGAAATTAGATTTTAAAACGTCAGATAAAGGCCAACCCCCGGAGAGAATAGGGAGGGGGGAGCATGACTGCTGCCCTGAGGGGTTGGCATAGCAACCAAAAGGATACAGTTGGTTTTACAAGCATGGAATTCTGGGAAAAATTACCAGACTACTGGTGAACAATGCTGAGGGAGCCTGGCAGAGGCCCTGGGGAGATAGCGCAGCTAAGCGGACAAGGGCACATGTAGGAGTGTGGGGATAGATGCATGGGATTGGTTGGGAAAGAGTCTGTGGGTGGGATTATGTTCTGTGTAAGTTAGTGTGGGGGAGGTCTTACCTCAGTGCCACTTGGGATTCGGGCCAGCAGACAGCTTCCCTCCCGCCCGCCCTATTAGTATATTTAGTCACAACTAGCCGGGGGTATGTCCTTGCCAATTGAGTTTGAGGTTACGTTTAAGTATATGGAATGAGATGAACAAGTCTTTTAAGGTCTCAAACCTCCCCTGCTCCAAAGGTTAAACTTTAGGTTGCCTGAGGTCTCGTGCCCATCGAGCGTGGATAAGGTCGGCTGATGGCAGGCATTGGAAAGATATGATTTTTATGACGAGGGGGGAGGTGAGAGGAAGTGGTGATTAGGAACCACTCTATGTTTATTGGCAAGGACGGTTGGGTCACTGTATAACACTATGTGTGGAGTTATATATGTATATATGTTAATTTATGCTTATTTATGTCTAACGTTTTGGTTACAGAAAAGAAGAGATTTAATAAATAAAGTTATGGATGTGTTATGCAGTAATTTAGTTTGTGATAATAAATGCTGTGGCCTGTTTCATCCATACTAAGTGGTCTGTCGTTACTGGGGGGGTTGAATGGGGTTAGATTTTGTTCTAGGCTGCATCGTGATTCCCCACTTCGTACATACATGTCTTTCCTCTGGTAGTCTTTGTAAAAATGACTTTATTAAATTGAGTTTCCCTCCCTGAGGAAACCTGGCAGTGCTGTTTCTCCTTAAAAAAAAGACAGAAATTACTTTTACCTTCTACTGGGAGTACAGGATGGCCCACACCCCTGCTGGGTCTAGGGAGGCCCTGCTTACCCTATTGCAGGCCTTCCAGAGGACCCATGGGGCTGAATCCTTCAACTCGCTGCTCCACAGTGCCCAGGGCGAGCAGGCTGCTTAGGAGGGGCTGGTGCAGGAAGTGCAGACCAGGAGTGGACATCGGGCCCACCGTTCCAGACTGCATTCCAGACTGTCCCCTAGTCCAGTGCGGAGGTCCAGGGTCGGAGTACCACAAAAGGGTCCGGGGCCGAGTGAGGCTGGCTCCAGATGGCAGGATGCGGGCAGCGCGAGGCGGAGTAATAACAGCAGGTACTGCGGAAGTCAAGGTGGCCGGGCTGGGCCTGGGCGGCAAGATGGCGGTCCCCAAGATGGCGACGGAGGCGAGGTGAGATCCCACAGTCCTCACCCTTCTCTTCCGGTGGCTGTGGAAGTGACATCGGCGTGTGTGACGCAGATGTCACAGGCCCCCGCGGAATCCGGAATTCCCAGAGCTCCTTAGACTGGGGAATCGGAGGAGAAGCACAGCTGGCTCCCGGCAAGTGGGGCAGGCCAGCGGGTGGTGACGTGCTGGTGGAGGATCTCACCAGCTTCTGGACCGGAGGCCAAGGAGCAAGAGGGAGGGACGCAGGATTCCCCTCCACATGCCTGGCATGGACGGACTGGAACTCCCTGGGGTGTGTAACGAAAATATACCCCAACACGCAGGATTCAACTAAACAGAAGACAACACAGAGGGGAGATACGTCTACCGGACCTAAGAGTGGCCGGACTCGACGTATATAGGAGAAGTACAGAGTCAGGAGCGATCTGAGGTCAAGGGCACAAAGAGACAGCGTAAACTAGGACTAGCCGGGGTCTGGTACACAGTAAACAGCAAGCCGGTAAACAGAACAGATAAGGATAAAGAGATAACGTAGTCAGAAAACAAAGCCAAGGTCAAGTACGAAGGAACACAACTGAATACAACAAGCGCTAAAGGGAACTGAAACAGAAACCACGATAGGGCAAGGAACTAAGGGAAAGAGGTGAGTATATATATCTTAACATCTATTTTGATTGGTCCCTGTCACATCCACGCCCCCAAAAGGTAAGTGTATGGGGAGTGTGGCATGACAGGGACCAATGGGAGGCCTTTACCAATTTAGGCTCCCACTGTCCCTTTAAGAGCGTGCCCGAGACCCGCGGCGCGCTCTTAGAGTCAGGCGGGACACATGACCGCTTCTCGCGGTCACTGCCCGCCTTCCTGTTGTAGCCGTCGGATGAGTCGCGCGCGGCTCGTGCAGCAGTAGGGCCGCGCGCGGCTTGAACAGAGGACCCCGGACGGCCCCTGGAAAGGGTAAGTGCCGCTACAGTACTCCCCCCTCCCCCCGTGCTCTGGCCAATCAGCATCTCCTCATAGAGATACAGTGAATCAGTGCATCTCTGTGGGGAGCGTTCAGAATCTCTATGCAGAGCGTGGAGACGCTGAACATCGGCACTGCCCAGGTAACACCTTTAGTGGTCGTCTGAGTGACTGCCCCCTGTTCCTAGGCTGTGTTTAAAGCAAAAGGCAGTGTTAAAGCAAAAGGCAGAGTTTAAAGCAAAAAGCCTGCAGGGACAAGCTATAGATACCAGAACAACTACATTAAGCTGTAGTTGTTCTGGTGACTATAGAGTAACGTATTCAATCAGTATAACACACACAAAAAAAACGTAAAAGAAAAGAATTAAAAGAGAAAACATAAATCGTGTAATATATATCCTAAAATAATTAGTGTATATATAACAACTCACAAATCAAGTGCAGTAAAAGCTGCTCTAACTGAAATAGCTCCAGCTCAATAGCCACTCTGTGGGGCTAAATAATAACTAAGTCAGCAATTCTTCATGAAAGACCCTTTGAATACGGTCCCACACAGTAAGCAGTGTACCTAGTCTCTCATCCAGACGCCGGCTTCTTCTGGTACTTAATACTTGGGTGCGACTCCACCTTCCCCAGGAGGTGGGTTTCAGTCCTGCAAGCATGCTGACATAATTGGCGTTTCGCCATACGGACAGCTTCAGCGTCTGTCAGTTCACTGCGGTTCTTCTCATTTAAGTTTTTTTTTTTTTATTAGTTTTAGTTCGATAATCAATTTCATAGTGCCTTTTTATTCACTTGTTTTTTTTTCAATGATGTATTTCTATAGCTTAAAAAAATATATAAAGAGTCCATTCTTTAACGGCTAGAGGGATAGTTTAATGATAAGATTGAATATGCTAATAGTTGGGGAGATTTTGTTTTAGCACTGTGGGTTCTCAAGAGAAAAAAAATATATTTTTATTTTTTAAATAAAAAAAGTACTTTTCTACCTTCAATGTAGCTACAAAACATATTCATGGTGCCATGCTATATGTTTATAGCCCTCACCCTGATAAAAATGAGTGGTGGCTGGAGAAGGCACTAGGTCCCCTCATTTGATAAGAAGCCCACCATCCACGGACAGGTGACATCAAGATGCTTCCATCTTTTTTTTTTTTTTATCTAATTGCCCCGACATGCTGGCCATGGATGTGGGTACCCATTACTAAGAATCTAGACTAATGCAGGTTTTATAAAAGTCATAATTGACCATCTGGACTTAGGCCTATAAAAATATAGAGAACGGTTATTTTATAGCCCTAGTTTTTCCACAGAATCCATATATTTGTCGGGATATTTAAGGGTTAATATTTGTACGTATCTCAGGGTAATCTTATTCAGAATATAAACGCACATTTTAAAAAAAAAAATAACATGGTCTTGTTTTTATTTCGCCCTAAAGCAACATCACAGACATCCACTCTGTCCTTGAAGTGACCGTTTACGACGAGGACCGTGACCGCAGCGCTGACTTCCTGGGCAAAGTTGCAATCCCATTGCTGACTGTGAGTTTCATTTACTTGCTGTACAGCTGAATTTATTTCTTTTTCCTCATCCTAGAGACCAAAAGATGACGCTTTATATAAATACATATAGAAACGTCTCAATTCAGTAGCTGTCAATCCTCAGCTGAAATGCGCAATAATATCAGAAAAAAAAAGTAGTGGAAATAAATAAATAAAACGTTACACCCTCGATGCATGGCCATGTTGAATCCCAAGGTAGTTAATTTTTGCTGACAGGCTGGATACTAGTAATGAACAGGTACTTGTCAGAATTGCCACAGTTGTTTTGGTCTTGCTGTCAATTGCAGCAGCTGCGGGTCAGGGGTGACCGGGGGAGCGTATTCTATGGAGACTAAGAGACAGACTGCTGTCATGTCTTTCTTTCCACAGATTCAAAATGGTGAACAGAAAGCCTACGTCTTGAAAAACAAGCAGCTGACAGGGCCAACAAAGGGGGTCATCTATCTTGAAATAGATGTGATTTTTAATGCTGTAAGTCTTAACTTTGGCTTTTTTTCCCTGCTGCTAAAGAGCTCAATTTGTTTAAAGCTTTTGTTCTTGATCTATAAAGTATGTCTGTCTTCTCTGATTTCCTTTAAAAATCTATATAAAGCAATGGCTGCGATTGAGCCGCAGCACTGCGCCCCCTCCCTGAATATTACCATGACTCTGTTGACACTGCCACTACGGTTCTTATTAAGTATTCAAGCATGTATCTCCACCCTATCACACATTTATGTCTCTTACATGCTTGCCTTTCGTGAATTTCTAATTAGGGATCACAATCAGTCACAGATTATATTCCTCCGTCCCCCTCGCCCTCCCCTCTCCCCCCAAATGCCTTTCTCTAAAGGATAACCAAGAGCTGTACTTAAAATTTTTGTTGTTTATTATGACGAAGAAAAGTAACATTTTAGGCAATCGATTGGCTATTGAGAACAAGCATGCGCATCGGGGTACATCCCCATTGCATGTTTTTTTTTAAAGGTGAATAATTACTGATTACTATATTACTGTAATTTTTTTAATTTTTAGCTGTTTTTTTTACTAAGCCCTAAAAATGCAATTAAAAAAAAAAAATGAGGTACAACGTGCCAACTCTTTGCTTAGTAATAATCAGATATATAAAAAAGATTCACTCAATTAAACAGATATATAATATGCATTTGTGTGTGTGATTTGTACGTTGAACAGCATGTGTATTTCCACTTTTAGGTAAAAGCCAGCTTAGGAACACTGGTACCAAAAGAACAGAAGTACATTGAAGAAGAACCTAGACTGTCCAAACAGGTAAATTAAGGAATACGGTGATTTTTAAAATATAGGCAGGGTTTATTCATTAACCGCTAAATTTTAGTAAATTGAAATACAAACAGGAAAATCTGGTTTAAAAAAGCAAAGTTGTGTCTGTGTCTAAGATATAGAAGGTTTCCAAGTCAGCTATTATATCCTAATCATTGCCATTTGATGGTGCAACGTTTATTGAACAACTTTGATGGAAGGTGGAAAAAAGTGTTTATAGGGCATTCTAGCATTTTTTAATTCTCATAATTTGTAATAAATAAATATATATATATATATATATATTTTTTTTTTTTTATTTATTTCATTTTTTTTAGATAATTTCTTATGGTTTCAAGAGTAACTAAAAAAAATTTGAATTTTGGAGACTTACAGGGCTATTCACTAAACTGGACAAAATCGGGTGAAATTACCGAATTCTGACCACATTGTCAATTCGCAGATTTACTAAAGCCAAATGGGGTCAGGATTCAGTATATCTAACCGATTCTGTATCATTAGCATCCAGCAGGCAAATAGATAAAAATAAAAACCTTAGCAATGCGAGGGTTAATTATGTTGCGGCTGGCCAGTAAAATCCTATGGGAGACAATAAGACCCCCATATTACTATAATTCCCTCGCCTGCCGGTATATCTACTAACATATTAAAACTAACGACAGGTGAGAGAGAAGGCCCCATTCCATGGCAATGGGGCCTCTGAAATAACATGTGAGTTAAGAAGTTATGTCTAACTTTGTGAGGGAACAAAAAATAAAAATAAGCCTCCCTGTAGCCAAATCAGCCGATGCCTGCAGAGGGAGAGACACTGTAGTTGAAAAGCAAGAGTCCAGTTAAGAGGAGCAGGCCATCCCACCGGTCTCATACCTCCTCATACTCGGGTGATGTGTTCCCCGGAGTCCAGCCATGTCTGGCTACTGAAGAGACCAATGGGTTTCTTCTTGTTTTAGGCAGCCAGCAGTGTATAGTGGGAGCCCAACTTCTGTATAGACTGTGCCTGGGGAAAGAACCCGGAGTGGTTCGCGGTCCAGGTGAGTAGAAGCTGGTTAAATAGCCGGCTCGTCGGGGCTCATGGGATGGTCGTGGAATCTTCCCACATCTCCATCTTTGCGATGGTCTGCGGTCAAAGCCCTGGAAAGGCCCCACAACATAGCGGTGGCGAGCATTCTTGGTTGAATCTAACGCGTGAGTAGTATGCAGCTTACGATCACAAAGCTTCGCCCAGAACTGAGCGCACAGACGGTCAAAAGCTGCCAGCAACGGGTCTACATGGTGAGTAGTTCATCACAAAGTGATAATAATGAAAATAATACAAACTGGATATCGTAGATGTATTCAATCTTAAAAAAATATATCTATAGAGAGAAATATACAAGTATATAGTGTAATATTGTTAACACATATGGAAGGTGGGGGTGGTAGAGAACTCACAAGATTAGGATGAATTCAGGCGTATCTCCCTAAGTATTAGGGAATTATTGAGATGTGAGGAACCTCCAGCGATGTAATTCTGAATAGAAAGTGACAAATCTTCTTGCCCACTCAAAGTAAAAGAAGAAAATTGATAGTGCAGATTGTATAAAAAAAGATTACAATTTATTACAAATATTGCACTTACAATGTTTCAAATAAAAGACAGCCTGTCTCCACACCAAGGTGGTATCCACGTAAATCAGCCAATGGAATCACGGCAGGAAATGGTAAACAGCATCCACAGTAAAATAAAATAAAAGTTCATATGAACCAATAAACAACTCCAACGCGTTTCGTCCTTCTTTGGACTTCCTCAGGGATGTATGACTGTAATCCAAATAGATTCTTCTTATATGTCCGCCGGGAGATGAAGAAATCGCTCGCAGGTTATAGCGTGCGTTCCACCCTAGAACGCATTCGCTACTTCCGGGTGATGTCACTTCCGGTATAGCGGACCGAGTACGGACTTGATATCAGATACTTCTTAGCAGCAATAATATAGGGATCTATACAGTGTAACAGTACATCGTGTTGCCATATAAGTATTAAGCATTTCAAACATTCAAGCCTTTCTAAAACAAAAACTTTATCAGTTTAATATCCTTTATATGGGATAATGAATATAAAACAAAAATATATAGAGTAAATTGATTATGATACAGTACAAATGTATAGGCATAAAGATGCATATCTGTGCAGAAAATATATATATATATATATGAATAATAAATAAAAATAAATATTCTGAATATGTTCCAATAATCTGACATGAAGTTTTCAAATAGTTCGACCAATATATTGTGCTCCACAACCACATTGTAATAAATAAATTACATGGGTGGTGGAACACTGGATGTATTTTTTAATATGATATGTTGGTTGTGTATATGTGCCCATAAATGTGTTAGTGTTCTTTTTTTTAAAAGTACACGTGGAACACTTTCCACATCGAAAAAAACCTTGTAATATTTTATTAGAAAAAATATGTGTAGGTTGTATTGGAATAGTCTTGGCTGAAGGGAGTATACTTGGAGCCAATTTGTTCTTTAAATTGTCAGCTTTTTATAAATTATAGTTGGTTTGTTAGGTAAAATATTATTCAAACAATTATCTTTTTTTAGTATATGCCAATGACGATTGATTATATTTTTGATCTCCCTAGCTTGGGAGTGATATTTAGTTACAAAGGCAAAATCGAACTTATTTCCATTTTTATTTTTATTTTTTGAATATTTTGAAACGTTAACATTTGTTTTAGTGAGTAATCTTTCACGGTCTGTATTAATCAAAGTAAGTTATGCCTCCTCAACTATTTTTGAATCATATCCTTTTTCTATATATCTGTTTTTTATGATTTTTGATTAAGTTCTAAAAGTGTCTATATCTGAGCAATTACATTTCAGACGTGTGAGTTGTCCTTTTGGGACATTTTTTAGCCACATAGGGTGATGAGAACTCGAATAATCAATAGCAGTATT
The DNA here is from genome assembly GCF_036172605.1 of Pelobates fuscus. Classification (NCBI taxonomy): domain Eukaryota; kingdom Metazoa; phylum Chordata; class Amphibia; order Anura; family Pelobatidae; genus Pelobates; species Pelobates fuscus. Next base: position 29,062,474 of record NC_086321.1, read on the forward strand.
ACAGTCTGTATTTTTGAAAAAAGTTTTAGTTTTCAAGCCATTATTTTCTATATAGATCGTTAGATCTAGAAAATCTATATGTGTAGTATGGCAAGTAGAGGTGAAACTTAAATTATATTCATTATGATTGATATATGAAATGAAATTGTCCAAACTGATTTGATCTCCCTCCCAAATGATAAGGACGTCGTCTATGTAGCGTCGCCATAGGACAAGATTCCCCCCCAGCGTCTGACCTAAAGTAATCTGACTGGATTCCCAATGGGAAACATACAAATTGGCGAAGCTGGGGGCGAATCTCATCCCCATGGCGACACCACATAGCTGTAGAAAATACTGGTCATTAAACCAGAAAAAGTTTTTTGTTAAAACAAAATATATACAATCAATCAAAAAACCAATTTGTTTGGCCATAATATAAGAATGTTGGATTAACCATTTCTTAATTTCCCATAATCCTTTTTGATGGGGGATACTGCTGAATGTTTGAAATGCTTAATACTTATATGGCAACACAATGTACTGTTACACTGTATATATCCCTATATTATTGCTGCTAAGAAGTATCTGATATCAAGTCCGTACTTGGTCCGCTATACCGGAAGTGACGTCACCCGGAAGTAGCGAATGCGTTCCAGGGTGGAACACACGCTATCACCTGCGAGTGATTTCTTCATCTCCCGGCGGACATATAAGAAGAATCTATTTGGATTACAGTCATACATCCCTGAGGAAGTCCAAAGAAGGACGAAACGCGTTGGAGTTGTTTATTGGTTCATATGAACTTTTATTTTATTTTATTTTACTGTTGATGCTGTTTACCATTTCCTGCCGTGATTCCATTGGCTGATTTACGTGGATACCACCTTCGTGTGGAGACAGGCTGTCTTTTATTTGAAACATTGTAAGTGCAATATTTGTAATAAATTGTAATCTTTTTTTATACAATCTGCACTATCAATTTTCTTCTTTTACTTTGAGTGGGCAAGAGGATTTGTCACTTTCTATTCAGCATTACATCGCTGGAGATTCCTCACATCTCAATAATTCCCTAATACTAAGGGAGATACGCCTGAATTCATCCTAATCTTGTGAGTTCTCTACCACCCCCACCTTCCATATGTGTTAACAATATTACACTATATACTTGTATATTTCTCTCTATAGATATATTTTTTAAGACTGAATACATCTACGATATCCAGTTTGTATTATTTTCATTATTATCACTTTGTGGTGAACAACACAGTTTTTTTTCCTTTTGGTTTTTTCTCTTTTTTTTTACTATTTACTATTTTGAGTGTCTATAAGGGAACACTTTAAAAACCTTAGGAACTCTGTGTACTATACCACTACAGTTGACTCTCTGTTTTTCTACATGGTGAGTAGGCTGTAAAATCCATGAAGTAACGGGTCCTAGCTTGGTGGCCATTTTAATAGGTAGGTGTCAACCCTCCAGACTTCTGTAAAGTGTAGTGCCACGCTGATGAGGCCACTAGGTTCCACCAGTGGGAACAAGGAAATCCCCCACCGGTCCAAAGGGGAGGGGGGGACAGGACCCAGGAACAAGCTTTATTGAGGCCTAGTCAGAGGATCATCCGCCTCCCACGCCTTAGGTGCGAGGGGAGTGCAAAAATCATTTGTCAGACTGACAATTGATTTTTGCGCTCCAGGTGCCGGCCAGTTTTACCGCTGGTTCGGTTTTCTGTACAATGGCATGAGCACTTCCCTCTTTATACTGCTAATACTATCTATAATCTAGGAACCCTATGCCAGCCCCTCCTAACCCTATAACAACCAAACCCCAAACCATATGTTAACTATAACTGTATACCTGCTCTAATATTACCCCCAATCTTACCTCTAAACAATCTCTGACCCTAAAACCGCATTAACAGTTACCTTACTCTAACACTAACCCTACACAAACCCTAATCTTACCCTATGACTAACCGTAAACCTACAATAACCATACTCTAACCCTACGCCTAACACAAAGCTTAACTCTAACACTAAGGAAACACAATGCTTATATCAGTTTCTGATGTCAGATGTTGGTTTTTGAGTTAAAATATTAGAGAGTAGTATATTGCTGCCATCTGCCGGCTGTTTTCAGAATTACAATTATGACCCTGTAGTGCTTAAAATCAGGCATGCCGATTACCCTGTGATTGGTGCTGGGCAGCTTTAAAAGCTCAGAACCAATCATAATCAGCATAAGTACCTGCTGAGAGACCCTGTCAGGATCTGTTCACATTTTGCATTCTCCCTTAAGTACCTGCCTGCCCAGGAACCCCACACCGATCTCAATCTGCTCAGTCACAGTGTTCTGTATTTAAAGGGTTGCATACAGCGCATTGGTCAGTATGGGACCACTAAATGGTTTCCCTCTTGTAAGCAAGAATTTAACCATGCTCATTCCTAGTTACAGCAGTAGGCTTTTAAATGCCTATTATTGCTGTAGCAGCACTCACTTTGAGCGCTGCATACAGCGCACGTGTCAGTTTAGGGCCCCGGTATCTAATGATACCTGGGTCTTATTGTGTGAGCAAGGATATAGATCTGCACTGTATTACAGTCAATGCAATTTTAAATTCCCATTTAAAGGGCTGTATACAGCGTCACTTTGAGCGCTGCATACAACACATCTGCTAGTTCTCCTCTGCAGATGCCCCAGCTGACAGAGGTTAACCCCAGGTATCAATTGAATGTTAGGACATGCTGTGTTATCCTAATGGTGTTAATTCCCACCCTGTAGAGGATGGCATGGAATGTCCTAACAATGTGAAGAGGATAAACAAAGCAGATAGATACAATGGGTGTAAGCTGGCGTTCCCTCCCCACTTTTCAAGCAAGTGGTAAGACAGGGGAATGACATTGTCCATTTTGAAGATGGCTGGTTGACATAGAATTACCTAATAACATTCAAACACAACCATATAGTAACCTTATAGAATAGCAGGGTCGAGAAGGGTTACAAAATAATAGAGTTTAGTGAGTGAGCCCAATAATTGATTTATGGGTGAGGTAAAACTGTGTAAATAAGCGGAAAGGGGAATTTAAAGTGAAGGGAACTTGTCCTGTAGTTGAGGGATAGTTTATATTCTATTATGACGACAGTCAAAACAAAATCAATGCAGGAAAGGGAATTATTGTGCTAGATTTAAAACAACAAATTGGGAATACGAGATATTGTTAAAATAAGGGCTAGTGATGAATGTGGAATCGATTGGATAGATTTCCAAGATTTGATACCAGAAAAAAGTATAGGGTAACGTTTAACATTCTCTCGCAAGGTAAGGTGCCTGTTGGGACAACATTGTTTTTCTATAAAGCAGCAGTAGTAGGGAGCTATATAAGTCATCAAACTAGAATTTGACAGGTGCCCCGCCCCTTTCCCCATAAAGCCACGCCCTCAACATATGTGTTGCCACGCCCAATGATGGAGGGGCCAGCCCCCGCCCCTCTACCATGAAGCCACACCCACAACATATGTGTCGCCACGCCCAATGCTGGAGTGAGCACAGCGCATGCGCGAACCTTTGAACCATGACCCCTGATGCGCCACCACGCCCACAGCGTGCGCACCCACGGCGTATGAGCGCCCCCCTCTGAACCAAGAAACGCATTGCATGCGAATTGTAAACCAAGCCCTATGCGTATTTACAGACAATTAGGACATGTTTGGGCATGTTTTAGGGGATAGGAGCGCTTTAAAACAAAAACAAAAAAAAATTGTAAACCAAGCCCTATGCGTATTTACAGACAATTAGGACATGTTTGGGCATGTTTTAGGGGATAGGAGCGCTTTAAAACAAAAACAAAAAAAAATTGTAAACCAAGCCGATGCGTATTTACAGACAATTAGGACATGTTTGGGCATGTTTTAGGGGCTAGGAGCGCTTTAAAACAGAAAGAATTGTAAACCAAGCCCTATGCCTATTTACAGGCAACTAGAACATGTTTTGGCCCCCACCCCCTATTTTAACCATATTGTACATAATAGAGGAAACATTTTTTATAGAAAATAAGAAGGCAAAAAAAAAATGACCAGGACAATAAGCGCTATGTTTTAAAACAAAATGTATTTATTAGGCATTATTATATCCGTAATACAATAAAAAAGTACAACGCATGAATAAAAAACATAATACGTTTCAATCCATTAAAGTACAGAAAACAGGGGGGGTGATTATATAACTATGTATATAGACAATTAAAACTTTAGCCACTCAGGGGTATGCCGTGTATATGAACGCTTTCTAGGTAGTAAATAGCCATGGGGTGTAGTTAGCCCTGATGCTGTTAATGGCATATGTGTTAGTGAACCCCAATTTTGTAGCGGTGACTGTGGTGTTACAGATGGAATTATAGTCGCATGGTTCTGAATCTTCAAATGATCCAGATAGTCTCTATTCGAAGAGTTACCTACAACTGTAGAAGGGATGTTGAGGTCAGCCATGGCCTGAAAAAAACTGTCCCACCCATGAGGTCTCTTGCGTACTGTAACACTATGACTTTGCGTAACACCCCGAACCAGATCCAGTAAATTAGAACCAGGTACAACATTATTTTTATAAACAAACTCGCCCTTATCATTCCAATTTGCAATGTGTTTGGCATGCGTCATTCTAGTTAGCAACAGTTCAGTGTTCTTTTTATAGCGGTCATGAACATTATGGAGTACATCACTAATTATATTATCCGAAACATGCGCGGGGTCAGTAATTTGTGGCTGATGAGTGTCCATAGATGTGGAATCTCCCGGTGGTAATAAAAGTGTTAAGTTCAGCTTTTCCCGGTCACTCTGCTTTGCATGTAGTAAATATTTTTGCAGTATTGTGGTGTACCTTGATATCTTCTCAGCTGTTGGCATATTTCTACTTTGAAGTAGAGACATAATATCCGCATCAAGCCTTTGTGTTACAGACTCATGAGCAGTGGTAGATTGCTGAGTGTTCTTTTGTATTAGATCCAACTCTTTTTTCGGAACCAAATACATTTTTTCAGCATATTCCATTATCGGTTAGAGAGAAGACCGGTAAGAAGCGGTATAGCAAAACCCAGCAGAGAACCAATAAATCCACCAGACTGTTTAACCATCTGTTTCTTCTTAACAATAGATAATTTCTTATCACACAATGATTTTATATTTTTTCGCCACTTTCTAAGTTTTTCAATTTGATGAGGTGATAAGGGTATTCTTCCTTTGAGGGTATTGAGCGCGATTTCACATATGGCTGTGACTAAATCATGGGACGCTGAGCATAAAATGGCTTTTCTCTGCGCCGGAGATGCTTTGATTAAAGTTTTTAATACATCCCAATGGCGCTTTATTCTCTGCGACATGTTTACAGTCGAGATACTGTAGAAAATGAAACATGCATAAATTCTATCTCTTTTTAACTGTTTTTTTATATATGTAGACCACCGGTCGGGATGGTGGGAAAAGACCTGTTCTTAAACGGTACTCTTCAGGGGTTGTTGGTTTCAAATCTACAAGTAAGTAGCCATATGATCTACTAGTGGCATCTTCAAAAGATTCTAAAAAGAATTGTGATTTTCCAGGATACATTTGGCGTGCGAGAGTGTTAATTTGCAGCTTATCTCTAGGGTTTTTAAAAAGTACCATATAGTTAGTGTTTAAAGTTATTGTTCTGCTTTTTTTACCTTGACAGAATACATTTTGGACCAGGTACATGATACTGAGATTCCTGTGATGAACGTACTTGGTGAATGCTTTCTCAAGCTCACAGTTCTCACTAGCCGCTTCCATTAGGTCATCCACAATAGTCAGATTTACTTTAGAAGGAGGAAACAAATCATCATCGTTAAATGTCATGGGTAAACCCTCTATAAAACGAATATTAGGGATTGTACGCAATAAATCATCATAAAGACCCTGCCAACAAGCATAAAACCAAACAATGTTATCAGGGTTCTGCGACAAAAGATTGTTAGCATGATGTAAAAGTTGTTTAACAAAATAACTTTTTCCTGAGCTAGAAGGGCCTGCTAAGATACATGAAAAAGGATGTTGCAGGCGTGTGTCCATTGGGTGTAATTAGTATCCAAATGGATGGGTTGTAAAGTTGTCTGTCAATAGTCTTTTAGTGTATACACACTGCTGTGTTTTGCGAAGTGGTCGTGTTTCTATTTGCCAACACAATTTGTTTCTGACGATTCCCGTTTGTTGTATTATAATACGTTTCCGGTCATCAGGCCCTGGGTGTTGTGGATAGTCCAGTACCAGGTCTTTCAAACTGTCAAAGTTAATCAGCGTCACGTTGCTAGCATTCAGTGTTATACCTTTCACCTTTAGAGTTGTTTTGTCAGTCGTCAACTTGTAACCGTAAGTTTTAGGCCCTGCAGACACAAACTCTGTGATGTATGTGTCAGCCGGTAACTCACTAGTTAGTTCACCTAGATAGTCACCTAACGGTGGGTTCCAGTCTACGTCTTTGCTAACAAAAATAACTGAGTCAGTGTCATGGTACAAACATCTTTCCTTTAGACGGTCTAGGATATTATACAGTTCAAGTCGGGCATAGGCTGTGGTAAAGCACGCAATAAAAATATTAGTGTTTCGAGCCATGCCTTCCAAACCTTTTGCATTTTTCCAGCTAAGCATGGCTGTGGATTCATCTATGAAATCTAAAGATGATACTTCATATTGCGGTAAAAATACATAGCCAAAAAGTTCATCAGGGTCAGACACCAGACTAGTGGTTTGCAAATTAGGTTTCTGTCCAAATTTACCCCATAAAGAATTTAGAAATAATTTAGCAATTTGTCTTTTTGCAGGATTTACCTCTATCCTTTCAGGTCTTAACACAACCCCCTCTTTGACATAATAGTCATGAACATACTTGTTTTTGTTTTCATCAGTGGTACACCAATTAGGATAACCTGACGCCTCCTGCTTATCTCTGAGATGAACCTTGATGTACTGGTCAAACAATGTGTCGGTGGATATAGGAAAATGCCAAATTTCAAAGATTTTGACTAATATGTAGCCTTTATCCAAAGACATTTGTATTTCATTAGTACACCATGTGCCTGTCAAAGAGCGCTCCTCATCTGTATGTGTGCAAGGACTCATTTGATTATTTGAACAGCAAGTATGACACAGGGGAAACATGAGCTTACCATTCATTTTAACAGGCAGGACTGGGAAAAATAAGCCTCTAGGAGGGTACATTTGTACTTTTGCAATTCCAAAATATTTGTTAAAAGGCTTAAAGTTATTATAAATGATTTCTGGATGACCCGTGGGGTATCTTTTTGTTTTATTTACATATGGGTACAGACTGGTGAAATCATAATAGTGTATGCGCTCACCAGGGGCCGTTTTGTGATACAATTTAATAGCGTTTGTACGACCTCCGTAAAGAGCATCACGAGGATTCAAAGGCTGAGGAAAATCTTTTTCAAGGACAAATAGCTGTAGCCCCCTGTCAGTTTCTAACATGTTTGTCCAATCGTGCTCCCACATCACACGCACATCATAACCACAACATTTTAAAAAATGTGTTTTTACCATGGTTTTATGGTGCAACTGTGCAAATGTTGTGTTTGTAACTCTGTTAATACCCTTACCCATGTAACAAAGAGGGCAGCCATGATAAAAGCATCCATGGAATTCAAAGGCTGTAGGTTTACCACTGATCATAGCGTAACCATCCAAAAAGTAATTACCAACAACTTTTTCACCACCCTGTAAGGCGTGTTGTATGGTGATCTTCTCTGTATGTTCAACATACAGCAGCCACTGGATAGATGCTGTAGAAAACCGCTTCTGAGTTTTATGGTAATTGTCAGAGGGGATAATGGCGATGGTGTTCTTAGGTAGAAATTTGAATCTGTACATCGCCATACATACAGAGGCTAGGGTAGTGAGTTGGAAAGGGTCAATGTAATCTATGACAACTTCAGGACCACGATCACCCTTAATTGTTCTTTCTTTTCTTGTCATTTCCATAACACTAGCTCTGTAGCAGGTGCATGCCTCTCTCAGGATATTAACATCCTCAATACAATATTTTTTAAGTTCAATTGGAAAGTTGAATTCACAGTGTTGGTTTGACTTATACCAATCCATGAAATGACTTTTTTCATCAGGCATCATCTGTGCAACACCATAATAATCAACAGAGGGCATTGGGCCAATATAATTTTGATTCTCCAATGTGTTAAAAAAATGTGGAAAATAACCCTTGCAACCTTCGAAACCCATGGCCTGTGGTAGCTTGCTCAATTTCATGGGTAGGAAATTTAACGAGTCAATAAACCGGATACCAAAATCTGAGACAGTAACACAGAGTAATTTACCACCTTGAGCCAGTAATTTTACCTCAATTTGCTCCTTAAGTAGTTGGTTCACCACAAAGTATGCATCATAACGACCGGCATTATGCGCTATAAATGTGTAGCCACTAAACGGTGAATCAATAAATGTCCGAACAAAATCAGCCAGACATGTTGCACCCTGAAACTCCCAACATTTAGTTGGTTCTAAGGTTGAACCAACACGCTCCTCTAGTGGCGAACGGTCGTCACATTCTAAGTGGGCTGCATAGATAAAATTTGGTATGTGTATCCCTGTCTCCTGCATGCATTCAAAATCATAAAAAATGTATTTGTCTGTGGGATCATCAGTTTTGTATTTTTGCAAGTAACAAACATGATCATCAAACGTGGCCACTGGCTGATAACACACTTGACACTTAAGACCTTCACACTCATGATTTTCCATCACAACATAACGCCCACACAAATCACAATATGTTTTGGTTTTACATGCTATTTTACCAGCGTTGGCAAGCTCATAGTGTAGCTCTAAACACTGTTCAGAACGACAAAATGTGCGACAGCAGGGGCATCTGGGGAGCGCACTTGCAACACCCACGCAATTCTGTCTGTGGCACGCCTTGCAAAAGTAACGGCAGGAATGATCATTTTTGTGATAAAAAGGTGTATGACAGTAATCACAAAAGTAAGAGGCCCCGATAAATGCTTTAATCTTTTTTATGCCGTAATAATGTTCTCCTTCGTGATATATGAACAATACTTTCTTCTTGACAATGGCATCGGACTGAAAGTATCGCCATGCACCACGGTTGTGATAGAGAATCTTAATGGTGATATCCAAATGATTCTCAAAAGCCGGTATATCGCTAAAGCTGACTAAGCGATCATCAGGGATACTCAGAGCTTTATGAATACTTTGTGCTTGCTCCAACAACACAGCATCAGTGGGTATTTCTTTATCTTTAAGGGCGCATAGACTAGCCGCTAGACACAAGTTATTGTTGTTATTATTAAAATCAAACAACCACCGTCTTTTAGTCTGGATAATGCGACTATAGGGTGTTGATCTGAGACGTCTACGTGTCATTACACCCCCAGCTCTATTCCTAACAATGATGACACAAAATCGTAAAGAACCGCAACCAATAATTTCTGCGTTGCTTTGAAGCATATTTGCCAGTGCATTTAAAAAATCCACCGCATTTATGCTCTCCTTAGACCTTCTAATAGAATACAAAGGTCTACCGAGGCCGTCAGCAGTCAATCTTAATTGCACAAAATCATTAGGCCCTATACCGGGTAAAATTCTGCCTAAAGTCCCTTCAATAGCATCATGCATTGACTCGATTGCTGCAGCAAATGATGGCATTCTCTCTAAATTTACAAAACGAAAATGATCATAAAACTCCACAGCATTAAAATTGTTTAGGTCCCTTCGATGTTGTTCAACATGCTCTAAAAATACTGGGGCAACAACAGCATCAGGGGGATTATGCATTTCTTGTTGCACATTCACATCAAGGCTACTCTGAGGACTTGGAGGCCCTTGGTGTACCAGATTGTCATCATTATGGGTATTTAACATATGCGACCGTATATCCATAGGGGAATTATGCTCAGGGTTTGGAACCCCTGGGTGTACCACCAGTGGTTGGGGTATTGTGCCAGTCACAACAGCATGATCATCTGAGGGGTCTGATATTGTTGTTGGGGTTTTGTTAGTCACAGAACTATTTGCAGGTGTTACACCATTTGCAGACATAATACCATGCGAGCCGCTGTATGCTGTAGACCTCAGTACACGTCTCAGTATTTTCACAGCCCGCCTAACAGCTCTAGTTCGGTAATCAGGCACTGATCTCGGCCTGGTACCTATTTTCAAACTACGGCCTTTTGAATTGCGTACTAAACCACAACCCGTCATGCCTAGTCAGTTCATCTTCAACAAAATTAGGCCCCTCTTAAAGTCACCAGTAGCACTGTCAATCATTGTTATCTGAGGTATGAGATTTGACAATATTGCATCAGTCACAACATTCACACACATTAGCTCACGAAGCTTGTTTATAGACAAGATAATGACTGTCAATAATCCCATCCAAAACATCATCTCATTTGACCACCACGCTAATGAACCGCATACAAAGTCCCTCTGTAAACTTGTGTTATGGTGCTCTGATGTACCGGTGGTGCCCTGACTAGCTTGTGCTAGCAAGCTATAACCATGCCTAAAAGCCGCGCTCACACTATCAATTTTTAAGCTGAGAGCACAACCCTGTACTTCATTGAAGTCACCAATGTTTGCTAATCCGGCTAAATCTAAGATTACAGCCTGTACGGCTGCTTTCACCTTATGCCAAAAAACTATACTTTTTGAACACTGTAAAATACAACGAGTGGATCCAGGAACATATACGTCATTAACAAATTGCGTGTTCAGGTCATGTTTTGATGTGTTGGTTGGCGCTGTCTTGTGTGCTCTACTTTTCTGCTTTTGTAAACCCCCACGATCTGTAGACCTACACCTCTTACTTAAGGGGAGCAACGATGTATCTACAGGTGTAGCCGGCCGTTTCATAGCCACATTTTTTATTTGTCGCAAAACTGATGCTTGTTTTAGTTTTACATTTGTTGACTTACCCCTGTACGTTTCTGCGCTCTCCACACAATCTGTTTTGTTTGGGCTCCTCACACCCGCAGAATTTTTGGATGTCTCATTAAGCATTGCTTTTTTTGTTGTCTTCACATTTGTAACTGATAGTTTTGTTATCTTTGGATCTTGATTTTCGTTGTTGTGAATGTGTGCAGCTTTTTGCGATACAGCTTCAGATGCATGTCTCCGTGTCTTAGACAATCTTGAAACTATATAAATGATAAGTAAAAAAAGTGAGTGTATAGTCCCAAGGTACACTAATAATTTAAGCGCTCTAGACACGCTACACAGGTTTATATTGTGCTATCAGACATGAACTAAATATATATTTATCAAGGGATCTTAAAACATATATACATACCAGATTTTACTTTTTCTTTTGACCGCATTGTTTCTTTGAGGGGTAGTACATTGTGCTGTGTATTACCCTCTGGATCGGTTTGTTCGTGGCTTATTGGGTTATCAGAATTTACTGTGAAGAAATAAAATAATATAAAATAAATAAATGTCCGTGATGAAATTACGTTTTATAACGCGGGGTATAAAAGTCACAAACAGATTTTATTACATACCGTGGCTAGGTAATTGAAGAGGTCTCTGGTTGCAGTTGTTTATAACGGTTTCAACAAACGAGTTGCTTAATTCCGGCATACTAAAAGCATCTAGGAATACTACAAAAAACGACCACAGAACAGGTTTTTTCATTACTATACGTATATACAATCGCATTAAATATGTACTTTCTGATGGCGACTCTAGATAAAACTTACGATCTTGATCGTAATCAGGCGCTGTGTCAAGCTCATCAACATCATTAAGCAGCGTTGTGTCAACAGGCTGAAAAAGACTTCACACGGTTACCGCTGATTTTTTTCATCATTAATACTACTTACACATAATAGTGATAATAAAACTAAATAACACACTGGGGTGATTGGTATCTTAAGCAGAATTTCAACAATGCGTTAATGTGAAGTTATAATCGGGTAAAAAATATACCATACACGGTGTGCAAACATAATGCAAAAAATATAGACATCTCATATATATATATATTTTTTAAAAAAACGGGTCTTACAGTGTAGTATAATTGGTACTAAAAACTAAGAACGCTGCCGTGAAAAAAACTAGCAAAACATTTTTAATAAAAACAAGATATGTTTGGTGTGTCAGCGCTATGATATATATTTGTCAAAAGTAAATATTAGCTTCTCTTTACCTTGGTATTCATGCTGGCTGCGTGTAGGCTGAGGCTGGTTGCGTGTAGACAGAGGCTAGCTGACAGTCTGATGTTCTTCTGAATCCTTCAAAGGGTTGTGAATGCTGCATCTTACAGGGCTCTTTTTATACACAGAAACCCACCCACACCCCCACACATCCTCCCTCTCCCCCCCAGGCAGACTGAACAAAGAATTACAGAGAGCCTTTTTGTCATGACAAATAAAAATGGTTTTATTTGAAATAGAATTTGATGTTACAAAAATGCAGTTTTTTGAATTTTCGTTATAATAAACAATATTTTAAGTTTTAGGCTTACACCTCTTACATCTCTGCACATGAACGCTATGTGTTCTATTTTTTAGATATCGCCTATGGTTCCGCACAAAGCTTTTAACTATAAAATCATTTTGCTTTAGGTTGACACTAAAATTATTTAAAACAGATTTAAAATCTAAACCTCTACACATATTAGTAATAAAATAAATACAAAATTCACCGCAGACTATTGAAAGGGTGCTTTGCAATTGCATGTTTTGAAAATAGATTTCTTTAGCATTCTTTTTCATAAATTTCAAAATTTCTTTGGGATAAAGATGGTTTTCTGGTGACACACCATATGAATCAAAAAAATAGCATTGTCTTTTTGAATCAATGTAAACGGCTAACCAGTGCTCTCCGGGAGCTGTATGTGGGTCCGTATTTATAACATACGCCGTCGGTACACGCGACACCGTGTGCTGGGGTAGCAGATCGTATGGATATACACCATCAAATATGTTTTGACAATCTGGGTCTGTACGTAGAATTTTTGTAATTTCCAAAGTGTTCATTTTTTATACTTAGAGAAAGTCATAAAGGACCTCGCGTCTTTGATTGATTTCAATTATATTATCAAACTGTCCATAAACTAGCATATTAACAGTTCTTTCCAAGGGCCTTGCAAATCGGATTTCAGCACGAAGGTTACCGCTACGGATTAGTGAAAAATGACTGTTGCATTCCTGGTCCGGCGATAAGTCAAATGCAAATAGTGTGTAGCCTGACACATACTCATCTCTGTTTATTATGATTCCAGAATCGCCACAGCTTTTCTGCGCCAGTAATAAAAATGACATATATTCACGCACTGCATTAGAATGTTCGAAATCCGGTTGGAATGGTTTTGAAGGGATTTGCTCACCATCCAGATATAGCGCTGCAAAATTCACGCTGTTATGTTTGAAACACAGTGGATTTCTGTCATATGCGCCTGAAAAAGCTTCATTGTCTACAAATGCTAAAACGACAAACTTTGGTAACTGCCCCAGAAACAGGTTTTCTTGGTTGCAGACACGACTGCCGGCCGGTATGCTGAATACTTTCATACTGACGCGCTCTATGGCATATTTAGCATTACCGTTTAAAAGTCCTTGCGCGTGACCTATTCTCACCGCTGGTGATATTTGTACTCTTTTGACAAATAGTGATGCGTTTAGAATTTGAAGTTTCAGAGGGTCAGCTTCTGCAGACATTAAACAAAAAGAATCTTTATTTCGGGTCAGTTTTATTTTTAAATCCAATCCGCTCAGTATAAGCTTTTCTTGAAAAAAGAGATCACTGTGTAGATGTCCTAGTAATTCAACAGTCCTTCCGCGATCAGTCATCTGTGCGCGCTTTACGAATCCTTTGTTGTCACCAGCCAATACACGATCTTCATGATGGCCCGCTGTATCTTTGTAAAACAGACCAGCGGTAAATTGCGTGGATAAGGCTTCTGCGCTGTAATTAAGAAGCGTCTCAATGTATGCCCGGTATGCGTACAGATTATTGGATTGCGATATCAGACGGTCTCCAAGCGTTACATCTAGCTGGTTAAATAGTGTTGCTACTGGGTAATTGATTAGACTTACCCGCGCACCTTCAGCGATCTGTGAATTATCATTTTTAACGATTTTACAAACAATATATAAAAGGGTGTTATTCAGATCGTAATAATGCTCGCCGCTGCCTGAAATATAAAATTCAAGCGGTGATGTTTCGGAAATTGCGGCGAGCGGTTGAACTTCCACATAGAGGCTTTTTTCTATACTTGTTTGTGTGGGCTTTATTTCAAAAAGATCCAATTCTGACTTTGCGCATTCTACAGATGAGGAATGAATAAATGCCATGGTTTAGATTTAAAAGATATCGCTAACCCCGCGTCTTGTTGCTCTTCTCTTTCTTCTAGATTTGCAACTGGTCTTTTTGTTTAGGAGCTGTTTGATGTCAATTGGAAATGCCATGTGGTGCTTCCGTTTCCTTTTAGCCACCCGTTTACCGGTGTATACTAAACCAGATCCATTTTGGGGCTCACCAGACACTTTATTGATAACCGCCGTTGACACACGACTGACTACATCTTTTGCAATGTTTTTTGCAGCATTTTTTACGTGTGGTTTAACGAGTTCAATACCACGTCGAAAAAGCGGTACCGCTTTTCTAAATAAACTTCGAAAAATACCTCCTAAGCCGCGTCCATACATATAGGCACTGCCATGAAAACCGGGCAAACCATATCCGGCTTGTGTCTTATAATAATTACTGTATATGTGTGGTTCGCCATAGATTTTAACGGCCACCATGTTTGTTTCGTTAGTAGTAAACACTACGACGCGGACGAAAGTGCAGCTTAACGATAGACTTGCCGTATTTGAATGAGACGTTTCTATTTTGGTCGTTCTTTATCTCTATTGTGATGGTATCAAAATGCTGTTTACTGACTGGTAAGTAATCTGGTTTGATGTACTTCTGAGTAATAATCTCATTGTTATTCCCTGTGATTTCAACGGAGCGTAGTAGCGGCACATAATTATCGCCCACACGCTGATGCTCTATTATATCCGTGTACACAAACAGGGTATAAAAACTGCTCTTTATATCTGCACAAATAGTTCCTGAAATAGTTCTATCAAAATGATTAGAGTCAATTCCAAGTATATGCGTCAATTTGTCGCTGGCTATAAATGTATCACGACCAACAACATGTACATAGCGCTCCAAAGGGTCATATTCCAGTTTAATATCCACCGGCAGATCATTGTTCGCAGCAATAATCTTGTTAATATTCCTAACCAGCTTCTGAACATCATCATAATACCCTGATTTTACATTCAGCTGTTTTAGGGGTCCACCGGCTAAGCCAACATAAATGATCCCTTCATTGGTTTCAAAAGTGTTCCATGTATGGGGATATTGTATCTCTGTCATCCCCACTTCCCATTCACCTTTCAAAACAATTGGTTTGGACAGTTTGGTTGTGTAAACGGATATTTCATTTTGGGGGTATGTTAAATACGATGCGTTGCTTGGTAGAGTGACATAAAATGGGGCGTCCTCCATATTGTCTTTTAGAGGGTGGTTAGCTGTTTTTCTTCAATCCAACTATTGAATGTTTCTGGGTATCCCGCCCACTGGACGTAGTAAAATCTTTTTCCCTTTTGAGTTTTTTGTTTTAGTATTTTTTGAATTCTATACACCCTGTTGTGGTCTTTGGGTATTTTTTGTATTTCTTCAGCGTAGAAAGACCCTTCAATCATATCGCCATTACAGTCTTTTAAGTGATATACCGGTTTCCTACCTTTGGTATTCACACCGTTCACTTCAAATATTTCATCTGTAAATGTCTGTTCATAGCCTTTTACAAAGGGTCCTTTATATTTTGAAATCCGCACATGATCTCCAATGCTGAATGTTGGTTTAATCTTCTTCTGTGTGAAGTAATTACTATATAGTCTCCTCCATACTGTAAGTGTATTGGATTGGTTCACAGCTGCCGGAGGACAACCTATTGAGCGGTGTGTTGTGTTGTTGTAACTAAATATTAAGTCATCCAGAATATCCGCGTATGTAAAGGTATTGCGCGCTGTAAAATACCTCCACATTCTAGTTTTTATTGTACGGTTAAATCGTTCAACCACCGATGCTTTGACATCATTATTGGTTAAGAAGTGGTGTATTCTGTATTTTGTAAATGTTGTTTTTACACTCTTATTCAAAAATTCTTTTCCTCTGTCTGTTTGCATCTTTTGAGGCACACGACCCATACCAAATATTGATTCAAAAGCTTTAGCAATACTTTGACCGGTTTTATTTTTTAAAAGCGCTACCCAAGCGTATTTTGAAAAAATGTCTATGACGGTAAGAATGTATTTAAATCCATTATTGTATTTTGAAAATTCAATCATTGAGACTAAATCAGCCTGCCATTGTTCATCAATATTAGAGACGCATATTCTGTTTCGTTCAAAGTGACGTATCACCGGCTTGTGAAGCGTGTAAGTATCTTGATATGATAACCAATTTTTTATATTTTGCTTTGTAATTTTGTGCCTTTTTGTTTGTTTATAGAGATTATGAATTCCGCCATAACTACCAATTTCTTTAGGATTAAAATATATTTTTTTCAACACCGCTGAGTTGTTTAATTCGGCCATTAGTAAATAGTATTGTTTTCAGGTCTGTTTTTATGAGCTAATTCAAAACTTTACTTCTGATTATGGATGTCTTCTGTATTTCTTCTGATCAGAAAGATCCTTCAAGCATATTGACCTGTTTTTAATAGCTAATTCAAAAATGTTTACTTTTGAACATATTTGTTTTCATATCGCATGATATTAATAGATATGGTTTATATCTGATGATGTAGCAGATCTTTCACACTACACTGTTCTATACATCATTGTATGACCTATCATGACCTCTTAAGACTTTTAGAAGCCATCAATGATACATCGGCGTTATTCTCAATATCCTGTGGGTCCCCTGCGGTTCAGAGATCACATCATGATCCATGATATCCTGTAGAGTCTGTGATGTTGATGACCTATACAGACATCTTTAGAACACCCTGTGGCCTTTTTAGAAGCCATCAATGATACATTGGCAATATTCTCAGTATCCTGTGGGTCCCCCGCGGTTCAGAGATCACAGCATGACCCATGATACCCTGTAGAGCCTGTGATGTTGATGACCTAACAGGACATCTTAAGAACACCCTGTGGCCTTTTTAGAAACCATCGATCATACATCGGCGTTATTCTGTTTTTTTCTTTTATTTATTTATTTATTTATTTTAATTAACCCTGTTTTTTCTTTTTTTAATGTCTGTAAAAATTAGGGGGCTTTTTATTCTTCTTCAATTTACCAAGGTCATTGTAAACTCAGCACATCACACTCTCAATATACAGTAACCTTAAACACAACTGTCCATCTTTCAGATCCCCATCTATCCGCATTTTAGACCACAGATATGTCATCATCATGAATAAATATATATTTTTTTATTGCTTATGTTGGATTTTTCCATGGCTATTTACTACCTAGAAAGCGTTCATATACACGGCATACCCCTGAGTGGCTAAAGTTTTAATTGTCTATATACATAGTTATATAATCACCCCCCCTGTTTTCTGTACTTTAATGGATTGAAACGTATTATGTTTTTTATTCATGCGTTGTACTTTTTTATTGTATTACGGATATAATAATGCCTAATAAATACATTTTGTTTTAAAACATAGCGCTTATTGTCCTGGTCATTTTTTTTTTGCCTTCTTATTTTCTATAAAAAATGTTTCCTCTATTATGTACAATATGGTTAAAATAGGGGGTGGGGCCAAAACATGTTCTAGTTGCCTGTAAATAGGCATAGGGCTTGGTTTACAATTCTTTCTGTTTTAAAGCGCTCCTAGCCCCTAAAACATGCCCAAACATGTCCTAATTGTCTGTAAATACGCATCGGCTTGGTTTACAATTTTTTTTTGTTTTTGTTTTAAAGCGCTCCTATCCCCTAAAACATGCCCAAACATGTCCTAATTGTCTGTAAATACGCATAGGGCTTGGTTTACAATTTTTTTTTGTTTTTGTTTTAAAGCGCTCCTATCCCCTAAAACATGCCCAAACATGTCCTAATTGTCTGTAAATACGCATAGGGCTTGGTTTACAATTCGCATGCAATGCGTTTCTTGGTTCAGAGGGGGGCGCTCATACGCCGTGGGTGCGCACGCTGTGGGCGTGGTGGCGCATCAGGGGTCATGGTTCAAAGGTTCGCGCATGCGCTGTGCTCACTCCAGCATTGGGCGTGGCGACACATATGTTGTGGGTGTGGCTTCATGGTAGAGGGGCGGGGGCTGGCCCCTCCATCATTGGGCGTGGCAACACATATGTTGAGGGCGTGGCTTTATGGGGAAAGGGGCGGGGCACCTGTCAAATTCTAGTTTGATGACTTATATAGCTCCCTACTACTAGCAGCTGGAGGTGGTATCATGTTTCAAAACCCAGTTCAAGGCATGACGGCATCTAGCCACCTAGGTATAATCAAAACTGTGAGATATTAAGCCCTAGATTAAATTAAGGTTGCTGTGACTGTGACAGAACCACCCTAGCTATTATTCCATGCCATTGGAAGGTGGTGCGAAGAGAATGTAAGTTCTAATAGTTTGGGAAAGATTACAGATTTTAAAAGGCATGCCCTTCCTCATATTGTTAGAGAAAGATGTTGCCAATCCTTGAGTTCAATCATTCAATTCAAAACCTCAGTAATACTTTAAATTATGCCTGTCTCAAACTGCATAAGCTGCTAATGGTCACTTGGCACCAATCTGTGGATTTTTATTACAAACCAAAGAGAGGCATTGTTAATGTGGAATTGGCATTTCTGAATCATCAGTCTCGATTTCCTCCATCCTGGACAGCGGTGATTGGTTAAGAGTACAGGTGGTAGATTTGCCTAGCAGTCTTATCCTACTTACACCATCTAGGTTGATAGAATTGACTGTGATAATTCAGAAATGCAAAATCCTCATTACCTGTGTGGCTCTGGTGGTTAGTGTCCATGTGCTGAAAAGAGGACAGGCTTATGTCAATCTGCTTCTAAATGAAAACTCCAGAGACTTCAGGCTACACCAGGGTGTAGTGGTTACGTTGTTTTATGACAAAACAAACTACACCATCACATACGTTGTGAAGTCACCTTGACAGCAAAAGTTAGTTGGTATCAACTTCAAACTAAACACATGGAAAATGACAATAAAGGTAGCTCAGGTAGCCCAATGCCGTTGGAGGTTAAATAAAAGTAATGCCAGGAAATGTAAATAATCTTAGAGCTTATTAACAAGCTATGACTAATGATCCAGACTGCAAGATTGAGAATATAGCAAGAATCACTACCATGTGTCTGTCATTAGGCCATGCTTGATGACGGGCAAGTCCATACATCGATACCATCATTCTGACGACATGCATTGAAGTTCATCACTGATTCATTCACACGGATATATTACAGAGGTATGCAATTTTAAAACTATTTCCATGAAATGGGACACAAGGGTAGGACGTTGGAATAAATTATCTCTGATTAGCCGAAGTGGACCTTCACCTTGTGTGTTTTGCTGCTGCGGAGTTGGATCTTACTTTCCCGTCTGATTTATTTGAGTAAATCAAATCCTGCTCAGCTCACCGATTTCTCAGAATGTTTAGGACATGAGAGAGAACATAGTTTATGATTTGTGCCAGCAGAAGATACTGGATGTTCCTGCACAAGCCAATTCAGGATCATTCAAGGGAGATGTCCGTGGCCTATAGATTCTACTAGCTCATAAGATGTTCCAGAGGGTGGTTTTGCATGGCAGGGTCTCATTAGTGGTCAATCAGTGGCAAATACCAGGAACCAAGCAAGTGAAAAAAATACAAAAAAACCCTGACAGCTTATTTTATTAAATTCAGTAACAGTATTGTAAATTAAAGATGAATGTATGTTATCATATACTGTAAAGAAAGCTTGGCAAGATGCCACTTTTTTTTACAGTACAGAGAATATGGCCCAAAATTACTTCTGGAATAAAAGGGAATCATGACATGTCACACATGTCATGTGTCCTTAAGGGGTTAAATCTCACTTTTAGAGAGTCTCAGGTTTTAAATAAATGAAAACAAATTACAGTACTTCCATTTTCTCAAGATCAGTAGTGTCAGATCTATCTATTCTGGGCTTACGATTGAACTACGAGTCTCTCACTTATTCGCTAACGTGGACATTTCAGTAATTGATACGAACATTACAAATTTAGCCAAATTGGAAAAATTCTCCAACACAGCTTTCGTTTCCATCTCTGTTATTTTTAACCTAAAATGTGAAATTAGTTTATTGATTCTCCCCTGTTACCAGTTTAATAAACAACATTGCTAGAGAATTATGTGAGTTGTAATCCAATGAAAG
Source organism: Pelobates fuscus (assembly GCF_036172605.1). Taxonomy (NCBI): domain Eukaryota; kingdom Metazoa; phylum Chordata; class Amphibia; order Anura; family Pelobatidae; genus Pelobates; species Pelobates fuscus. The sequence goes on from NC_086321.1 coordinate 29,082,891, forward strand.
CTGGAGAGCCCTGGCTGGCCACTGTTGGTCCAAACCAGTTTTGCCCTTTTTATTTGTAAGGACACGTACATGTGGTTTTGACTACAGTCTGTGTCAGCAGCATTTTTATAGGGTAATTCTGTGTTTGTCACATTATAGCGTAGTTGCTTTTCGCTGTGCGTTGTTTCCCCAGCATGTAGTCGCATCCCAAACTGCTTTCCCTGCATGTTCATCAACATTAATAAGATTTGCAGCACACAGATATTGCTAATATATTAATTATAAATGCTTTCCTGGTTTATGACATTAAAAGACATTATCAAACGCACTCTTCTTGTCATAATTGTTTGCAGAGCAATGTAATAGAACTCCAAGTTGAGCTTTATTAGATTTTTCTGATACAAACTGGAGCTAAATCATATTTCAATTGTTTGCATGGGAAAAGAGAACAGATTGAAATTTCCTTAAAGGGGATATTTAAACCAGTAATGTGTGCAGCGGCACAGAAAACAAAGAAACAATGTTACAAAGTAAGTCGTTTATAAAAGTTTGCAGCTGTAACTCTGCCTTCTGATAACAGAAAGGTCTCTCTCCTCCAGATCACCCTTCTAGCACCATAACTACTGCAGCTCAATATAGTGGTTATTTAGTGGCTAAAATTAGAAATTCACAACAATTATTATTCTTAGCCGTTATGTATCGTCAACATACTACGCAGCACTTTGCAATTATAGAAAGGGGATATTTAGAGAAAAAGAAAGCCCTGCTTAGATGGGCTTATAACCTAGGCGTATTCGAGAGAGGTGGCTATATTATATCTTTTGAGGTCTTTAGTAAGAATCATCAGTCTTTACTTAGAGTGGGTTTCGAGCCTCGGTATCCCAACTCTAAGCCGTGTCATTACCACAGCTCTAACCAAACCATTTACTCATTAAATAATAACCTTGCCTGAGTTTAACTAAAAACTTAAATGTAAAATGCTTCACTTAAAGGGACATTTAGGCACCCAGACCACTTCAGCTAATTGAAGTGGTCTGGGTGCAGTGACCCTTTTGCACTTAGTGCTGCAATGTTAAACATTACAGTTCCAGAGAACTGCAGTGTTTACATTGCAGCTCTAGGTCTGCCATCTGTGGCTGTCTAACAGACACCACTAGAGGGCTTCTGGAATCCAAACAGACTTTTGGTCCGTTATCTGACGCTGGACATCCTCACGGGCCTCCAGCATCAGATTTTCCTTATAGGAAAGCATTGAATAATGCTTTCCTACGGGTAGGTCTAATGCGTGCGCGTGCGCATAAGTTCTCCCCCCGCCGCCTGACGTTGGCAGGGGAGAAACATGTGCGGAGCCTGACTCAGTGCCGAGGGACATAGGTGCTGGATTCAGATAAGTGGCTGAAGGGGTTTTAACCCCTTCAGCTCCGCGGGAGGGGAGCGCAAGGGATGGAGGCACTCCAGGAGCCTATAGTGCCAGAAAAAAGGGGTTTGTTTTCCTAGCACTATATGATCCCTTTAAACCTCAAACTTGCCCCTGACACATTTAGAAGACAGCTTTGACCAAATCATCAATATATATATATCATCCATTGTACAAAGAACGAGATTAGAATCTGACCAGAATTAACTGAATTCAGTTTGTTTAATTCAGCTATCTCTCAGCCAGGACTGACACAATGAGAAAATATTTCTTTCCCGAACGCTCACTGGCTTGCTGTGGGTTAAAGTAGAATTTGTGTGTTTGTCCCAGAACTGTCATATCTCACTCATTATTGCCCTTGAACCTTAGCAATTCCGAGAGCTGACAGCGAGAAAGGAGGTAACTTTACAAATCAGCCTGGAGCAAGGGCTCTGTGGTTATCACCTGCTGAGCGTGTGATGGACAGACACCTCTTTGCAAATCAATTTTTGCAAGGCCCTCCTACATACTCTAAGGAGCCCTGATAATCTGAAGCAGAGGTGAATTATGCTTCAGAATTAATAATGACTGGAGGTAAACATTAGCCTTTCCTAAATATAAAACATGGCAAACAGCTCTATTAAGGCTAGATGGCTATTTAAAGCATTGGCGATATGTGGCTACATTACGTAATGGGTTATTGCATACCTAGTTTTATTAGATTATATAAATAAAGCCTGTATCCATTTATATATTACAGTCCCTATAATTTATCCTGAATAATGTTACACCTATTTCTATCAATTACTTAAAAAAATTACAAAATAAAAATGTTGACATAAAAAGTGACAATATAATATTACTTCATATGATGGCACAGAGGGCACCTGTGTGAATACGGTGGTATTGGGGAAATTTAGTGATAGAATGCTGAGAATCATAAAATGTACAGTCTAGAATTTTAAAGACAAGTACCCGCAAAAACTACACTCCTGAACCATACACTGCGATATTGAAAGACATGAAATCAGATCAGGTTGGGATGCCAATAGAGAGTACAGCATGTTTCTGGCTGGCTGATAGTTGCCCCTCTCAGGGCTGTACATGTGACGAGCACTATCAAAGTGATTTGCCCATGGACTGAATGTCCACTGTTCAGTTTGCTCAATGAGCTAAAAACACCTATACCTTTCCGTAAGGGGCTATATCTCATGTCTTCTACAAAAGAAATAATGGGCACCTGAGAATTTGGTGGCGTGTGAGACTCGTAAATGACATGCCAACTCCTCCGCCGCGAGGAAATACAATTTTAAAAAGCACCTGATGCTCTTAAGTTGCACTTAACACAAAAATAAAAATTCCTAAGTAATGTTTATTTAAAACCTTATTTTTAGTTTTAAGTTAAGCTCATCTTGTAGACAGGCACTGGTGAGTGGCTGCTCACACTGCCCTGTGGCAGATCTAAAATTGTTTTACTCAGAGACTAGCTGCCCCAGAGATAATGGGATACTAAAGCAACAACCGCTGGCAAGACTTCACTCGCCCAATACTGACATCATCAGATGCAATCAGTATCACCTTTAATCATCATTTCTTTGATGATCATCAGCTTGTTGGCTCACCATCCACCCACAGTCATCTCCCTAATACTTTCCCTTCACGCATTTCTAACCTCTATCATCATTCATCGTTGAGGTTCTCAACCAACCACCAGTACCTCCTGTCCATTCCTTGCTCTACATGCTTTTAAAATCCTCTCTCAGGATATCATTAATATGTCGCACTGTCCAACTTTAATCAGTTTGGTAATGTCTACCACCATTTAGCAGCCCTCCTTCCTATATTACATCTCATTGCTGGTCTCACAGAGCTGCCACTCTTATGACACAGCTTTTGTTTCGTGCCGTAACGTGCTTCCCCACAGCACAGCCTCTTTACGCTTAATGGGTCTCTTTACAATGTTCGTGCCTCGGGCATCTGTCCATTTTGCCCTGTATTAACAACAGACCTGAATACATGGTAACTAATATATTTTCCAAACTTAACTGTGTTTTATTTATCCTCTAAGCAGTTCATCACTGATTTATGGTTTCCTTCGGGAAGCAGTTAGTAATTCGAGTCTGGTGCTTGCCTTATTATTTTCTGTATTGATTTAAACTGATCCCCGCGATGAACCTTTTCATGCTCTTTCTTTGAAACACATCTTTTAACCGTGATGGTTTAGAAGTAGTTGTCAACCTTCCAGGTCACTCTGAGACTTAATTGTTCTGATAATATTTTCATCTTTTCATCTCTCTCCCAGTTACTGCTCAGAAACTTTATTCGCATGAAGCGGAGAGTCATGGTGCTCATCAACGCTGCCTTCTACATTAACAGCTGCTTTGATTGGGACTCACCCCAAAGGAGTCTTGCTGCTTTCTTGGTATGATAATCCTCTACTGTCTTACATAATTATCTCATCCGTTCAGTGTTCTAAAAGAGATGTAAGTTCTAAATGTCATCTACCCAGCCCAATGCACCAAAATTAATGAGGATTGTCCACATTAACTTTCCTTTGAGTTCCCTGTGTCTGAAAGTTTAAAAAAAAAAAAAACACTACAATTTCACAATGATGATTATTAATGGTAAAATAAATGGCCTAGATACATAATTGTATTCGCTGGTATAGAAGCATATGTAGACTGGTATTAAACATTGTCAAAAAATCCTTATTGTGAAACTGCTTGAAAATCGCCCTTTTCTCCTGTTAAATTCTTTGCTTAGTGGGTGCGTGTTTGCTTTTATAAGTTTACCATAATGCAAATTGATAAAGGTGAAAAGAAGTACTAAGGTCTGATTATGAACATTATTTATTAAAGTGCCACTAACACATGCTCATTGTTGCAGTTAGAACACTTTAATGGTCTGATGAGCCCTGGACTAATGTTTAAAGATCACTACGGGCATCATAACTGTGGACTGTAGTAGTTATGGTGCTCTGACACCTTCCCAGAAAAAGTAGTCAATTCATTTAAGAATGGTTTGACAAATTACCTGCCAGGTACCCTCAGTGACCGCGCTCATTCGCTGTGAGTACTCAGGTTGAAGTGATCCTTTTACAATAAGATCAATGCCTACTCATATCATACCTGGACAGTTTAGGATGATGGAACATAACTCCCCACCTTCCCCCACACACTTATTGCCTAAACCCTGGCAATTAAAGGGTTGAAAACCCTTTAATACATTCACCTTATTCCTGCGCCGATGTCTCTTGGACTCCTTCGACATCAGTGCCAAGGGGAACCTAATGTGCATGCACACCGAGCTTGCGTATTAGGCCTTCCCCATGGTAAAACATTGATTCAGTGCTTCCCTATGGGGTATTTGAAGATGCTGGAAGTCTTGCATGAGAAAGTCCAGTGTCGTTTTGTGGAGTTAAACTCAAAGAAACTGCAGGAAACACTAGAGGCAGTCTTACCCCTTAATGTAACATTGCTGTTTCTTTAAAACTACAGTTTTTTACATTGCAGGTTAAAGGGACAGGGGTCGTGCATCCAGAACACTTCAATGAGGTTAAGTGGTCTGGGTGCCTACAATGTCCCTTTAAATATGTATGAATAATTTGCAGTAATTTGCAGTGCAGACTTGTCATTGTTTATCTATTCCACAAACTGAATTTAGGTTTTATGGCAATTTTTTTTTTTTTTTTTACTGTGTGATGATCTTTCCAGTTCAAGGTCATCGCACCCACTTTTAGGCCTGTGAGTACTGAGACAGGGACAGTTGATTCTGGTTTGAGGAATTTGGATTCTGAGTTTTGGAATGTGGGTGCTAAGAGATTAGTGTGCTCAAACATGAGTAATAAGACAGTCATGTGGGTGCTGAGATAAGGAGAGAGAGCGCTTTGTTGAAGAACATGGGTGATAACACACTGAGGATGTGGGGCACTGAGTCAGGAGGGATTCGGATGCACAAACATTAGGAATAGAAGAGGCATGCGGGAGCTGATAATGGAAGAAATGTATCACTCCCTAACTTGGTTAATTCTGTGGAGAATGTGGACATATAAACCACGACAACATATTTCGAGAAATATTAGACATATAGGTATTGTTAAGTTAGGCTGCTGTTGCAGGTACGGCCTAAGCATAAACAATTGCATTAAACTTTAACACAATATTATTTGATGCATTTGGTTGGTGCACTGATAATACCTAGGGACTTTATGGCTGTTGTTTCTTTATGGCTGTTCTTTCTGTCCTCAATGCTTTGATTATACAGCTGCTTTCACTCCTATAGTTAAAAGAAACACTTGAGAGACCTTTATCCAAGCACTTTGGAGTCTTAAACAAAGTTTTAAGCCAACCCTCTCTAAAGGACAATTTTGTACATTGAGAAAGGGCTGCTGTTTGAGACGGCTGTGTTGTTTTTTTGCTTTTACTGCATTTATTGAAGTAATTGGTCATCAGCATCTTCTATCTCTGCACCTGAGTCTCTCTCTTCATTTTGGATTCTGCTACCTCCCTGGTGTTTAATTTGATATGGTCATACTTAGTCCAGTTGGGTAGATCTGGTGGTTAAAGGTGGTCATTTGCTTCCCTCCCTGTACAGAGATAGACAGTTTATGAAGAAGAAACAACCTCCCATGTCTCCATCCAAGGTGCAGTTTCCTTTTGATGGTTAGCAGAATTTGGAGTATGTAAATGACCCTAAATTTTGAAACCACATGTATTCACAACTAAAATATATATATATTGAGATCTTTTGCAATTGCGCAGAACTCTAGACTAAGTAACATCTTTAGCAACTTCTTTTGATTGTAAAAGTATTTTTGGAATCTTCATTTTTAGGGGAGTATTCTCCTGGTATTACTTACAAAGCAACAGGAAAATGCCTGTTTTTTTAAATTGCTACTTAAACAGCTTAGCAGTCCTCTTTGCCAACACCTCCCTCCGCCATGTCCTATACCCCACACATGTAGCACTGCTCAGTGGCTGCAGATTTTATTAATTACCTTTGTTAGAAAGAATCTGTTGAAACCCTAGGTTCCCACAATATGTGGTATACTATACTGTATCACTGCATTATAACCATATTAATATACAATTATTGGACACAGTTAAAATAGTGTATAGACATTTTTTTTACTTTAGACAGGGGGGAGGGGGGGGGGGGGTGCCCAGATGAAGGTTTGGTTTGATGGTCCAGGAAGTCATGTGAATGTAGTTGCTGAGAGTCCATTGGGAATCAGTGCGGGTCCTGTAAGCACAGACTTGCTCAGGGGCCCATAAACAATAAAGAAACACAAATCCCATTATACTCAGTCATCCCCCTCCCCCCTTTATAACATGCAACAAACAGCAATTGGCTGGTCGTGGTTATGTAATATTTATGTTAAATTGACTCCCTTTTCAATGTCAGTATAATATCAAGATAAGGAGTTGTAACACTAGGTATCTTATTCAAGGTTGTGACACAATCTACAAAACGATCATTTGCCTGGTAGCCCCTTTCTTTATATTAATGTAATATGATAAACTAGGTAAAATCTTCAGTATAACCTTTTATAGGAAGGATTATTTTGAAACTATTCCTTGCTATGAAGTTAACGTTTTTGTAGATGTCATCTTTTAAGGTGAAATGAAAGTATCCTTTTTTATTGCCCGAACAAGGTGTAAAGCCCTACAAAGAAAGGTAAAAGTTTAAATATTTTTTTTTTATTAAAATGTAACATAAATCAGGACATTTATCTCATCTACTATTGCACATTTCACATTTAATCTATCATTTCTATGAATAATTAAAAGAGAGAACAGACTGTATAACAGCCTCTCTGTATTTCCTTATTTAGGGAGTGACTGTTGCTTTATTGAATCACCTCTGTAGTTTGCAAGGACATTTTAAGGTAATATGGTTTGGTTTGGTATTTGAAAAAATGAAGTTTAATCTCTATATGCCTGATGGGGCTTCCCTTCAGATGGAACATTGTTAGAATCATAATTAATTTGAACAGAAAAAATTGAGCATATATGCGTATAATGTACCTTATGCCAGGTCCTTACTGGCAGTAGGTAAAGGTCATCGCTGGGTATATTCACTGTAGAAAATAATGTGAGACTAGGTTTTAATGAGAAAATGTAGTTTATAATTTATGTGATATATTTTATGCATGGCGATGGTGCAGTGGGTATATGCCATTTACCTTTGTCTGTGAAAGTACACAGTTCCAAACAAGCATTTAAAACCTCCCCAAGATTAACCCTTTATTTATTTTTTTTAACTCCAGGCGACAGGGCAATGGAAATGCAGTGATCAATGATATTTTATACTTCATTACAAATGTTTCCGATAACATAATGGAATTAGTAATATTTTCAACACGTCAGGAACTCGATGATCCACGCAAACCTTACAATATATAAACCAAAAAAAAAGTTTTTTTAGAATGTCAATTTAGTATGTGCTGCTTTTTTCTAATAATACTTCTAAGTTTTATACAATAATTCTGCCACCTTAAAATATGTGATTTCATATTAAGCAGTAAGGCAAGAAAAAGCATTTACAGTGTATTACAAATAAACATAAGAAACAAAAAGGTAATAAGACAGGATTAGGCAAGGTTTGGCACTCCGGATGGCGCCTGCATTACGGGCGATGTAGTCTGCAAGATTTAGAGTGTTGAACATTGCCTATACCTGTTATAAGAGGGCATATCGGGAACAGACATCCCTGACTTTTTATTACTCAAATCTACTGTTATGTCAGCTTTCACTGTAGTTAGGGCTTTGCGTTCAGGTGTAATTTCTTAATTTGATGGCGATGACACAGAAATATAATGAACTCAACAAACACTTTGTTACTGACATCCAAATCCTTGGCAATTTTTGATGGTAGTCTTCAAGATTGTTGAATTACTGTTAGAGCCTTAATTGGGTATAGTATGCTGTGCATGTCCTGACTGACTCCAAATTTAGCAACACATGGCTTTATTCAATAAACTTTGACTTTGGAAGTGGAAAGGAATTTGCTAATTTTCAGACACAATAGCTGATCCTGGAATATAAATTGGAGAATTTTGGAATTTGTTCGTCCAACATTTGCAATGTCCTTGTCAATTTTAGTGTAATTTTACTGAATAAACCTCATAACTTTTCATTAATTCATAATCGGCAGCAGTGTTTCACATATATGTAGTAGACATTTTTTATATTTTATCTTGATAATGATTCCGTGGGGAAGACTAAAACATCCATCTTGGAGTTTTTTCCCCCCAACTCGGCTGAACTTTACCACGACTTGTTTGGTTAAAGGGAAACACTGGAGGGTCCCTCTCCCTCCCACCCACCAATCCCCGGTTACTGAAGGGGTGAAAACCCCTTCAGTGACTTACCTGGGACAGCGGCGATGTCCCTCGCCGCTGTCTCCGCCTCCGCGACGCTCCTCCTAGTGATTACGTCGGCCGGTGGGCGAGACTAATCTCGCTCACCGGCTGAGGAGACCTAATGCGCATGCGCGGAAATGCCGCACATGCGCATTACGTCTCCCCATAGGAAAGCATTGAAAAATCATTTCAATGCTTTCCTATGGGGTTTTGAGCGACGCTGGAGGTCCTCACACAGCGTGAGGACGTCCAGCGACGCTCTAGCACAGGAAACCTGTGCTAGAACCCAGGAAGTGACCTCTAGTGGCTGTCTAATAGACAGCCACTAGAGGTGGAGTTAACCCTGCAATGTAAATATTGCAGTTTATGAAAAACTGCAATAATTACAATTGCAGGGTTAAGGGTAGTGGGAGTTGGCACCCAGACCATTCCAATGAGCAGAAGTGGTCTGGGTGCCTGGAGTGTCCCTTTAATAAATACCTTAATCAGCATCGAGTGGTCTAGCTGGTCTGATTACAGCAGATTATCTACTGTTATGAAAAAGCATTATTTGCTCTGGTACTCCTGTACATAGAGCTAAAAACTGATAAAAAAAAAATTCCAAATTTGGGCTAAAATAGTCATATTGTAACTGTAGCTAAGCTGGGTATATTTCCCAAATCAGGACTTTTTTGTCTACCTCTCCCAGTCTGTACAATGTGATGTTTAGTGAATAAACCCCATTGAGTAGAATTTTGTCCTTCGGTAAACGTCAGCAATTCTAACATTACAACAAATGTCGTCTCCGCTTTCTCTTTTTTCTCTGCTCTTTTACTTTTTTCTTCATTGCTTTCATTTCTCACTGTAACGAGCGCAAAAAAATAATTGGACAGACGAACCATCAGTAAAAGGACACACTTAAGCGAGCGTCAGTGAATTATTCTTCAGGACAAACTTTAATCTTTAAAAGTGATTGTAGATAATTTGTGGTACCATCTGTCCATTTTGAATTGTTTTAGCCTTTTCAGTCGTTATAAGTGCTGCTGTATTTAACATTAACATTTGATATTTTACACATTTAATTTCTGTACCGCTGTGTGTTCCTTTGGGAACGTTGCTCCACTGCTACATGAAAGAGACAAAGTATTGATCAGTTAACATTTCAGCTACATTTATGTATGTCGCAAAATTAATGAAAATGCCAGACAAAAATGTCAGAGTGCACAAAAAGGTAGAATTTAAATGTGATTGTTTAATGAAAAGTTTAAGATGTGCATTATCGAAAAAAAAACGGTGCCCTTGCATTTTACGCAGAGCTCGTAACTGAATGAAGAAAGCTTTTTACTTGTAGGAACATTGAACATGAAATATAAAGGGGGCCCCCTAATCTAACTTCGTTTGGATCCTAAATTGATGTTATATTGCAGCCTCGGTATAGTGATGACAATTAGAGCCTTAACTGACGTTTTTTTTTTTTCTTCTTCACTTAAGAAATCTAGAAATACTGTCTGAGGCATCGCCGTGCACCGCTCACATTTTGTCAGGTTAGCGTGTGTTCAGTAATGTGAATCTACAGAAATTCAGATTTATTAACCCTTTTTTGTGAGACATAGTTCAGCCCTGCATTGGTTGGGCATTGTTCCTGCTTTCTCGGTTAAAATAAGCAAAATCCCCTTTTGCTTTTTCAGAGTAAAGCAGAACAAGCGGAACTACAGTCGGATTCAATGACTATCTTCAATTTTTAGATGGAAATGATTAAATGTTTGATTGCAGGTTTATAACAGCCGATGGGGTGGGTGTCACTAATCCATAATATAATATTGTAAGCTGCTACGGAATTGTTAGTGCCATATAAGTGATAATCATATACATAGTAACAAAATTAGAACATGGAGGATTGACCAGGAATTTGTCATTTTTTGTCCAAGCTTGCTGAGCTGGAAAAAATTCCAACTCACATATTTTTCCAGGTGGCATATAATTTAATGACAATCTCAGTTCTCCAAAAAATGCCTTATATCTTCCTCTTCCTCTCTAAAAAAAGATAGAAAAGAATGTCCGTTCTTTCTCATGCAAAAGCGAGAATACTTCCATCGAGCCTCTAGGAGTGTTTATTATGTGAGAATTGTATGATTTTATTGTATGATGTTTACTCACTAAACTCCGAATTCTAATAAATTGTAAACTGAATAGCAATATTCAGGATGAAATGAGCTGGAAAGCTTGCTGGCACCTTCTTATACTGCCTACGGAGATTTCAAATCGTGCACTGAACTTGCTGAGGAATCAGTTATGTTCTTTTCTCTATTTCACTTTTTAGCTTCTAGTTATTGTCCTTTCACCTTCCCCTGTGGTTAGTGTGCTCTCACTTCATCTGTGATTACTGTTGTTTTAGTTTTTCCATCAGTCCCCAATTTTTCACTTTTTCTTCTAGTTACTGACCTTTAACATTTCCTTGTGCTTACTTTCCTTTCAGTTTTCCCAGTGGTTATTGTCCTTTTACTTTCTCCTATGGTTAATTTCCTTTCAGTTTTCCCAGTGGTTAGTGTCCTTTCATTTTGTTCTATGGTTAATTTCCTTTCACTTTTCCCAGTATTTATTGTCCTTCACTTTCTCCTATGGTTAATTTCCTTTCAGTTTTACCAGTGGTTATTGTACTTTCACTTTCTCCTATGGTTAATTTCCTTTAATTTTTCAAAGTGGTGGTGGCACTTTTATTTCATTTTTTATCTGTGTTTGATATCCTTTCACTTTCCTCTATTTTTACTTTTCTTCAACTTTCTCCCAAAATGACTTTGCTTTCACTTTTACCTTTGGTCAGGGGCGTACCTAGGCATTTGGCACCCGGGGCGGACCATGAGTGTAGCACCCCCCCCCACCCTGACCCGCATAATAAAAATGAAAACACCCACAATTTTTTCAATGTTTTGAATATTTATTGCACAAATTTGTAAACTACTTCAACTTGAAAAAAATGGAACTATGAAAAATAAATGAACTTAGAAATAAATAAAATTAAGGTAAGTGGCTGAAGGGGTTTTAACCCCTTTAAACCCATTCAGCCACTTACTTTTCCCCAGCGTCGGGCTCCCTCGGCGCTGGTGACCTCTCCTCCCCCTGCCGACGTCAGATCCGAATGCGCATGCGCGGCAAGAGCCGCGTGCACATTCAAACTGCCCTTAGGAAAGCATTACTCAATGCTTTCCTATGGACGTCCAGCGTCTTCTCACAGTGAGTTTTCATCGAGAATTGCGGAAGCGCCTCTAGCGGCTGTCAGTGAGACAGCCACTAGAGGCTGGATTAACCCTCAAGTGAAACATCTCTGAAACTGCTATGTTTTCAGCTGCAGGGTTTAAACTAGAGGGACATGGCACCCAGACCACTTTATTGAGCTGATCCTTTAAGGGGCTAAACACATTTCTAGGAAGAGAAACAGCATAGGAAAGGGATTTGAGTTCAAAAGATGTAGCGGCTAGGGTAGAGGTTTTGTAGAAGGGGGGCAGGGCAGAGGTTTTGTATAAATGCGCCAGTTTTGTAGAAGGGGGAAGACCAGTGCTTTTGTAGAAAGGGGCTAGTGAGAAACTTCTAGAAAACTTCTGCCCTGCCCCTTTCTACAAAGCCCCTTGTCTCGCCCCTTCTAAAAAAAACCTGCCCTTCGCCCTTCATATAAAAACCCTGCACACTGATCACATAAATTTCATACACTCCCTACACATAAAAACCCTGCACACCCCCTTAATTAAAAAAAAAACACTGCACACCCCCTTAATAAAAAACAGAAACCATGCACAACCCCCTTAATAAAAAAACACGGCACACTACCTTAATAAAAAACAAAAACTTGCACAAGGCCCCTTAATAACAAAAACCTGCACACCCCCCTTATAAAAACCCTGCATACACCCTTAACAAAAAACAAAAATCTGCAGTGCACATCCTCCCTTAATAAATAAAATACTGCAATCCCCTTAATTAAAAAAAACCCTGCACCCCCCATTAATTAAACCTACCCCCTTAAATAAACCTCCCCCGCACTGCACCCCCCTTTATTTAATCCACACCCCCCTTTAATTAATCCACCCCCCTTAATTAATCCACCCCCCTTAATTAATCCACCCCCTTTAATTAATCCACCCCCCCTTTAATTAATTTAGCCCCATCACATAAAATGACTACTTACATTTTAATGATGCCTTGCCTCCGAGGCCGACCACTGGGTGCCTCACCGCCCGGATATTGTATCCTTCCGCTGAAGATCCGTGAAGGTGGGCTGACGGCGCTGCGCACGTCGTCATCACGTTGCGCGATGCCGCGGCCCGCAATACTCCTCCCCCTTCTCATCCTCCATGAAGTAAGTCCCGCCGGGCCGCAAAGGTGCTGTGGCTGTGCACAGCGTAATGATGGGGGGTGACACATGACACTGTAAGTCATCACACCCCCCTAGTCAGTGGCACCCGGGGCGAGCCGCCCCCCCCCCCTTGCCTCCCCCTTAGTACGCCACTGCCTTTGGTTACTGTAATTTCATTTCTTCTTCCAGTTCCCAATCTTATCTTTTCTCCTGGCTTACGGTCCTTTTATTTTCCCCTTTTGGTCCTTTTATATATATATATAGTTACTGCCCTTTTGCTTTTCCCTATGTGTATTGGCTTTTAATTTTACCTATGGCTACTGTCCTTTCACGTTTCCTTCTGTTCACTGTACTTTTATATATCATTGCTGTCTCTTACTTTTCCCTGCGTGTAATAGCCAAATACTTTCCCCACTATATTTATTGTCCTTTTATTTTCCCTTATGGCTACTGTCCTTTCAGTTTTTGTACAATTCTAGATTTGTAACCTTTTCTCGTGGTTACTATCTTTTCTCTATTATTTGGTTTTGCTTTCTTATCACTTTTTCTCTCTATTAATATCTCAAAGTTTTTTCATTACTTTTAGTTATATCACTCCTGACAACTGTTACCGACTGTTCTTTAAGTTTTGCTTATATTATGCCCTAATCTACATTCTTACTTTCTTCTTCTGTGCATTTCCTTTCACTGTTAAACCAGTGTTGATCCATTTGGTGTTGGAACCATACAAACTATGCCTTTATTCCAGCATATTAATACAAAAAGATGTCCCTGTTCGTTCTAATAATTCACTTAAATAACTACAGTACGTATGGAGCTAGATTTCTTACAGAACTAAGATATCATCTGTCTAGAGGTGAGCTTTTCTTGATACTGACATTTTAACAATGAAAGCCTACTTTCCACTTGTCTTATAGAGACTGAAAACTGCCTTTGGCGATAATATTAGGCTGTGACATCATTTTCTGATATGTCATACTTGTCCTATTTGGAATTATTCACTAAACGGTGAATTGCAGAGATTTGGAAACTGAATTGCAACGTATAGGCAAAAAAAAAGCTGGTTTGGACAATTCTATAATTATAATTTCGGCTTGGCTTGTTTTTTTTTTAAAAATCCAATCAGTTTTCAATTCACGTCAATTCCGTGTTTAGTGAATAAATCCCTCTGTTTTCTTAAATCGCTAAATCAATTGTACTTTGATTTGTGAATGTGCAGTTATCTTCACAACTAAGACTGAATGAGATGCCTAATTTGTTTACAAAAACATACTTTTTATCCTCCATCAATTTCAGCCTCACTTTTTTGATAATCTTTTGCTCGGTCGAAGAAGTGTTAAGATAATGGCTTGTGACACAGTCAGTAGACCTGCAGATGTATAATTAGCATGTCCAGGGATTCTGTCCTATGGCTTTCCCATCTCTACTGGAATGTATTTGTGTCATTTACATGAGACGTTAAATAGATTACTTTTGTGTCTTCAGCAATCATTGTATGACCCTATCGCCTAAATGGTTTTGCTGGCTGTGCGCTTCTATATGAATTTTAATGAGTCTGCATCTTTCGGACTTTGGCCTCCATTTAATACTTTTGCATAAACTTCAAAAAAATATTTAATATTTTGAAAACAAATATTTTCAGATTTTTTATATATTGACATATTTATATATGATGTATTTTTTTTTTATATATATTTCAGTAGTCTGAGAAATAATTTTTTTTTAAAGTGTATCCGAAAAGATTAAACCATTTGAAAAACGTTTTAAAAAATAATAAATCAAGACGTATAAAGTTGGTAATAGAGGTGTGTATTTTTTTTTTTTTTTAATAAACATTGTTTGCATTACAAATCATAGGGAAATATTTGTATTTGTTATTTTCCAGTGCCTTGAAAGATTAACTTTTTTCGTTATGAGTCTGTACACAGGAGGGCAGTGTTTCTCTACTGATAATACACTGGGAGGTACTGGAAGACTTGGGATTTTAATTAAAACACATTGCTTGTGATTGATCAGTGTTGTTGCAGCGAAAGAACATTTGCTTGGTGTATATTTATCTCAGAGTGTGCCCTGTACATTAGAGCAGACATAGCAACAGGTAGGCCAATTTCTAATTAGCTATAATTGCACATTTAGACAACAGAAGAGTCACACTCGAACCGTTCTAAGCAACTGCAGCCACACTCTGCTACAGATGCCCACATTCTGTTAATGTAAAAAATATACCCAGGCTGACTTGTCCTTTGTCCTTTCACGCTTAATATGGCTATGAAAGAGTTAACTCTTTTAAGTTAGCGCTCTCATGACGAAGGGTTAGGCAGATCATACTATTATGACATCCGTGCTGTTGTATTGGTCATTATGGGGTTAAAACTGTCTAAAACAATGTACTGCGCTGCATCTTCCAGGACGTACCAGTCTAACAGTTAACTCTTTCACTGCCAGCAACGTGTATACATGTTTTTTTTTATGTCATTGATGAGGTCCTAATTTAGCTGAATAGCAAGTTTCTCAACTAAAAAACCCAGTTAGCCCCTGTGCGTTACATAGATGGGTCGTAAATGAGTAAAACACTCTCTCCCTGTACACAAACCTTCACAGGGCAATGTGTACAGATCTAGAAAGATTTCAGAAGGGATGAACGTATAGAAGGTTTTATGCGCTTGGCGTATTTGCTATATCTAGTCTAACATGAAAAGGTGATCTTCAATTCTTTTATTTTACCAGTGTGTTTCTTTGAGTCTTTTTTTTTTTTTTTTGCAGGTTAATACTTTTTTAAAAAGCATAACTAGTTTAATTATTCCCACAACCAATATTTCTGTAGAAACAAAAATGTCCATTTTGCTTTATGATACTCTTTCATATAAAGACTTTTTGTTGAAGAAAGGACGTGAAGCTTTTTAAGT
The DNA here is from genome assembly GCF_036172605.1 of Pelobates fuscus. Lineage (NCBI taxonomy): Eukaryota > Metazoa > Chordata > Amphibia > Anura > Pelobatidae > Pelobates > Pelobates fuscus. Next base: position 29,098,862 of record NC_086321.1, read on the forward strand.
AAATAAGCAATGAAACATAAAATTATAAGCAACGTTACGGCTATCCATCCTTAAAATGACATTGCTGCACGTTAAAAAGAATACAATTATATTTCTACTAAACTAACCAAACTGCGAGCAAGTGCATAGTCTAAATTTTCATTTATTTTTTCATTTTAAACGTGACTTTATGCTTGCAAATTTCCTAGTGGCTCTCCTTTTCAAAATGTGGAAATGTAAGGGTTCAGGACAGGCTAAAATTGCTCTGTTGGAGAAATTCTCAAATTGAGCTGATTTCAACTTTGCAATTTCAGTACAATAACAATAAATTCCTCATTTTAGTTTTCAGCTCAAAAGATCTGACTGCTTAGTAAATAAACACTTGCTTTCCTTTTTATTTTTCTCCTAAATCACCGTAGGACCAATCACAATAAAATAAAAAAAAAAATAGTTGTACAAATATTTACTTTTATCGACTATGTAGTGATTTGCAGCAATTTGAAAAAGTGTCATGCAAAAAAATTGGATAAAAAAGATCAATAATAAAAAAAATCTCGAATTCAACGTTATCAGTTTTTGTTTTCAAACTCTTTTACTTTACACAAAATGTTAAAAGTAATTTCTCAACTTTGTATACGTTTTCTCAATGCCCCACTCTTTCTCTGTTTAAATATTAGATTCCTATACATGTGGAAATATGCATATATTTGTGGCATTTCTATTAAATGTGAAGTATCAAATGATACGTTTGCTTTGTGCATTAAATGATATCATGTACAGTTAGATCCTTTGAAAATAATAAAAGCAATTTTGTAAAGAAATCAAAACAATTAATATATTGCTGATATTTTTTATCTCATAAATCAATGCGGTAGACGGATGTTTTTTTTTTTGTTTTTTTTTTGTTTGTAAACGAGCATTCCCCTTTAAATTGATAAGAACATTTTAACGAAAAAGATGATCAGGAAATAAAATTCTGTAGGTCCTTGAGCGAACGGTGAACTTTGCAGAACATCGTGACGTGCAGGCTAATGACATTATGCATGCACTCACATATGTCTCGTGTGATCGCCTTGATTGAATGAGAGACTATTATTTCTGAGTGACTTGTTCATAGTTAAAAGCCTGGAGCGAGTCAGAAATCAATACAGAGAAGTGTACAATTATTGCCATAAACAGATACGCCAGAGGGAGGTATTTACCGCAGCCATATTTATAAGGAGACGTTTTATAAGGCTTGGTGGTACACTTTGCAGATGTTGGGGAGCTAGCTTTTGTTGTAGAAGAAGAATCGGGGGGCAAGGGGGTGGCACATGATTCCATGTTCCGGATAGGATAGTACTTCCCAAATCCTGCATACTTATATTTATATTTCCCATTGAAGTGGCCTGGGTGCAGTTCAAATGTATTGAGAAAGCAAATATATGTATATTTAATTAAATACCCATTTCATTTTTATTGTGTTTTTCTTAAGCACACAAATCCAAATAAAAAAAAAAAAAAGAAAAATACAATCAGTTCCATATTACATGAATGCAGCAGTATAAAAATACAAACAATATCCAATTTACATCACAAGTTTAATATATGGATAAAAGCTACTTAGCTTATAGGTGCAGCTTCCCAAGGTCCCTTCCCTGTTGGTGACCTCACATAAATAAGATATACACACAAAATGTGGGATTCTGCTGGATCTTTAGAATAAGAAATGAAACGATTTATTGTTACTGATATTGTTTTATGATTGTGATTGTACAGAAAGTGGACCCTGAGGAAGTTTCTAAGGAAACGAAACGCGTAGGATCGGTGATCTACTACTGTCTTTTATATACATTTTTTATATTGGATTTTATAACAAATAAATCAATTTATACCTACCTACTCGATTCCTGATTTTGATCCAGAGAGCAGCAAGCTGACTGAGTATCCAGACCTCCCTTGTAAGGGAAGGCTACTTTAAGGTGCTTTATCACTTAGAGTCTGTGAGTTCCATATTAAGTGTTTATACCACCATACAGTGTTGAACTATTATTTTTCATTTTTTTGATCCTAAAGATAAAGCCAAATCCCACATTTTGTGTATATCTTATTAATGCAGCATTGTAATAAAATGTGTATAAAAGAAAAGTATTTGCTAATTTGTAAATACTTTTAGAAGATTGATTACACAATTGTACCTTTGTTTAACGTTTGTCTCCATCTCTGTTGTGTGTTTGCACACTGAAAAAATATACTTAGGGGTGTATACATCAACATACACACACACACACACACCAGTCGTCAAGTGCTTCCTTAAATGTAAGTTTAATGGAGACTATTAATACATAATTGTACTAATAATTGTACCTACACAATATGCAAGCAAATATAGACATTAAATGGTTATTCCAACCTCTTTTTTGGGGGAAGGGACCGTTTTCAATTTAAAATGCCACAATTTACACTGCTGGTAAGTCCTTTACTTTTGCAGTAAGTTTGCCAAATCGGATTTTTACTTATTTGGAATCCAGCACAAGCTCCCGGTGCGGCCATCCACACCGTCACCTGATCACGGTCCAAGCACAGGCTATTAGCCAACCCATATATTTTAGGAGATTTTTTTTTTTTTTATGCCCACATACATGGTAACTTGTAATCTGGTAATTGTTATATAATTATACAATTTGTAATATAAGGAGATGGAATCAGAGATGATGGTACCATAAATTGAGGAGTTAGACTTGAAGGATTTGTGTACCGACACCACAGCCCTGGCACTAAGTACCTACACACTCTTTATTGCACCATGAGCTAGTCAATTTAAAAAGATAAATATATCCAAAGTGTGCTTGCACTCAATCACAGCATAGGTGCGGGTATCTGGATCACCTCCAAAGACCCCAAACTACATTACATCAAATACCAAATGATACCGCACTATAAATTTGAAAGAAATTGACTTCCCAAGCCAGACCTGCCTGCCCTCATTTTGCTGCACTAGAAGATTTAACAAAGACACCCATACGGAGATAACTCCCTGGGATTATCCTGCTCCTTAAGGAGTCAGTACGATCATACTCCTTTGGCACACTACCGTAGACCATCAGGAGGCCTCCATGATGCGTTATGGGTGAGATCAAACCAAGATCCTTGCATAGAACTTTTTTTTGTATCAGCATTTTTCTATTTTTTTCTTATTTTATTCCTTTTTTATATTTTTGTATTTTTTCAGTTTTTGTATTTTTTTTTCTCTGGATTTTCTTATTTTCTGGATTGGCTGAAGTACATGCAAGATTGGGACCGGTTGCAGGACTATAAGTTAATATCCCAGGAATTCTGTGTAATAGATTTTTTTCTATATTTGTGCCCTCAGAATATTAAAGCATTTAACTCAGTGCACAGGATAACTGACAGGCAGTATTTTATATTGTATATATATATTGTTTACACTTTACATTATGTGTATAGGTTTACAGGTTTTATGGTAATTTGGCACTTAGCACTTTAAATTTTTTTTTGCACGTTCTCTTTGGTGGACAGGATATTGAGCTGCTGTGTCAATATTTTAGTCTTATTTCTTGATTTTGTTTGATTGATAGGACTTTATCAATAGTGGCTATGTTGTATTAACAAACGGTATATTGTGCATTTTCTCAAATATGGAGTGCGGTATCATTTGGTATTTAATTTAAATATATACTCTAACCACCAAAACAACATTAGCTCAATGAAACAGTTTGCTGTGTATAGATCATGCCCCTGCAGCCCCACTGCTCAATACTCTGCCATTGAAGAGTTAAACCATTTTGTCACACCTTCAAAATTGTGACTCACACAGAATCATTTCCAATAAGATATTACAGCACAGTGTGTTTACTTTAGAAGATCTTATATCCTGCTCTGTTGATTGAACTTTTATCACATACAGGAGGCTGCTGCAGGATCTAGGGAGGAAAATACTTATAAATTAAACAAACTGTGCGTTAGCATGGGTAGGTGCTGCTAGGGCTGTACAAACAAAGTGATTTAACACCTAAATGCTAGAGAATTGAGAGATGAGGGCATAGGTACATGATCTAAATACCCGAATCACTTGATTAGAACAACTAACACTAAAAAGCTTAAAAATATAAAGACACATAGACCAAACACATAATACCATGCAAAAATATACATTTTGCCATCAGTGTTATTTTGTCAGATAGTAGCAAAAAAAACCTATTTATTTTATCCATAAAACGTATTCCCTCAAACCATTATAAAAAAATAATGATTTGTCACATGTCCAATGCTAAACATACTGAGTGGTTTATTTACTGAATTTCTATTTTAAATTACTGAATTTTAGTAATCTATTAAAACATTTAGGCCAAATTAGCGAAACTGTAACTATACCTAGGATGTAACCTAAACTTTCTATTAAATGTTAAAACATTATGATGTCAAACAAGCTGCTGTTTTCATAACACTAGACAATTTTTAAAAAAAATAACTTTTTTTTTTATTTATTAAATAGTGTAAATTCAGATTTTACACCCTAAACTCCTCTGAGTTGCATGTAAAGATATTTTACTATAAACCAATTACTTTTATGTGAGTCGTCATCACTCTAATTTAGTAACCTGCACTCTGTAATTTGACTGAATAAAATAACCTAGTGTGTAATGTTTTTTTTGGAATGAAATACGGTAGACGATATTGTTTTTGACTTTTTTGGACAGTATGAAATGCATTTACGTGTCTTTGCTGTAGAACACCTTGTTAGGATGATTGAAGAATTTTAAAGTAGGCATTTTTAATATTTTCCATTCTCTTAATTAACACTTCCTTACGCACCATTGTTAGCCCGGGGATTTTTAGCTAATAAAAGTGTCAAAGTATTATTGTGTGAAATACAATATAATTTCCTAGATAGGATGATTAAGATTATCAAGCTATATTAACAACAATCCCCTAACGCATTTGATTCTCCACTATCTGAAGCTAATTTAGTTTCAGGAATGTTAATACTGAAGTTAAAAAAAAAAAAAAAAAACACAATATAAAATATGATCAATAAAAAAAAACATGCATGCTAACTGAATGAATGTTATTAGGATCAATTAAATTATATTGCATCAACAAATAAGTAGTTTGTTTTATATTTCTCTTGTTTTTTTTCTAATCATGTGTAGTTTAATAAATTTGTACAATTAATAACGTTACATTTTTAAAATCATTTCTTCTGCTATGAAATACAGTACTAATAAACATCTCTGAGATATTTCTTGCAAACTATTAAGTCTAATTTGTAAATTACAGTTAGTATGGTAAATCTATCTATTGTTGCTGGTTGGCATTATAATGTACCTTTAATTTGTTTAACCCCGAACTTGCCACCCAGACTCTTAAAGCAGAAGTAAACACTTGTGTTGTGAAATGAAAGCTACATAAATAAAAATAAAAAATAGGTAGACTAATAAATAATTAGTGCACACAATCCACTAGAGTTATTAGAGTATGTATTTGGATAATACATGTTTTGAGAATGTTTTTTTTTTTTCATAGCAGAACCATTAAAACATTATTACTGAAAACATTGTTTTTAATTTTTTTATACTATACTTAAAGTAAATTCACAGTTGGTGCACGTTACACTATGATGATAGTCACCATCACTGGGAGAGTAAGACTGACATTGTATATGGGTCCCCACTCTTTGTAAATGCAGTAGTTGCAACACAGGCAGAGGGGTCGGAATCTGTCTGGGAGAAACTGGACGGACAAAGGGGGCGATACTTGCCTGGGAGGACAAGCCTTTACAAAGACCTGGTGAAGCTGTAGCTGTTGGCTTCTTCCCGGGTCTTGGTAATGGTCTTCTCTGGTAGACACACATCCCTGGTGGCATTCCGTCATGGCAAGTATCTCCCAACAGCATGGCAACGGTAAACGGTCCAGCAGGATGTATGAATACCATTACTGGGAGAGCAGTAACAGGATGAATAGATTTCATAATTGGAGCAGGTGGTCCAGATGGAGATAGAGTTGGATGAGAGGTATAGTGCTCTGCACTAGCATGCAGAGCAGATATATATTTATATGTGTTATGAGTGACTGTTATGCTATGACTTCAGCGGCCCAGGATTATTATGGGAAAGCATCCACAAAGACACTGAATTTGGATGTGATTAAGATTTTAATTTGTGGGACATTAAAGAACACGGAGAGGTTATGCGGAACATCTCTTATATTCTGGAATATCTGGTCACCAGATAGTGGATGCTCCAAAAGATTTATAGGAAGCTGCTCGATACTGTTCAGCAGCATTCTACATGGACTGAGGATATAATGGATGCTGCAACCCAAGCTGAAGTGATGGCATCAGAGTGCTGCTGACCTCTGCCCTTACCTTTCTGTTTTTCAAGCAGTCATGGGAGTATTAGAAAGCTCTACATTGGTAGATGAACCAGAGGAGTTCACTGTACCTCAGCTGAATCGCTGGCACCGGGACAGAGTGCTGCTGGACTCTACCCACACTTTGCTGCAGTTGTGTGAGTTTTAGAGAGCTCTACATTTGGGTAGAAGAGACTGTGGAGCTCACCACAAATCCAGCTGAAGTGCTGTCATTGGGACAGAGTGCTGCTTACCTCTGCCCCCACGTTTTGTTGTTCCTGTTGTTCCTGTAGTAGGAGTGGATAAACCCAAGGAGCTTACTGCACCACCAGCTGAATAGCTGGCATTGGGGCAGACTTGCACTTCCCTTGCCCTCAGCTACTAAAAAAAGAAGGGTATTTGTCCTGTATTGGTGAAGGGGATTACTCCACCAGTCTAATTCCAGGATGATGACTAGTCGAATACTCCAACCTATTGTCTTAGAAACACTGATAGAACTTAAGGGAGATGATAAGGTTGGCTGGGTAAGTGACTCTGTTCCAACTGTACTCTATATTGCACATTTTCTCAAATCTAGAGTGCTTTTGCATACTAACATACCTGAGAGTCAACCCGTTCCATCTTCCCTCAGGTTAGTGTCCAATGGAAGGGGGAGATATGTGACGATAGTCACCATCACTGGGCGGCTAAGACTCACACTTTATGTAGGTCCCCGGACTACTCTTATGTTTAAGTCACCCTGTGCCCATTACAGGTGTAGGATGTTGTTACAGCAGTCAATGTACAAATTATATGTATTATATATGTCACGTATGAATTAGTTGCTTGTTCTCCAACGTTCTGTATAAATGCTTTTTTAAATTTAAATTTAAATGCTTTTCACCACTTGTTCAAAATAAGCATTTTGTGGTAGTTCCACTGTCTGGTTTGTACAGAGAATCCAGTAGCAGAGATTCAGACCTGCTTGCTGTCTGTACTATTCTCTGGTCCTGGGGATGTGTCAAGAAAGAGCTAGGTCTGAGAGCCACAAATGCCTTTGTAAAGGCATTAGTTGGAAGCTGGAGAGGCAGAGCGGTTGATACCTGCCTCAGAAAAAATAGGACAGGCAGAGAGGTCAATATCTGCCTTGAAGAAGCAGGATGAGACAGAGGTGCTAGGCAGCTATGGGTGCAGTTCCTTCAGTTTCTGTCGAGCAGTTTTAATAATATGATGGATTCCATAACACTGTAAGCGCAATCCATACAAATGTAAATGTCATAATAAGGGGCTTATACCCCAGCACTCACTGTGGTATGGTACTTGGAGTCTCCCTGTAAATGTGACATTTCTCAAAAGTTTTTTACTTACCTTATTCACACATCTCAGACTATTTAACTGTCTGTTATGGGCTAGTAAGCCAATGATTAGGCCATCCTGGGTAGCATGCTTCATGCTGATTGTCTCTTTAAGAGCACACATGTTACAAATTGGGTTGGCTGTTAAAGTTGTGACAGATCCATCTGTATAACTACTAATTCCTGGTTCGTCTGTTTTATCTACATTCGTGGAATTGCCTGCCCGTATGTCCCTGTTCGTTTATTGCAAGATTATACCGAATAAAACTACAGAACGGACGGCCACCCAAAAGAGAAGTGTACTGTTGGTTAACCTCTTGGCCCCAATTAGAACGTTGTGGTTAACCGCAGACACCTCTTCATTCGAACCGTATGCAGGGTGGCCGTTGTTCGTATGCTGACCACGGGGCGGCGGCCATTTTAAACACGCGAATGAACAGCGGTGTTCGACGAAGAACTTATGGAACTCTAAACGGACACTTTTTCTACCCTTCTTATCATCGGGCATACGAACACTGGTCCGTTCGGGACTTTTGATGATACGAATGGACTTAACCCAGATAGCCACCCCATGGAGTCAATCGTATACCGAAAGAAACATGTGAAAGACTTTGACTCCATGGCGATTGAACTGTGTGCATTGGGTCTGAGCGCTATTTGGTAGTAATGTGCGCTCAGATCCAGGCTATATGGGGATATGTTACACGAATCAAATGTATTCGGTATTTTTACAGTTATGGATTTTTATGTATTTTTAATGTACCATGTAAAATGGCGGTCTGCCTCTATCCCTGGAGATAATTTGATTTCTTCCCAATTATCTCCAGGATAGAGAGGAGGGATTTACTTGTGCAAAGGGGAGTGTTTAAACCCGAGCCACTGTGATTGGCTACTGTACGTTATGTGTCCCAGTCTTCCATCTGGTCCCCTAGGGGAGTGTCCACCAGGTGGGAGACCTGCATAAATACTGTGCATAAATACTGTGCAGGTAGCCCACATTAAAGCAGATTCCTGTTTTACCCTTAAGACGGAGCTTGGTCTCGTGTTTGGGGGGATTGCTACTTGGAAGTATTATTTTGCCTGTTCTAGCTGTGGAAGGAGTTCGGCTGATTCTTTGTTCGTGAGTTTAACGCATTCCCTTGTACTCTGTTCGGGAGTTTGGTGGTCTACTGCAACAGCGCCTGTGTCTCTAAAAGGGGGAAGATCAACTAAATGGTGGTTTTACCCGTTTAAGCTGGGAGTGTTTTAACAAAAGTGAAGCCAACTCATATGAAAATTGCTATTATGGTAAGAAAAATAAACAATAAAATGAGAGGTCAGCTGCAAGTCTTGAACAGCAAACAGTTAATAATAAAAATAAATAAATAAGCAGGTCCTGTAGTGGCCCCTCTAGTTTTTCCAAAGAACCCTAATTGTTGCTAACTCACTTATAAAATGTGTGGCAGGTGTGGGGTAATGAAATAAAATAAGCAGAGGAAGCCACAGTATCTCACAGTGGTTTGTTCTGTTCTCGAAAACAATATGTGGTTGGATGAGGTTCGCTAACATCATATGTGGCTTGCTGAAGTTCCTTAACACCATATGTGGCAGGGTGAGGTTCCCTAGCACCATATGTGGCGGGGTGAGGTTCTCTAATACCATATGTGGCAGGGTGATGTTCCCTAGCACCATATGTGACGTGGCAGTGTGAGGTTCCCTAGCACCATACATGGCAGGGAGAGGTTCCCTAGCAACATACATGGCAGGGTGAGGTTCCCTAGCACCTTACGTGGCAGGGTGAGGTTCCCTAGCACCTTACGTGGCAGGGTGAGGTTCCCTAGCACCATACATGGCAGGGAGAGGTTCCCTAGCAACATACATGGCAGGGTGAGGTTCCCTAGCACCTTACGTGGCAGGGTGAGGTTCCCTAGCACCTTACGTGGCAGGGTGAGGTTCCCTAGCACCTTACATGGCAGGGTGAGGTTCCCTAGCACCATATGTGGTTCCCTTTGAATGCATCATGGGCTTTGTAGTGGTGTCAGTGAACCAGTCAGACCAAATAGTGACTGCAACCACTCCTGGAGCACGGTGGAAGGGATCTGCAGTCTCTAAGAAATATTCAAAAATTGAAGGCATCACAGTGTGGTGCAGTTTGTAGAGCTTTTATAAGGATCAGAAGAACAATATAATAGACAACATTTTGTCCTCAAGACGTAACCATGTATACAGAATAAAGAGCATCCAAAACCATAAATACCTGTGGTGGAAGGCTATTCCTGCCCAAACATCTGCCTAAAACTGGTCATATGACATCAGAGAAAGAGAAAATAACGTAACACACCTGTATCGGAGGGCTTCTGGTTTATTAGGTTGTCATGGAGACCATAAAACAATGTGTAACATATGGTATAAAACAAACATAAAGAAAATAAACTCAAAGGATCTTCCATCAGTATAGAGACAGAGGGGTAAAAAGGAGGTGAAAGATGTAAAAGAAATGAGCATATGACCGAGATTACAAACATTGTGATCAGGTTGCCATGGAAACTAGCTGCTAGGAGATCCATATACTGACTCCCCGCTCTAGTGGTGCCTGATTGGATAGAAAAAGCTAAAATTGTAAATTCATGTACCAGGGGTAATGCATCCAACACGTGATACAATGAAACAGTACCTAATCCATAAAACAGAATATTGCACAAACTGGGAAAAGAGGGCTTATTCTCAAGGCCAAGTGGGCAACCAATCGTGAGTGCGGGGCTCACCCATAGGGCAGGATCTGTCGGTGTGCATAAAGAGATCACGAGAGGAGGAACCCAAGTCGCCCTGGGCCAATCAAAAATCACAGAATGCCTACACCCAATGATCCAAAATAAGTGGGTGAGAGACAAATGACCTCTTCAGCTTCAGACCAAAGTTCATCTCTAAATTTCATTTGTTTTACTACTTTGCAGTAGTGAGTTGTTCATTTGGAAACTCTAGAGGAAAATCCTTTACTTTGACCGCTAACATTAATTAGATGACTCTGCTTGATGATTGGCTATATTGCTGTATTTGTAATACATGTCTAAAAATTTTACTTAAAGAAACACTTTGTGACAAAATGGCTTTTGTCACTGGGTTTGCATGTGGCAAACTGCCCTGCTCTCCTGTCTCTTGGAGGAGCCGGATTGCTAGCCTCTTACCCTGGGATGCTGGCCCGTTAAGTTATGGAACTCTGTTCGGATTGAATGGCACGAACAACTGGTGAACTTGGACTTTGCTCGACGTTTTTGAGAACTGTGTTTGTGGGATCTGAGCGCTATTCGCCTATAATATGCACTCAGATCCAAGCTATCTGGGGGTATGTGGAATGTGGGGATTATGTTCGGTGAAATATAAGTTATATATTTTAATACTGTTTTGTTATAAAATAAAAAGAACATGTTTCTCTCTGCCCGGAGATAATTAGGTTCTCTGCAACCACTTAAGTTAATTATCTCCAGGATAGAGAGGAGGGGTTAGTTAATTAGCTCCAGGATAGAGAGGAGGGGTACACTACAGTGATTGGTTCTGTATATTCTGTTTCAGTCTTCCACAAGGTCCCATGTGGGAGTGTCCTTGCTGGAAGAGCATCATAAAAGGGCTGAGTTTGGCCATCAATAAACACATTAGTTTTATCCCTTCATGAAGTCTCGACTCATGTTTGGGGAATTGGGAGACATAATCACTACTTCACTCTTTTCAGCTTGGATTTCGGGAGCCGCTACAAGGATCAGCGCTGCACGGATAGCAGGATCCTTTACACACTTCAAACACCATAATGACTACAGGGCCCTGGCACCCCCTAAACTAAATAGTCAACCCATTTTAGAAGACTTGGAGTTCCGAGGTGCTGCACAGCCCCATCACTACCTCAGCCAGAGAGCAGGAAGCGTAGAGCTCCTGAGCTAAGTCCTGCAGTGCATGGTCAGCTCCTTGGCTAACATCAGACAATCATTTTAGTCACTGAGCTAAATCCTGCCCTGCCGAACATCGCTCAGACAAAGAGCTTGCGGCTGTTTGTCAGAAGTAGTGGATGCAGGGAGAATCACCTTGTAGACCCCAGCTAAAATGGTTTCCCAACGTACAATGTTGCAGCTAGCGCACTCCTGTTACCATAACCACTACAGCGTGATGTAGTGGTTATGGTGCCAGCAGTGTTTTAATAGAATTGCCAACATGTATTTCCCCCAAATCAATTATTTCATTGAACATTGTTTAAGTGCGATGTAAAGCATACTTAATCTTTTGTACATTAATCCCCAAACTGAAGGTGTGGAAAAAAATATTCATTTTAATCAACAAAGCAAAATCTGTTCTTCACGTTATGTTGATTAAATCTGTCCATCACGTTCTTAGGATAACTTTAATGAATAACGTTATGTGACAGTTGTCAAGATTACTGTTTGATCCAGCACGTAGAACTGTATAGCACGGATGACAAATAAGTAACGGATTACCAGTCCTTAGAATGGCCGGATTAAACGTACATAGAATAGTCAAAATACTAGCCGAGATCAGGGAACACAGAAAGGGACGCAGCGATGAGGAAAGCCAGGAGTCAGGACACCAGAATATAGAGAAGTCAATAAACAAAGCCAAAGTAAAAAACCAGGTAGAAAACTAATAACAGGAACGCGCTCTCGGACAACCACAAGGGAAACCACGACAAGGCACTGAGCAGGATGAGAACTGGGCCTAAATACCCCTCCTTTAGTTCTGATAGGCTGTAACCGGCCTTTGACCCCAAAGTCAGTTACCAGGCTTCATTTGCATAATTGCTGCTCAGCATTAACCCTTCTGTGGATAAGGTTGCTGCTCGGGACAACTTTTCCTGTGTGGACAGTAAATGTCATTAACCACATTTCTATAAGCGGATGAATACGTGACATTACCCCCCACCTGAAGAACGCCCACTGGGCGGGCAGGACCAGGCTTGAGAGGAAATTTGGCGTGAAAAGCGCGGATCTTACGGCTCGCATGCAGGTCAGGAGCCGAAACCCAAGAACGATCAGCAGGACCATAACCTTTCCAAACAACCAAGTACTGTAAAGTGCCCCGAGAAAACCTAGAATCCACGATAGAAGATACCTCATACTCCTCCTGACCACCCACCACCACCGGAGGGGGAGGAACACAAGGAACAGTATATCTATTGCAGACAAGAGGTTTGAGTAAGGACACATGAAAAGTGTTGGGAATCCCTAAAGATGCAGGAAGACCCAGAGAGTAAGACACTGGATTGATCCTACGAAGCACTCTATAGGGACCAAGAAATCTGGGGGCAAACTTCATGCTAGGGACCTTAAGCGAGATGACAACCAAACCCGGTCCCCCACTTGGTACACCGGGTTGGCACTCCTACGCTTATCAGCAAAATGTTTGAAGCGTTCAGCAGCAGCCCCTAGAGCAGTTTGAACCTTAACCCAGGTATCCCGAATGGAGGCCAGACGCTCATCCAGAGCAGGAATGGCAGTATCAGAAAATACAGCAGGGAGAACCGTAGGATGCCTACCATTATTGACAAAAAATGGACTGTGCCCAGAGGAGTCATGAACAGCATTGTTTCTAGCGAACTCGGCCCACGGGAGTAGTTCGGACCAATTGTCCTGTGTGCTATTAATAAAACAACTCAAATAAACTTCTAATGACTGGTTAGCCCTCTCAGCTGTACCATTGGTCTGTGGATGGTAGGAGGAGGAGAAGGAGAGATCAATCCCCAATTGTTTACTGAACGCCCTCCAGAACCTGGACACAAACTGAGAGCCCCTATCAGACACAATATTGTGAGGGATGCCATGCAAACGGACAATTTCACGTATGAAAATTAGGACCAATTCTTGAAAAGATGGCAACTTCTTGAGAGGAATGAAGTGAGCCATCTTAGAAAAATCGGTCTACAACCATGAGAATAGTAGTGAACCCAGCAGAGCAAGGAAGATCAGCAATAAAGTCCATGGATAAGTGGGACCATGGAATCTCAGGAACAGGAAAAGGCTGCAACAGGCCACAAGGAAGTGCATGAGCCACCTTAGAAACTGCACACACAGAACATGCCTGCACATACTCCTTTACATCTTTCCTGAGTGAATCCCACCAAAATGATCTAGTGATCGCGGCAGTGGACTTATTGATGCCCGGGTGTCCAGCAGTTATATTGTCATGGAACACTTTCATGATATTAACCCTTTCACATAGGGGAACGAACAGTTTATCACATGGTTTACCACTGGGCGCCTGAGGCTGGGCCTCCAGTATGGTGCCAAGCAGTGGAGAAGACAATGAGAGGACAATAGTAGCAATAATACACTCTGGTGGAATAATAGGAGATGTCACCTGTGCCGGAGCTGACTCATTATCAAATTGCCTGGACAAGGCATCAGCCTTGGTATTTTTAGAACCAGGTCTATAAGTAATGAGAAAGTTAAAACGTGAAAGGAACAGTGACCATCTAGCCTGTCTGGAAGACAAAGGTTTGGCATCCCCTATATATGCCAGATTTTTGTGGTCGGTTATGATCAACAGGGGATCCTTGGAACCCTCCAAAAGATGTCGCCACTCCTTGAGGGCAAGAATAATGGCCAGTGTTCTCTATTGCCAATATCGTAGTTGCACTCAGCAGGAGACATCTTTCTGGAGAAGTAGCCACAAGGATGCAATGGTGTTCCCTGGCTTTCTCTCTGAGAGAGAACAGCCGCTACCCCTGTCTCGGATGCATCAACCTCCAATATAAAAGGTTTACTAGTGTCGGGATGTTTTAGTATGTCCACAGAGGCAAATCTTTGTTTAAGAGTCTCAAAAGCATTCACAGCCTCTTTGGACCATACCGTGCTACTAACCCCTTTGCGAGTCATATTAGTGATTGGGGTTATTACAGAAGAAAATCCCTTAAGAAATCTTCTGTAATAGTTGGCAAAACCAATAAACCTTTGAATGGCTTTTAAACCAGAGAGTAATGGCCAGTGTAGTACAGCCTCTAGTTTTTTAGGATCCATTTGAAATCCCGATGCAGAGATGTTGTAACCCAAAAAGTGGACTTCAGGCTGGTCAAATATGCACTTTTCTAATTTACAATAAAGTTTATTTTTCAACAACGTCTGCAGAACCTGTTTCACATGGGAGTGGTAAGTTTGAAGATCAGGGGAATACACCAAAATATCGTCCAAATAAACCAAGACAAATGAGTAAATGAATTCCCTGAGTACATCATTTATAAAGTCTTGGAATACGGCCGGGGCGTTGCATAACCCAAATGGCATTACCAGATATTCATAGTGTCCACTACGGGTATTAAATGCCGTCTTCCACTCATGATCTCTTTAATTCTAACCAAATTGTAAGCACTCCTAAGGTCCAGCTTAGTAAATACTTTAGCTCCCTGAAGTCTATCGAACAATTCGGAAATGAGTGGGATAGGGTATGCATTTTTTACAGTGATTTTATTAAGTGCCCTGTAGTCTATGCAAGGGCGTAACTCACCACCCTTTTTCTCAACAAAAAAGAATCCTGCACCAGCTGGTGAGGATGACTTTCTTATGTGCCCTTTGCTCAAGGATTCTTTGATGTATTCCTCCATTATTTTACTCTCCTGGGGAGATAAGGC
Source organism: Pelobates fuscus (assembly GCF_036172605.1). NCBI lineage: Eukaryota > Metazoa > Chordata > Amphibia > Anura > Pelobatidae > Pelobates > Pelobates fuscus. The sequence goes on from NC_086321.1 coordinate 29,114,129, forward strand.
ATAAACTGCCCCCTTAGGTTGCATAGCGCCTGGAAACAGGTTAGTGGCACAGTCATATGCTCTGTGGGGAGGTAATACATCGGATTGAGCCTTGTTAAACACCTCCTGAAGTTCTCGATATTGTATGGGAACTCCAGGAGTTTGGGGAGTGGTAGTGGGAAGGTCAATAGTACCCAATCGCTTTAGTACTGGTTTTATACATCTCCCCATACACTCTTTACCCCATTCTAATATCTCCCCATTAGCCCAGTCAATATAGGGATTGTGCTTACTCAGGCACGGAAACCCTAATATGATAGGACATGATGGAGAAGTAATAACCTGAAACGTCATCTCCTCCCTATGGGAGGCCCCAATAGAGATCGTAATAGGGACAGTTTTGTGGGTTATAAGCAGTTGTGTGAGTGGTCTACTACAGCTACAGCTAGCGGCGTAGGTCTCTCCCTGACCGGTATCTCATTACCCCTAATAAACTGGACATCAATAAAATTTCCAGCAGCACCTGAGTCCATTAGGGCACTGCAAGAAAACGTCTTGTTATCAAGGGAAATAGATACCTCAAGGAGGAATCTACTTTTGTTTTTGTTAGAGGACAACTCCATCGCACCTAAGATCTGTCCCCTTAAGGTTCTTAGGTGCGGACGTTTTCCGGACGCACTGGGCAATTCGTTATCATATGTCCCTTTCTACCGCAATATAGGCATAACCCCTCCCTTCTCATATACTGTTTTTCGGCCTCCGACAGTCTAGTGACCCCCAACTGCATAGGTTCGGGTTCGGACTGTACAGGGAGGTTAGACAAAACAGGTTTAGAGAATTGAGGTGCTAGGGACATAGCCGTACGTCTGGTCTTGCTTCTGGTGACTTCTCTGAGTCTTAACCTATTATCAATATGCATGACAAACGTAATAAATTCGTTAAGACTCTTAGGTAATTCTTTAGCGGCTATCTCATCTAGTATAGTCTCTGAGAGACCCTTTTTGAATGCTGAGATTAACCCATTGTTAGTCCAGTCTACCTCGGAAGCTAAGGTACGGAATTCAATAGCATAATCCAAGATAGACCGGTTACCTTGTCTGATGTGCATTAGGGCAGTGGAGGCGTCATCCTCTCTACCCAATGGCTCAAACGTGAGCTTGAATTCGGCAAGGAATTCCTGGTAATTATGAGCTATGCTCCGATTACTCTCCCACAACGGATTAGCCCAGGCAAGGGCCTTGCCCTTTAATTGATTCATTAGATAACCAATTTTTGCTCTTTTTTTGGGGAACGACCTGGTGAGGCCTCAAAATGGTACTCCACCTGATTAAGAAAACCCCTGCATTCCTGGATATTGCCATCAAACTGTAGGGATGGCGATAAGGAGATGCTAGGAGTCCTATTAACAGTGGGTGGAGGTACACAGGGTAAAGGTGCTATAGGAGGAGATGCTGCAGGCTGCAGATGCGCCGTTCTAGCGAGAAGCGTACTAAAAGCCTGAGTGAATTGATCCATGCGGTGATCATTCTCCTCTAATTTCCTCTTGCAAGCAGCTATGTGCTGACACAGTTCTACAGGATCTATGGCCATGTCGTAATGTCAAGATTACTGTTTGATCCAGCACGTAGAACTGTATAGCACGGATGACAAGTAACGTATTACCGGTCCTTAGAATGGCCGGATTTAACGTACATAGAATAGTCAAAATACTGTCTCGGACAACCACAAGGGAAACCACGACAGGGCACTGAGCAGGATGAGAACTGGGCCTAAATACCCCTCCTTTAGTTCTAATAGGCTGTAACCGGCCTTTGACCCCAAAGTCAGTTACCAGGCTTTATTTGCATAATTGCTGCTTAGCATTAACCCTTCTGTGGATTAGGTTGCTGCTCGGCACAACTTTTCCTGTGTGGACAGTAAATGTCATTAATCACATTTCTATAAGCGGATGAATACGTGACAACAGTGAATCGAAGGACACATTACCAACACAATAGTCAATCAGGATGAGAATGTCTGTTTAACATCAGTGAAAATAATGTTCTAAGTGCAAGATCAACAGGAAAAACAGATGTTAGAAAGGCTGGACTTGATGGATGCATCTCTTTTCAGCTTATGTAACTATGTAAGACAAAGCAGGTATGAGCAGGTATGTAAGACAAAGCGAATATGTTATTCAAAATACCTTTAAAACTGATTGTTTAAATAAATGTCTATATAACATAAATGCCATTTGTATAATGTCCTGATTCATTGATAATTTCTCAAGTGAGTAAAATGTATCGCTTTGTGGCATTCAGTATCTTTTCTTTTCAATAAATAACAGTTCAAGCTCTCGGTTTATAAGCAAAAATAAGGATTCCCTTCATCGTTATATATTGCCATTTCGTATCGCTGACTTCGAAAGGTATCACCATCTGCATCTGTTTGAGTACGCATTCACTTGATCTTACCTCAGTAACTCAGAACTGAAAACTCTGCATTGGAATGATCCTCGTAACTCTCTTAAGTTACATTCCAGTGTAACAATTGCCCACCAGGGGGTCAAATGCCCTTTTACCTTTCTACCTGAACACCTGCAAATTGAGCCGTATCCCATTCAAAACTTAAAGAACAGGCCCATTGTAACAGGAAGTCAACTTTGTTTGATAGAAAATTATGCTGGTGGTGGTTTTAAATGAAAGACATGACTGTTATTGCTCTGGGGATATTAGGCCTCACTGACTTTTTGAGAAAACAAATTTGCTGTAACTTTATCTGTAATTTAGTACAGCGTAAGTACAAATAGATCCTACATTGTGCAGCTTGACTGAAGTAATATAGTAGTTTGTTAAGGGTATAACAGGAATGTGTAATCACTATATTTCCGAAAGAGGTCTTATCAGAGCCACAGGTTAGAAGGGGGAATATTTTGGTTATAGACCCAGCTCCAAACACCTGTTCAGCATTTTTATTAAAGGTAGCCTTGACATCAGAGAAGTTGTGAATTCATAGGGCCATGAACCACCGGTTTGCTGGAAGCAAGACCCAGACCAAGTTTCATTAAGTTTCTGTTACTGAGTAAATCACTGTGCTAATTAAATTACTTTCCCATTCTGTCATTAATATTAGGTTATATGTCTTTATACGTAGAATTCGAGAATGCTTTTGGATGTGCATATCCAGAAAAATAACTAAATGTATACATATGTATGCTGTGTATGTTACAGCTTTTGAGGGCCTTAACACGCAAACCCAAACTCAAACTCAAACCCAAGTAGAAACCAATAGCAGGGATTATCAGGGGTTATGCCTTGGTCAAGGACAGGAGAAAACAGGGGAAACAGAATAGTCAGAGGTCGGGAGTACAGAAATCAGGATAAATGGATGATAACTCCTAGGTCAAACCACAAGATCAGAACGCCTCTAGGAATGTGCTACTGGGTCAGCAAGAGCCACAAGAAACTTATCTAGGCATAATGGGCTTAAATACCCACCTGTACACGTCTATTGGATTGCGTCATTCCTATCCTATGCGCCCAAAGGTACTTTAGAAATGTAGTGCAGGCTTCACGTCACTATGGACATCAGAAATATGTGACTGATCACTAGGATCAGTAAAGGAGCTCCGAGTCATGTCAATAATGACACAGGGAAGCTATGATCCTTCAAGATCCATACGGACATTCAAAATCTCATAAATAACAATTCTCTATTGACGCAACCGAAATTCTGTATAATTGTGCGTGTATAGTGCGCTGCGTAGAAATTGCCACCACGTGGGAGATAGACCACTATGGCATGTGTGATATACAGACTATACAAATGCATATATAAAATATGTGTGACTTGTTTATTATACTGTTATCTAAGAAACCATTACGAATATTTTAAATAATTAATCAGTTGTTATAATGTTTGTTAAGATTATAATTAGTATGGAGCTTATGAAGTTTAAACAGTCAAAGTAAAAGCAATATACATATCATCGGCTGCACATTCGTGCTACCAATCTTGACTTCCACCATATCCCAAAGATGGCCTGTTGGAATGAGATCTGGTGACTGTGCAGGCCATTGGAGTACACTGAACTCAGTGCAATGTAAATTCTGACTCTAAGATCTGCATGTCACAGCAGGATTGCACATCAAACTGCCACTCATTGTGTTAGTTTTGTTTGTTTTTTTTCCCTACCATTCTCTGTCAACGGTAAAAATGTTGTATGTGAAAATCCCAGTAGACCAACAGTTTCTGGTATACTGAAATCATCACACCTGGCACCAACAATTATTCCAAGTTCCAAGTCATGCAGATCACATGTCTTCCGTATTTTGACACATGATTGGAACAACCAATATTTGCAATAATGAGCAGCTGTACAGGTATACCTAATAAAGCAGCCAGTGAGATTTATATACCTATACACACCCTGATAGCTTGATATTATGTACTGCAGTGCCTGAAAGCAGCCTTGCGAAGATAGTTTCCTAATGAAAAATACAAATACACAGCTGAACGACAATGTTACAGTCTGAAATCTACAGATACCTTCACAAACTTTAACTAAATACTTATAAATAAAAAAGCACACTCCAAGTTGGACAAATTTGTCCAAATAGAAAATAGTTTACTTTTGAAACCCCCAATTTAAATTGGTGCTATTCCTAATCTTCATGGATAACATATTGATGTCGTGATATGAAGGGGTTAATGACGAATGCCTGTCGTGCCCCATATGTTGAGAACTTCTTATCCGTGGATGTAAATCATGATAAATATGGTACATTTTAAGACACATTCTCCTGCTGCTTCCGCGGTAGTAGATTTGGATTTTTCTCAAGACTGTTTGGAACATGAGCGCGATCTCAATTTACAGGATAGACCGTAATCTACGAGATAATTAGATTTGTTGTATGAATGGACATACAATATTATATTTTACTTAAAATTATATCTTAGTTCTCCGTAGTGTACACCTGACAAAAACGCATCTGTTTTGTACCTAATGTGGTTTAAATATAATTTAAAGTTAGCCAATATAACAGAGGGAAGCATAGATATGACATCCTAAACAATTGTGTTATTAGTTTACGGCAAGTAATCCATCTTCTCGTATTAGAGCAGCATACAAGACAGATTATTTTTTATAATTGATAATTTGAGAGTCATATTTTGAAAGCTCTTCTTTGGTGTGTTTCTATATACTGGAGGAGATCAACAACAAGGGAGTTTTTTTTTATTAAGATCACATTACGGGGTAATTTTATTTTGTCTTATCTCGTGTGTGGGGGACGTTAGTGGTGTCGTTTTGTTATGAAACATGCATGTAAAGCATATTTTAGGCTTTAGAGAAATGTTCGACATGGTGTTTTATTACATTTACCTCTGCTAGAGGGAAGCATTATGCAGTTAAGTTCTTGGTCCATCTAGAGTAATATAGAGAAAAGGAAATTTAATATGTCCTGAGAAATGCAAACATAATTTTCATCTGTTATTTTGTACTAAGGGTATAAGTCATATACAAAGTACATTTGTGTCTTCTCTTGATAAGAAAATCACAATATACCAATAGGAATTGTATGGTTTGGAATAATTGGTTATATACTAAGTCAAGGCTCAGGAGTTCATTTTCACTTATGGAGACTGTGGCATCCCCATGGACCATTGTTTGTATATAGCTTTTAAGTATTACGCATTTTATGGGATGGAAGATATAACAATTGTTGGTATTGGTATAAAGTGTTGAATGCAGTGCTTGGGTTTTTACAGCTTACACTTAGAGTTTGTCAGGTGTCAGTAAATCCTTGCATGCAAAGTTCAGCACAGATAAACACACAGGTTCCTTAGAGGTGGTCAGGCTTAATGTAAGAGTCAAGGGTAAGATTGGTCAAAGACAGGCCAAGGTCGAGGGATTGGATGACAATAGAATGATAAGACAAGACAAGGTCAGGATTGGATATATCAGAAAAGTCAAGAATAAGCCAAAGTCGAAAACCAAATAATCAAGGCACAATAAGGATGCACTCTCGGGCTACTAAAAACCATGACATGGTGCAGGTCTCAGAGTGGAGACGCATTAATGTGTTGCGTCCTTAGAGTGATGCCAAAATGTAAGTGGATGTCATTGCCAAAAATTGCCATGCCTGTGTCATTCTGAATATAAGAGAGACTGAAGGTGGAGCAGTACGCGTGAATCATGACTCCGGAATGATATACGGCATCAATAGGAATGTGAACATGCGGAATTGACTGAAACAGAGTGTCTTGTGTCGATGTTAATGCACATAGCGTTGCATCAAGTGCTAGAACGACGCTGGGATGAGGCAGGCACCCTGAAAGAGTTAGAAACGATTGATCTTGACTTGTGTTACATCTAAAATGGCACTATTATTATTTCATATAAACTCACGGGTTAGTGCTTTACTTGAAACTCAGAGTTGCAAGTTGTCAGCTTTTCATATTTCAAAAGTCTCAATAATAATTATCATCGAGTTGGGTGATAATAAAGATGAGACCCAGGACGCCCTTGCAAACTAGCAAAAGAGAAGGGCATCCTTTATAGCGTTACACCACCTAACATATTTCCGTAGTTTAATGTTTAAAGGTACACTAAAGACACAAAAGACACCGAGGCCATTTCACCTCAATGAAGTGGCCTGGAGTTTTTTTTTTGTGTGTTTTTTTTATCATTCAAGGTTTATTAGCTTCATTGGTGTGTACATCAGAAAGGCATATATGTGCGTCAAAGATAATGTAACGAGATGACATCATAGTATAACATCGTACTTAACGGCATAGTAGTGAAAGGCAGGTAAATAAAAGGTAGCTCTACAGTTACATGGTAGGTTGGCTGGTCGATGGTAGCGCAAAGCAAAACATTCTCCTATTTAAACATGTCAATATAACTCCGAACCCTGCAGTGTCTGTCAAACACCAACAGCCTAAATCGGCCTCAGCAAGCACAGCCTCTAGGTTTAGTAATACGATATTAAAATGAAAACAATATTAAAATTAAAGTTAACAATTAAATGAAAAGATAAATGTCCAGACTCTCCATGGAGTCAGGAATAGGGTGGAGGGATTACGTGGAGGCCCTCGCGTGAGCTGCGGAGTATATTTATCTCCGTGCTCCCTTGGGTCTGGTTCGATGCAGGTGTCTCCGGGCGTTTTATCACGCCAAAGTAAAAGTGGGGTAGGTTGAACAAGGCTAGTGTCTGATTGTTATGTATAGTCGACTTACGCCTCAGTGTGCACCTCAATTGCTGGTAGCTAGGTAACAGAGCAAGAATCTATACGTACTCGTTAGAAAGTAATCCACAGTAGATATAAACTTTACTGTACTGCATGATCAAGCTATGTCTATCTAAGCCTGTGATTGTGCTGTCGGCACAGTGAAACTTATATGTATTAGAAAACCTGCAGGTATAGCGCTTTGTCCCCTGTGGGTTGCGCCTGGACAATTAAAGTGATGCTCTCGGTCTGTAGCGTATGGTGTAAATATGCTGGCTACATGCAATATAGGTGAAGGTATGTATATATTATTCAGCTGTAGCTCAGGGGAGCTCTGTAGTTTACGTTGCACATTCATTTATTTTTTATTTATTTTTATTTTTTTGTAATAACTATATGATTCCTTTAAGGGCCATGTGATCAAAAAACAAAACGTTGTTTTTACACTGAATTATAACACTTAAATACATCAATTTCGGCATGGGCAATGGTATGCCTTTCTCAACATTTCGGTATCTATTCCGTGGGTGCATGCTGCAAGGGTTAGGGTCTTAAGGGTTAGGGTCTTATATTTGTATAATATGTTGAGAAAAAAGAAAAAGAAAAAAGGCATAATTATGACATTATAAACCGTAATTACAGCAACTTCACCCTGGACAATGGTATGCTATACTCCACATCTGGATATCTATTCTGTAAGCGGTAATAAATGGCGCTAAACTAAAGCCCGCTGGGGCAGTGTAACATATAAAGCAAATTTGTTTTTAAGCTGAGTTATGGACATGAGTATATTCATCATATAGCGTATCCATATGTGCAGTATGTGGAAAGGAACAGATAAAAAAATAAGAATTGTTAACTATATGTTGTCCTGAATGGCAGTCCGAGGGAGGTCTCACATGTCTCTGCTAGAGTAGAGTCCCCGGGTCACCGAGCCTCCTTCCGTCTTCTCCACATTGACCCCAGCCCACCGGCCGGGTCCTTCGTGGTGCCGTGGGCACTCAGGAGCTGAGACTGTCCACTGGACCCCACCACAAAGTCCGCAGCCCGCCTGCACCTCCCCAGCACCACGTTGTTCCCTATGGTGTGTGCACTCCCATGTCTCTCCCGGTGCCGGCCTCACACTTGGAGCTGGTACACGACTCCCACAGCCACCGGTCCGCCGCAAGGACAGCGCACTCCCGCCCCACAGGGCTCACGGCAGCAGGGACATGGCTCTCTGGGGACCCCCATAGCCAGAGACCGGTGCACTCACTACTCCAGCGGGCGTGGGAACAGCGCGGAGGTTCCGTCCGGCGCTCTGCTTCGCCTGAGCCTGCACGAGCCGTCCATGTCAGTCACCCACGTTAAGTTCGCTGCTCAGCTTCTCTTTCTGGGTCTCCATAAGCTCATGCGTCACTTCAGTCTCGTCCTGGGTGCTTCCTCTTTTACTGTGCACCTTCTCCACCATATCGGCCTCCACAACTGCTGGCCGGCTGTTTCGCATACAGCCGTAGCCAGTGTAGGTTGTCAGCATACATCCAAGGCGGGGGCCGCCGCCATGTGGCCGGGATAACCCCCACCGGCCATGGGGGGGGGAGCGGGGCCGTACCCCGGGCCTGGTGTTGCTTCATGTCAGAGTGCCTCATTTGTGTGGGCGCCTCATCCAAGCGCGGTCCCATGGCACATGGGAACATGCGTTGAGAATCTCGGCTGCTTGTAGGCCGGGGATGACCGCCTCTGCTCACCCGGTAAGCGAGGGACTTCGTACGGGTAGCTGGTGGTAGCTGGGGCCACCCCCATTCAGTGGTATCGGAGGATGTGCCCTTAAAGTGGTCTGGATCTGCATTTTGTGCCGTTTTCACAGGTTCTGAGCTGGAGCCTATGCATATGGCTTCCAGTCGGCCCGGCGGCCGGGCCCCGCCCCCCAGGCCTGGAGTTTTAACCCTGCGATGTAAATCATTGCAGGTTCCATTGTAGGGAAACTTGAGATCTTGGTAGTCTCAGCCAGTGAGCAGGAGAAGCTGCAGTGAGACCAGGGCAGCGAGGGGAGAAAGGTAGATGAAACTCACTTTTCAAACCATTACAGAGAGAGGAGTCCTAAACAAGAACATAAGAGAATCTTACAGTTGAGTCATAATTATTATTATTTATACAGTGCTAACAAATTCTGCAGTGCTACATATTTAATATTAATGATATAACTAGGTTGCATGTGCCTTCATTGCAAAAGTAATTTGTTTCAAGTTCACATCTATCCATAAAAAGATGAGTTTTGAAAGTAAGAATAAAACGACAAAAGAAAAAAATGAATGTAATAGTCTGACTGATAACCCAACAGACTTTTAAATAGACAGGTGTGTACATGACAGGTGTGCATGGCCTGCTATTACTCAGGCAGACTATACTCAGTAGTCTCCCGTGGCCTGTTCTTTGAATTGATGCAGTAAAAGAAAAAAAAAATCACCCCAGTCAGGGGATTGTAATAATGAGAAGGATCAGATTTATTAGAATTCTACAAGCACCATAGCCACTACTGGCTGGTTATTGTACTCATTATGGTGAAAGGAGGCTCTGGGTGCCATACGTATTTTAAGATGTTTGATAAAACCAAATGTTTCTCTGGTTCCATATCCTATCTCTTACTGGTATGCACTGCATGCTGCCTCTGACTGGAGAGCTCTGTATCCTATCTCTGACTGGTATGCACTGCATGTTGTCTCTGACTGGAGAGCTCTGTATGCACTACATACTGTCTCTGACTGGAGAGCACTGCATACTGTCTCTGGCTGGAGAGCTCTTCATACTATCTCTGACTGGTATGCACTGCATACTGTCTCTGGCTGGAGAGCTCTGCATCCTATCTCTGACTGGTATGCACTGCATACTGTCTCTGACTGGAGAGCTCTGTATCCTATCTCTGACTGGTATGCACTGCATGCTGTCTCTGACTGGAGAGCTCTGTATCCTTTGTCTGACTGGTATGCACTGCATACTGTCTCTGACTGGAGAGCTCTGTATCCTATCTCTGACTGGTATGCACTGCATGCTGTCTCTGACTGGAGAGCTCTGTATCCTATCTCTGACTGGTATGCACTGCATGCTGTCTCTGACTGGAGAGCTCTGTATCCTTTGTCTGACTGGTATGCACTGCATACTGTCTCTGGCTGGAGAGCTCTGCATACTATCTCTGACTGGTATGCACTGCATACTGTCTCTGGCTGGAGAGCTCTGTATGCACTACATACTGTCTCTGACTGGAGAGCTCTGTATCCTATCTCTGACTGGTATGCACTGCATACTGTCTCTGACTGAAGAGCAATGCATCCTTTCTCTGACTGGTATGCACTGTATACTGTCTCTGGCTGAAGAGCTCTGCATCCTTTCTCTGGCTGGTATGCACCTCATACTGTCTCTGACTGGAGAGCTCTGCATCCTATCTCTGACTGGTATGCACTGCATACTGTCTCTGACTGGAGAGCTCTGTATCCTTTCTCTGACTGGTATGCACTGCATACTGTGTCTGACTGGAGAGCTCTGCATCCTTTCTCTGACTGGTATGCACTGCATACTGTCTCTGACTGGAGAGCTCTGCATCCTATCTCTGACTGGTATGCACTGCATACTGTCTCTGGCTGGAGAGCTCTGTATCCTTTCTCTGACTGGTATGCACTAGATACTGTGTCTGACTGGAGAGCTCTGCATCCTTTCTCTGACTGGTATGCACTGCATACTGTCTCTGACTGGAGAGCTCTGCATCCTATCTCTGACTGGTATGCACTGCATACTGTCTCTGACTGGAGAGCTCTGCATGCTATCTCTGGTATGCACTGCATACTGTTTCTGACTGGAGAGCACTGCATCATATCTCTGACTGGTATACACTGCATGCTGTCTCTGACTGGAGAGCTCTGCATCCTATCTCTGACTGGTATGCACTGCATGCTGTCTCTGACTGGAGAGCTCTGCATGCTATCTCTGACTGGTATGCACTGCATCCTATCTCTGACTGGTATGCACTGCATACTGTCTCTGACTGGAGAGCTCTGCATCCTATCTCTGACTGGTGGATTCCCTCTTGTAGTTCCCTTTCTGACTAATGGGAGTATTGTGAAGTTATTAACACATATCCCTTTTTTATTCTTTCGGTAATTGTATTCTGCATACCATGCAGAACCCCATTATAATGAACCCAGAATCCCAGGGCTTGTGATCGCATCTTTACAAATGTGTAATTTTGTCCCTGTATTTTAACATTTTGCCCCTCATTACTATTTAACTGAAACACTAATTGTCCACTTTCTTTGGAAGATTAATTAGTTCTTTTTTTTTACACACCACCTACGCAGGACAGGTACACAAGTCACTTGCTGGAAAGTAAAATAGCAGTAGTGTAGAAGCAGTGGTGTGTCGGTCTACATTCACACCCATCACACACAGCATTAACATCCTACTCTCTGCATTCACATCCCACACACTGTGTATACTCATCATATACAGCATTCACTCCCTTCTCCCTTCAGCCTTTAAGTCACACTGTGCTCACACCCTGTAATCAGCATTCACACCCACCATACATGCATTGCCCATTCACTCTGTATTTACGTAAAAACATTACCCGCTACCTGAGCGTATACACATTGCCTACAGCATCCACGTACTGCACACAACATCCGTATTCTTTATACAAAGTTCAGGCATTAACAGAAAATTTGCACGTAGTACCAACAGCTTCACACACACACAGACAACCACACTCAACTTTAATTCACACACCACAAAAATACAAAACAATTCACACAGCATTTGCATGCTGGATCCACATAATGTACATACAAAAATATGCATATATACTTAGACATCACAAACCGAAATACACATGAACACATCAGCATGTTTTTTATTTCTTTCTTAGTTAGCAGAAAAATGGAGATTTGGGGTAAGGCTCGCCTGAGAATTATAAGGCTCCAGGCACTTTAAATGTAAATTTGACCCTGCACAGAGCTCCGTGAAGTTTAAAGGGACACAAGATGGCAGGGCAGTGAGCAGTGAGTACGTAGATAACCTTAGTAAATAGCGTGTTCACTTGTTTAACATTAATGGACATATCTATAGGTTGTCATGATGTGTAATTCTGACCATTCTGGTTAATTCCAATAAGAATTAAAAATAAACATTTTATTTGTCTGTTTATAAAGCTAGTAGAATTACTTTTTTGTTTTTCATATTGTATAAAGAATTTAGCTGAAGTGACTTTGAGAGGGAAAAATAAGCACTTGTTAAATTGGCAATTCTAGCCTCTAGGCTTATAAAAAGGTATGGAAATTACAGCAGAACCCTTCAAATATATGAATTACAAATTACAGTTCCACATCTATAATTATATTGACCCGGGGCTCAATTTAAAAGCCTAACCAAGTGTATGACCTGCTTCTGTAAAGTTGCTAAACAAGCTATCTAGTTTTGGCTAGAACTGTATATATTACCGTGTCCTGATAATTAAGTAGAATTAGCACAACCGAATTAGCTCATTTGTGGAGACTGTCAAAATATATATATATATATAATGAACCCGGGCTGGAATATTTGTTGATACTTTTTTTTTTTAGTTATCTTCCAGACATAATAAGGAACTGTTACGTTTTACGTAAGGGAGACGTATTGATTGTAGGTTTACTAAAATAATAATAATGTGTGCTTATATCCAGCCCTTACATGCCCTCTTCTCATGGAACACTTTGGATCTGTGTGTATTTTGTGCCCCTTATCCCCCCCCCCCTCTTGTCTCCGATTCCCAAGAGGAAGTGATGAGACTCCAAACAGGAACACTAGATATAATGTAACCCCTTCCTTACCTGCCTTTGGAAGACGGCAAGTATGGGCAGCGGCTACATTCAACTTTGACGTTAACAGGTAGTCTGAGTTTCCACCAAAATCTGGAGATCTGGACAACTTGCTGTAATCGTGGCCTCCAGTCAGTGATTCTACATACGGAGAAACCCACCACACTGAGTAGATGAGGATCACACTCTAAATAATCATTCTCAAACACAGAGACCAAATTAAATATACAAGTGCAGATAATATATTGAATTACCATAAACACACAAATGTAAATAAACATAAACTTAGCAAAGTAAGCAGCTAAATTACTATAAAGTCCGCTGCTGTAATGTCTCAGTCCTGTGTAGTTTCTGTAGCACCACAGCCACAGTCTGTATATGCTCAGCACTCAAGCTCCCCACACCCACCAATGGCTTTAGTAAATTAAACCTTGTATCCCACAAGATGTCTGGTGCACAGTGTCAGGGCCCTTGTTTTAGGTAGCGCCACCCTGATGGATTTTATGTTGCTGGTGGCAAAAAAATTCACTAAGATGCTTCAATAAGCCTCAGATCCAGTAAATAATTCTGTTTTCCTTTATTCCAGTCACTCAATAAGGATGAGACTCCACATGTCACATAGGATAACTCTTGCTCACCAGATTGCTCGGTCTTCAATGCAGCTCTACTCAGCTTGGTAATTAAAATATATTTTTTTGTAGTTGGTGCTAAAACAACAGTTGCAGCTCTGATACTGTGTATCTCTACAGATCTGGAAGACTCTTTGGTCCAGGGTGATCCTCAGAGTGGTTGTAGTCAGTTTTTATGAGAGCACAGCTAGAGACATGCGCAGCTCAGGACTAACCAGTCACCAGAGCCCACTTATTGTTCCCATCAGTCTCTGCTCCCCTCCCTACCTCATTGACTATTTACGTTGTCTATCAGGTTATAGGAAGGCCCAAGGTGCTCACTGCACAGGATCTGTAGGATCTGTAGCCTGATTACATATATATTCCCCATAAAACCCTGCACACCATAGTTCCATTTATGTCTTGGCGTATCTTTTTTGTTAAGTAAAAATAATACTAGATAGGTTTGTCATGTGTCTTACCTGGTCTCCACCAGCTACTTCTCCAAGAGGTTTGATACGAAGTTTCCTGCTCTAAATATTAATCTAACTTTTAAAGCAACACTAAACTGTTAGACATTATTTAAGTTGATCAAGGTATTATCGATACACATTTCTGTTTAATTGCATGCATTACATTTTTTCAGTTGAGTAAATGAGGTTGGAGATATTTGTTTGGATATCTTGTACTCGCGCTATACATCAGCGCATTAACTCATATTGCCTGCTCACTTTGATCGGCTGTATGTCAGCTGTAAAGTGATGTTCGATCTTAGAGCTTTTAGATAATATGATCCTTTTCATTTAAAGGCTAGAAGAATCCTAGTTTGCTATGTACATGATGAGTGTTACTGAGCGTGGAGACCCGAGTCAACACACTTGTATGCATTATCTCTGTGCCAAAGTATGAAGGAATTCTTTAGAGACAAATTGGAATCCTGTGGGATACAACAATAATCGGTGCTGGATTAAGAACCTATTGCAACTGGTGCTAAGGTTTATGATGAGGCTAATTATTGAATCTTTTTTATAGAAAGCATTGTATAGCTTCTGGAGCATCTTGCATCTAATGGAGGTGGTCCTCATCGATAATGAGAGTTTAGTGAGGAGGAGATACATAGTTTTTTACTTAAAAAAGAGGAATGCTAACTTTTTTATTAAAATATATACTTTAAGTCCTCTCTGTAAATTGTCAGTTGCTTCTAGATAATATCCATATTGAAAGACAAATGACAAAGTTATTTTCTATTTTGGAATCTCGTTGAACAAATTACCATTTATCAATAAGCATGTCAATGTGGTGGAGTGTGGTCAGTCCTGGTATGTTTTTTCAGAAGCTTTTATGCCAAAATGAGCTATCCCACCTAACAGCTAATGGAACAGTCAATTTAAGAGATAGAATCTTGAAAGCTTGTCTCAATCATTTACTCGGTAATGACGATGCTACAAAACGTAAAGATTAACAATTGATCATTTGTGACTGCAAAAAAAAATGTACTATCTCCCGCTGAGATTTTTTATAGCAGTCACTAAACCCTACGTGGCATCTGGTTGTCATTATACTTATACAATGAAAGAATTGTGTGAAAGAAAAAGGCATTTCAGTTTGGACGGATTTTGTCCATCTAACTGTTCCGCGAAACTGGACCAACCAGTGTGCTGCAAAATAGGAATATTTTGTATATATGTCTTAGTACGTTGATAGGCACACTTCCCACCTTTTGGTTTACAGGTAAAGTGAAGCAAAGTTTCCAATAGTGAGGGAACAAGGAGAAGCAGTACAAAATCTATGTTTATATGTGCTATACTTATTACATTTATCATATCTAAATGTATTATTCTGTTTAATGCCCCTCCTTTTTTTCCATATATTGGTCATTTCTCTCTTGATCTCTGAATAAAAGCAACGTTTAGTTTCTGTCTTCTAACTGTATGTCATCTGTTTTACCATCAGTCATCCCTTTTTTGGTGTCACGGACAGAACTCCAAATCATGAGTCAAACAAAATGGCTCATTCATTGTCCATTTTGTTTGTTTTGTGATTTGGTCATATGGAAAAACCCATACATCTCCAGAAGAACCTAGACTTTCATTATCTGGTGTATATATAGCTGACTTTGACTCACACAGCCTCCATGAAAAAAAAAAATGTTTTTACTTCTCATCACAGAGTCAGCACAGTGTACTTACTTTAGATGTCTTTAACCTCCTGCTTTCTTATGTGAACTAGAATCACATACCAGGCATCTGCAGGTTCTAGCAGGCTATTAACAGAGCAGGAAATGTGAAATTCTAAATTAAGCACATTGTGCATAACATTCTGACACTTTTGCAGGAAATGTGTAGGGTGACTGTGTCAGTCTTAGCAATGGGAGTCGCAGCTAGGTCTCCTAAATAGATTATAGGTGCAGCGTCTATACACTAAAGCCACTTATTTAAGCTTAAGTTGTTTTGGTGCAGTCTATGAATAAATCCTATATATTAAAAAATAAATGTAGTTTATATTTCCTTCATTCATGCAGTGATTTCTATCTGTAAACATGGTGTCTGTAGTTTTTGACACATACTTGTGAAATATGTCTTGTCAGGTGTAATTAAACACTAAGGCAAACTTGCTCTGACGCTGGTAGGTAAAGTGTTTATGCTCTGAGCAAAACCTTTATGCTGTGCTGGTGGAGTTGTTATTGCAATGAATTTAAAAATTTGCCTTGATAGTGATGTATGTCCAATTTGCAAAATATCACATTCCAAGCAGTGATTCTTGTCTTCATTGGTGGCAGATGTAGGTAACATGCAAGCGTTAAAGACAGGGATGGACCATAGAAACTTGTCTTTCTGTTTTAGCTGCAATTGTCTCCCATCTCATGGCATTAACAATGTTCAATTTCTGCTTTTTACTTACTGGCAAGAGTGAAAATGAACCCAAAGGTTGCTGTTGCTTGTCCGATCAAGCTGTAGTGGAAGAAAAGGGGAACTATGTTACCAATTGTGATACAGATCTATCATGTTGTGTGGACTAGTTATAATTAATACCCCGTGCTTGGTACTTACTTTATTTTCTTTGGAAGGTTGAAAGACTCATTTGACCAAACTTTGAGGTTTGAGCACCTTCAAAAAACTCTGCAGTTGATGCATTAACCTGCCGTGCTACCTGATCTGCAAAATTATAAGAGATATCCCATCCTATTAATATTATTTAGAACCCCAATAAACCCAGACCAGCCATTGCATAAAATCCAGCCTTAGAACTGCAGATATATGTCAAATACAATAGTGGATATATCAATCTGTACCTTTATTGATTAAAATTACTTGTGGACAATAATCAGCTTAAGCACTACTTTTAAAATTAGCGTGTATAAAATATTACGGTATATATTTGTTCTAAACTTCAACAAGCGCTTGTACGAGCCAAATTATTTCAAAATTAGCCAACAATGTGCTTATTTCTAGACGATTGTTTAGCCTCGTGTTTTTCTTTATGCAGCCTGTAGAGAGCAGCCTTATTCCATGTATTTTGTCAGCTCTATTGGACAGTTGTTATCCAGGAGTGCTGTCTGATTTAGAGACAGAGAATTCTTCCATTAGACCTTCTCAATATGCCAAAGACTGCATCATTTAAAAATGTCATCTCTTGTCTAGAATTTGTAGCTGAATAATTAAGGTTTACGTTTTATGTCCTGTTAGTTGGCTTATTCTCGGTGACCTACAGAAAGTATAATTAGGAGGCGTAATCTTGTGGAAGTTATCTGCCTCTCGTACATTTTTCAATAATACAATCTCTAAAAGAATAAATGAAGTAAGAAAAGGTCCAGATTTGTGCTATATATTATGCAGTTCAAAGTCCACTAAACCGTGGGTCCAAGTAGAATGTTCATTAATTACTTATAGTGACCTCTACGAGACTCTGCCAGATTTTCTCTGTCGGTTAAATTTAGCCACTTTAAATATTATATTAAACGCTGCCTTATTTGTTTGTCATTTCAAGGGGACAAAGACAAGAACATTAGTTTAGGGAGGAGATGCACGGGGAGATGTGGCTACAAGTCAAAACAACTTAAATGCGTTTTCAAATGAACTTTAGATAGCTATTTTTATGTAACTGGACATGGTACTTGGAATCTTAAAGTATTTTATTTGCATTGACTTCTAAACACACATTACTGTGAGTGTTATAGCTGTGGAGCTCTGTGATTCTCTTATACAAGATGAACAGTTCTATATTACTTATATTCTTTTTATTACTCTAAAGCTCTGTGATACACCTGTAGATTGCTCACACTAGTGGGACATTTATTGCTGTTGATCTCTATAATACACCCATAGACCACTCTCAGCCTGTGAGCATTATTTTACCGTTGGCTCTGTGATTCACAAACACCATCAATTATTAGGAGCTGTAGTTAAGGTGAAGGACACTAGAGCGAATTACTGAGTTATAGCTACTTATGTAACTGGATATGTCATTTAGAAGATTACAATATTATCTAATGTATAAACACATTTCTACGGTTTAAATGCACTTTACTGAGGGATTTATTCAGTAAACACAAACTATAATGAATTGAAACATTTCGACTAAGACTGACAAGCTGTGGCTGTAATGTCTGAATGATCTGCTTTAATGGACATTATTGGCATTAGGGCAAGCGTAAGTCTCCAAGAAAGTCTGTGGCGTCTAATGAGAGGAATTTGGGAAGTGTAAAATTATTCTTAATTGTGGGATAAATGTTCATCTGTTTTTTTTACATTAATTATTTAACTGTTGTTTAGTTGTTTTCTTCTGACTTATCAATCAGCACTATTGACGATATTTTTGTCTTTGCAATTGTATTCTAGGTTAAAGAAACCTATAAATGTAGCATCTAGAACTGGCAGTAATAACAGTGTAGACCAGGCTTCCCCAAACGCCGGCCCTCCAGATGTTGCTGAACTACAACTCCCATGATCCTCTGCCCATCTATTTAATTCGTAGAATCATGGGAGTTGTAGTTCAGCAACATCTGGAGGGCCGGAGTTTGGGGAAGCCTGATGTAGACACAATACCAAGTATGGGTGGCAGTTTGATCGAAAACATTTACAGAGGCCAAGAGTGAGTAGGGAATAAAAATTACATGTAACTGAGAATAAAATTCTTTATTCATTAACTTTTCAAAACCACCTATTTTGGCCTGAACTCACATTTCAATAAACTACAACACAATGTTTAGTGGACAACCATATAAGTCTGACCAAAAGAGAATAGGTATGAACGAATTGCTCTTTAAAGCAAACCAGGTTGTTGTAATGACATGAAATTAGTTTGTTTTTTGTTTTTTTTAACAAATAGACTCATTAATAGATATTAACATGGCTTCTACAAAGGTGCATCTGACGCAAAATATCAAACGCTATATTAAGTAAAAATGTAATTTTAGATTGTTACGAAAGATCTTCAAAAAAGTTGTCTAGAACTTATGAAGTTAATAAAGTATTACTTTTGTAGTAAACTACAACATTGTAGATTTATGGTCCATTTTTGTCTATATATTATATGCGTTTTTGCTTTTTATTATATGGGTTTATACATATGATCTGGGTTTAGAATTCTAAGCATGAGGATCCCTTTTTTTTTACCGAAATACAGGTTTTTCATGTATTTATTAAGAAACTGTTATATCGGGGGGGGAGGGGGCGGGAGGGTGGAAGAGGAATACATTTTGTGGTTTACTGATTCAATAGTGAATATAATGAACTGAAAACCACACTGCAAAATGTAGTCCTTAAGGTACGTCTATAAAAGAATAGGATGATTTTTTTCCCCAAATCTGACATTGTCTGCATTTTGCAGTTTGTTTTTCATTTCACAGTATTTCAGTATTTAGTGAAGAATCGCGCTCACATTTCTCTATTTTTAAAATACATTCCCTGGGCATTAATGCAATACAAAGCCGTTAAAGAATTACATGTTTGAGATACCCTTAAGATTCATATATATATGAATTATAAGTAATATAAAGCAGTGGTGTAAAAAAATCACAATTAATATAATCTTATATATTTAAATATTGTATTTATTGAGAATATTTTATTTAACGTACCTCTATAATTTTTAAATTCCTTATTTTATCAAAATCCTAACCTTTAAGAACTTCTACATTGTAAGCTTTTAAGATGGACCCAACTATTAAATGCAGCTAAACTTGTAGTTATGCTACTTACACATAAGACAACATTTGTTTGCAAGTAAAAATGTCCTTTGTGAAAAAAAAAAAGAATACATAAATCGGACAGACCTTAAAAAGAATACACTTTTCAATAGGGGAGAAGAAGGGGAACATATAAAAATGATCTGAATTGTATATAAAGTAATATTTCTAAATTTAAAAATATCAGAAATGTTTTCTTTTAACGTTACATTTTTCCAGTTTTTTTAAAAGATTTTTTTTTTAATATATATATATATATATTTTTTTTTTCTTTTACCTACTGAGCTAAATCCATAAAACCCCTCAAATGCTTTTACAAGCCCTTAAGTAAAGCAGGAATTTGAAAAAATATATACGTACATATTCCTTGTGTTTTAAAACCGACAAATCCAATCTCTGACAAGATCGTAAAGTGGACTTGTCACAGAAAATTGTATTTTAAAGAATCAGTTTGAAATAATACTGCATTAATATTAATATTATTTTTGTCCCCAAACTATACGTAAGTATAGATGTAGTTTAAATGCCTTTAATGGTTGTTAATGTTTTAGATCATGTGTTAGCAGCAACCAATCAGAACCTTAAATGAAGACAGATTAGATATATAACTCCCAGGATTCCACTATTTATGGAACAAAAAACAGTATCTTGGTGTTATGGGTCATAATGAAATTAATGCTAGTTATAAACCCTTTATATACACTTTATGAATGTTAGTATTAAAGTATTTAAACTAAAACATCTTTTTTTAGTATTTAAATTTAAAAAAAAAATTTAGCACAGAAAAAAGTAATGGTTATCATGAGGTGAGGGGATATGATTTTATGGTCAGTTTGTCTCTTGGGTTGCACGCCATTCGGTAGGTCATGTTGATAAAGCTGTATGTGGTGGAGGAATGGGAGAAACCCCGGAGGAGGGTATATCCATTTTACTTTAGATTGTTGCCAAAGCGGATAATGTGGATTGCCAGTCCAGGGCTATTGAACAGATTTTTGGCATTAAATGCAATTGTAGGACACACCACCTTCTTTAACTATTTAGGGAAATTCACTTTAAATGCTGTGCAACATTTGGTACTTTATCAAGATATTTAAAAATATTGAAAAGAACAAAAATTTCCAGAAAGAAAATAATATTTCCTGAATTGAAGAAAAACCAGTTTTAGACTGCAGGTACAGCATTGTAGTACCAATATTTCGTGATGTAGATTATCTATAATTTAAAAGGCTATAGACAATATAGACAATGATGGACTCTGTCATCTTATTGTTCGGCACTTAGAGCAATGGCTTCTGGTTTATAGCAGAGCTACATTAAGGTCTTAACATATTGAGCTATACTAAGATATTAACATATCGAGCTATACTAAGATATTAACATATCGAGCTATACTAAGATATTAACATATCGAGCTATACTAAGACATTAACATATTGAGCTATACTAAGATATTAACATATTGAGCTATACTAAGATATTAACATATCGAGCAATACTAAGACACTAACATATTGAGCTATACTAAGATATTAACATATTGAGCTATACTAAGACATTAACATATTGAGCTATACTAAGACATTAACATATTGAGCTATACTAAGATATTAACATATTGAGCTATACTAAGACATTAACATATTGAGCTATACTAAGATATTAACATATTGAGCTATACTAAGACATTAACATATTGAGCTATACTAAGATATTAACATATCGAGCTATACTAAGATATTAACATATCGAGCTATACTAAGACATTAACATATTGAGCTATACTAAGATATTAACATATTGAGCTATACTAAGATATTAACATATCGAGCTATACTAAGATATTAACATATTGAGCTATACTAAGATAATAACATATTGAGCTATACTAAGATATTAACATATCGAGCAATACTAAGACACTAACATATTGAGCTATACTAAGATATTAACATATTGAGCTATACTAAGATATTAACATATCGAGCTATATACTAAGATATTAACATATCGAGCTATACTAAGACATTAACATATGGAGCTATACTTAGACTCGAACATATCGAGCAATACTAAGACATTAACATATGGAGCTATATACTAAGACATTAACATATTGAGCTATACTAAGATATTAACATATTGAGCTATACTAAGACATTAACATATTGAGCTATACTAAGACATTAACATATCGAGCTATACTAAGATATTAACATATCGAGCTATACTAAGACACTAACATATGGAGCTATACTAAGATATTAACATATCGACATAACATAACATAACATATACTTAACATAACATATCGACATAACATAACATATACTTTTTTCATACAAAGAGAAATTGCAAAAAATATAACTCTTCTAATTAAAGAAGCATCAATGCAATGTCCGTACGCACAGGAACTTTGCATTCTTTCCTAAGAAATTAGTTTTTTCTTTTTTTTATATTAAAGTTTGGTATTTTTATGCTTGTTCTCAGGCTCCCTTAAACTGATTATATCAATAAATATTATAGAATAAAAGAGCGTGCTGTGATGTCTGCTTATAGAATTTGAGATTTCTTTTTGTCTGTAAGTCCAGCAAAGTTAATGATAGGAAACTATTATTCTTGAGTGCCCAATTGGGACAGCCATTGTCCCTAAAATGATGGCTATTCTTTCTGCACAGGTTGTTTTGTGAACTAGTGAGACAACAAGGGAGCCGTACTCCTGAGTGAGATAAAACTGACTTTTTATTGTTACTTTAACAAGTGTTTGGAGTGTGATAGCGATACAGTAATGGGAACCGCTGGTTCCCTATCAATTAGCAAAAATCTTACGGTGTTACAGAAATATTTCTTGCAGGATTTTTGCATACATGTCCTTTTATAAATAGTCTATCTATCGACAAAGCTGTATATCTCTGTGTCTCTGTCTTATATCTGATGCTTTATTGGGCAGATACATCATTAAACATTTCCCATAATACCAAAAAAACGTGGTTGAGGTTCTTTCCATGTGGTTTGTTATAATTTTGATATAGATGTTAGTACTCAGCTGAAAAGTAAATACAATAAAATAAAACATATTTGCCCGTCTGTCTGTCTGACCACCAGTCAGAGCTGTATTTAGTGTTATTAGTGCCCTGGATAAACTTCCTATAATTGGCTTCCTGCCAGCCAGTAGTAATCCCCCAGCCCTCATAGCATTAAAGGGACACTGTACTCATTTTAATAATTTAATCTCTTTGAAGTAGTTATAGTGTCTGGAGTCCCCAGATACTGTCCCTCCATTTAGTCTTAAACTATTTTAAAGCCGTTTAACTCTAAACATGCATCCCTGGCCACCCACAGTCCGGCATCTTCTGGAGGTGTGGCTAAAGCTGAGATTACACACTTTCTTTTTGTCATACCCATTCATACCGTCAATAGGAGCTCTGATAGGCTAAAAACAGTCAGCTGACTCTCAATCAATCACAGCTGTCTATTGCTGCTCAGGCTAATACGTCCTCATTAACCAAAGCAGCACACAGGAAAGGGGCTGCTGGGGACTCTCATGTAGCATTAACAAATAAAAACACTAAAAACAGTTTAATGCTGAATTAAAGGACGGCACCAGGACTTTCAGGGGCTGTAGTGGGTAGAGGATGTTGCGGGTGTAGGGGGGTAGGGGCTGTAGTGGGTGCAGTAGGGGAAAGTGCTATAGTTGGTGCGGGGGCTGTAGTGGGTGCATGGGAGTAGAGGATGTTGTGGTTGGAGGAGGAGTAGGGGATTTAGTGAGTGCAGGGGGGTAGGGGCTTTAGTGGGTGCAGGGGGTAGAGGATGTTGTGGGTGCAGGAGGGGTAGGGGCTTTAGTGAGTGCAGGGGGTAGAGGATGGAGAGGTAAAGGCTCTTTTTGTGGGTGAAGGGGTATAAGGGCTTTAGTGGGTGCAGGGGGTGGGGCTGTAGTGGATGCAGTGGGGTAGAGGATGTTGTAGGGGCATGGGGTAGAGGATGTTATGGTTTCAGGGGGTAGGGTCTGTAGTGGGTACACCAAGGCTTAAGTGGGTGCAGGGACTGTAGTGGGTGCAGGGTGGTAGAGGTTGTAGTGGGTCCAGGAGCATAGGCGTGCACATAGGGTGTGCCAGGTGTGCCTGGGCACACCCTAATCCCCGCGGTCCGCACTATGTGCCTCCCTCCGTGGGCCGTTGAGGGAGATCAAAGATGGCCCACATGCAGGAGGGAGGCAGGAAAGGACCCGGGGAGCTCTAGCCAGCAGCTCCACCGGGTTCCTCTTGCGAGGTTGTAGCGTTGCTGCGGCAACGCTCAGATCTCGCAATAGTGAACTCTAGCCCCGTAGGCTAGAGTTCACTCACCACTGGACCACCAGGGATGGCAGCAGCATGGTACCCCCTCCCTATAAAAAGGTAAGAAGGGAGGGGGGATCGGTCCCCCCACCCCCACACAATACACACAAACAGCACACACACAGTACACACACACTATCAGCACCCACACACATACAGCACCCTTACACACATAGCACACTCACACACAGCACCCTCACACATACACACACACAGCACACACTAACAGCACCCTTATACACACAGCACCCTCACACACACACTAACAGCACCCTCACACATACACACAGACAGCACACACTAACAGCACCCTCACACATACACAAACACAGCACACACTAACAGCACCCTCACACACAGCACCCTTTACACATACACAGACACACAGCACACACTAACAGCACCCTCACACACAGCACCCTTACACATACACACACACACAGCACACACTAACAGCACCCTCACACACACACAGCACCCTTACACACAGCACCCTCACACACACAGCACCCTTACAAACACACACTAACAGTGCCCTCACAAACAGGACCCTTACAAAGACACACACACTAACATCACCATCACACACACAGCACCCTCACACACACACACACATTGCACCCTCACGCACACATCACCCTTACACTCACACAGCACCCTCACACACACAGTGCCCACACACACACACACAGCACCCACACACACACACAGCACCCTCACACACATACAGCACCCTCACACTGACACATCCAGCGCACTCACCTATCCACTAAACAGCAACTTCAATGTTGAAAGATTTTTTAATGTATTTTTTTATTTTTTTAAAACACCTAATCTAGGCAAAAGTAATGGGGGTTTAGTTACAGTATATGACCATACATTGCATAAGCCTGACACAACGTCAATGTACCCCATCTTTGGCAGGTTCTACACTAACAGCCTAATGTTTGCTCTTATGAGATTAACCCACTTAATGGGGAAAAAAATCCACCTGGGGATCTCTGCAGTGCAAGGCTAAATAGGGCCCTGGGATGAGGCACCTGTGACAGGGAGGGGTGCAAAACCAAGGAGTTGGCTAGACTCCCAAATATATATATATATATATATATATATATATATATATGAAACAAGGGGGGGTTGGCTGCACTCACCTGAACATGCTTAAATGGGGGTGCTGCTGGGGGCCAACTTACACAATACACAAAATCCAGCGCACTCACCTATCCACTAAACAGCAACTTCAATGTTGTGAATCTTCAACATTGAAGTTGCTGTTTAGTGGACAGGTGAGTGCGCTGGATCTTTTGTATTGTATAATTTGGCCCCCAGCAGCACCCCATTTATGCATGTTCAGGTGAGTGCAGCCACCCCCCCTTGTTTCATATATATATATATATATATATATATATATATTTGGGAGTCTAGCCAACTCCTTGTTTTTGCACCCTTCCCTGTCACAGGTGCCTCATCCCAGGGCCCTATTTAGCCTTGCACCACCAGGGATGGCAGCAGCACGGTACCCCCTCCCTATAAAAAGGTAAGAAGGGGGTACCGGGGGATATTACCGGGGGATATTAACTAACGGTCCCCCCCACCCCACACAATACACACAAACAGCACACACACACAGTACACACACACTAACAGCACCCACACACATACAGCACCCTTACACACACAGCACACTCACACACAGCACCCTCACACATATATATACATATACGCGGCGTGTGTGTTGGTGCTTAAGGGTGCACACGCCTATGTGCAGGAGGTAGTGGTTGTAATGGGTGCCTGGGAGTAATAGGAGTTGTATTAACAGCAGGGGTATAGGGAGTGTAGGGGGTTATAGGGTTTTTTGTTGTTAAGGGGGTTGGAGAGATAGGAGCTGTGAAGAGGCACTGGGGGGAGATTAAACACTAAATATTTTTAATTGTAAAAAAAAAAGGAGAAAACTAAATGTTTAAAACATAATTTATTCCCCCTTCCCTGAGTCTTACCTTTGGCCAGGGAGGGGGGAAATCCTTATCCTTGGAGTGGATGCTTGAGAATTGAGATGCTGCTGCCTGTAACACAGATCAGGGCAGCTCCGCAGGCATGATGTTACTTTCTGTAGAACCAGCCACACGGAGCTGCCCTGGTCAGTGTTACAGGCAGCATGCTCCATGTAGCTGTACGGATCTGCTGGCAGAGGCTCTGCTCCTGGAGCCTCTGTCCTTTTTTCTTCATCCACACAGACAGGCACACTGAGGGGCAGCCTAGTGGGATCTTTGGGGAGGCCCCTTAGCTGTCCCTCAGTGTGCCCAGCAAGGGGGGGCAGATTTATAGCAATAGGGGCCCGCGGAAGGCTGTGCGGGCCCCTTACTGCAGGCTGGCTGGGGACCCTGTTTACCTCCCCAGCTCAACCATTACTGCACTGCACCATGGGCGGGCCCCCCAGAGCCTCTGGCCCTCGTTCCATGACCGATTTACCCGAGTGCCCAGTCCGCCCCTGTGCATAGGGATTTGGGATGGTGCGCAAGTAACTTTTTTCTTTGGTTTTTATTAAATATATTGCTGCTGATATGTACTATGGTCATTGCTGCCGCCAAAGAGTAATGAAAGTTTGAGCGCAGGGCTTAATTTTGTATGTTTTTACAACTTTTTGTATCCACTTGAATTTCAACAGCGGCTTCCAAATTCCTAGAAATGACTGAATTCATAGCGGGTATACATTTGAAATTAGCTGTGAGTGAATGAATGGCTGAGGTAAATTAATTTTTATACACATATATTTGCACCTACTTCCATGATGTAGTGTGAATATTATCGATTGATAGTCCATAAAAGTGTGGAGGGAAGGAGATAAATCAGCGACAGATAAAGCTTGTGAAGGGGTGAAAGATTCAGGGAATAAAATAATGTTTTCATTAAAATCATAATCCAACACATGATGCCCCCGTGGGACAGTTTCTTCCTGTCAGGAATAAAAAAGAAATATGTTCTGATATGCAGGATGATTTGTACATTGTGTCAGTCTTTCACATTCAACAGCATGTTAATATTTCACACATACACACCAAAAAAATTGGATAAGTGCGAAAAAATATATGACAAAATGTCCTCCTTACTTACAAACTAGAGTGAGACAGCTGTTACGGCCACTAGCTGAATTGGGGAACAGGTAGCGAGCAAAACTCAGGGACACATTCTAAGCATGCACTTTGTGGCCTTATGCGTTTGGGGTTAAAATGGTAGTTGGAAAAACAAAATAAAATAAAATACATTTGTCTATTTGAAAGAGAGCTGCTGTTTTACAGTTTCAGCTGCTATTGTCAAATACCAACCCAGAGGTCCGAGGCTACAGGAATTATCGGCTACGTTTGCTTGCTTATAGTAGTAACATTTAAAATGATTGCAGCAAAATTAAATATTATAACAGCAGAGGAATTCTGCATTGCATAGGTAAGGTTGCAAATATTTAACTAGGAATTATTTTATATTATTGTGACTTAATAAACCAGTGAGCAACAAATTTGCAAACGATGTTGGGTGTTAGACAAATGGGCAGAATTCTACTGTTACGATTGCCTCCAGGCTAGCAGGAGGTTTGATCGCTTGGATGTCCTGGTTCCCGGGCTTGAAGAGTCGAATGGAGCGATACTCGGTAGAGACCTGTAAGTGTAGAATCTCCCCCTAGCTATGGTGCAGCTAGGATACCTTTTCCCCACACAAAACGAGTCGAGGCTGCGAATTGAGGGTCAAAATAAGAACTGAGGACTGGGGTGCCCAGCCTGCTTTTTATTGTAAATACACACAAAGGGGACACTCCCAAGGGGAGGCATAAAATACCCAATCACATATTGGGTTCAACCCACATGTCCCCTCCCCTCAGATAACCAAGCAACGCAATTATATTACACATACTTTTGTCCATATTCTGGATGTACCCTAAAACCAGGGGGTACACCCCTACATCCTGCATCGCTAGATAGATCTTGTTCGGGGGGCCAACATATCCAAAAACTGGCCCGTTCGGATGAGCGGTTCGGGAGTTAGGAGCTTCTACAGTTTGGACCGACCGCAGGGACTTTCCAGCCGAAAATAGTTCCATACGTTTAGGCCTTGCGGTCGGTCTGTGTTCAGACGGTAAAACTCCACAACCCTTTACCTTCCGCAGTCCTCCCTAGGGTCGCTGTATTCTCCATGTGCAGGGCAAGTGCCTTACGGAACGGTGAATAGTTCGGTACGTCCAGCACTAAGTTATGTGATCCTGGAGGTCTCAGCGGTGTTCGCCTGTGTGTGTCTCCGTTTTTAGTTCCAGATGGCCATGGGCAAACACCGCTGAATGTAGGTAAGATGGCCGCGAACACGTGCAAAGTCCCGAAATGGCGGCCACCTATAGGCTTACATAGCGGGTTCGTGCTGGACCATACGAGGACTGTAAATCAGTCAGAACAGTGTCCAAAGTACCAAAAGTATGCGACAAAATAGGGCTTTCATAACAGGGGACAACAGTGATGTAACAGTGCTCCCTCCTTGTGGAACACTCTGGCAGACACCGTCTGACCCCTTTTCGGGGTAGACTAAGGCTGTCCAGACTTCTGGTTAGGCTGGGCTGATATCGGTTTGCCTGGACAATCCATCGGCATTGCCATTCTGTTTCCCGGGTCGATAAGTGATGGTAAAATTAAATGGTTGTAGAGCCAAGCTCCACCGTAACAGTCGGCCATTATCTCCAGAGACCCGGTTTAACCATACCAAGGGATTGTGGTCCGTAACCAGAGTGAATTCTTGCCCGTACAGATAAGGAGTCAGTTTCTTTAGTGCCCACACCAGTGCCAAGCACTCCTTTTCCACGGCGGCATAGCTAACTTCGCGTGGCAGGAGCTTACGACTGATGTAGGCAATAGGGTGTTCCCCTCCGTCTTTGCCTACTTGGCTGAGGACGGCTCCCAGCCCGAACATGGAAGCGTCTGTGTGAACGATAAAACGTTTGTTAGGGGCTGGGGCGGCTAACACGGGAGCATTCACAAGAGCAGTTTTTAAAGTTTGAAACGCTATTTCACAGTGGGGAGACCACAGGACCTGTCGAGGAAGGTTTTTCTTTGTCAAATCTGTCAGGGGTTTGGCAATGGCGCTATAGTCAGGCACAAACTTCCGATAGTACCCTGCGGTACCTAAAAAGGCTAGTACTTGCGTCTTGGTGGCGGGGGTGGGCCAATTGGCAACTGCCTCTATTTTAGCAGGTTCTGGTCGTTGCTTCCCGCACCCCACCCTATGACCAAGATACTGCACTTCGGCCATGCCAAAATGGCACTTCTCTGGTTTCAGAGTCAGGCCGGCGGCCCGAATCTGATCTAAGACCAGCCCTACGTGGGTTAGGTGTTCCTCTCAGGACGCGCTATGGATCGCTATGTCGTCCAGGTATGCACAGGCGAAACCCTGGAAGCCATCAAGGAGTCTATCCACCAAGCGCTGGAACGTGGCCGGGGCATTCTTCATCCCGAATGGCATAACCTTGAAGTGATATAGGCCAAACGGGGTGACGAATGCCGACTTGGGGATAGCCTCCCTGGCCAGGGGAATCTGCCAGTAACCTTTACACAGGTCAATGGTAGTTAGGTAGTTCCCCTGGGCTATGCGATCCAGTAGCTCGTCTACCCTGGGCATGGGGTAGGCGTCTGTCACAGTTTTATCATTAAGTTTCCGATAGTCCACACAGAATCTGGTAGTACCGTCTTTTTTGGGTACTAGTACTACCGGGGATGCCCAGGGACTATCGGAGGACTCAATGACCCCTAGGTTTAGCATTTCCGTGATTTCCTGTTTCATCCCCGCTCTGACCGCCTCGGGGATGCGGTAGGGGGCCTGCCTCAAGGGTTGCTGTCCGGGGGTATCTACCTGGTGGGTGGCTAGATTGGTGAATCCTGGCTTTTGGGAGAACATTGCCTGTTTTTCTCGGAGCAATTGCTGCAATTGCTCCCTCTCTACTGGGTTAAGCCGCTCGCCTATCTGTACTTGGCCCACTATATCGGCCGGGTTGTCCTGGGTAAGTAAGTCGGGAATGGGCAAGTTATCGGGGTCTTCGGCTGCGGGACTACAGATGGCCAGCACATCTTCGGGGCGTTGGAGATATGCTTTCAACATGTTAATATGGAATAGTTTCCTTAGGCTCGGGTCGTGGCAGCTGGCAATCACGTAAGTGGTATCTCCTTTTTTCTCTACTATTTGGTAGGGGCCCTGCCAGGCTGCCTGCAATTTATCTGTTTTGACGGGTTTGAGAACCATTACTTTTTGCCCTATCTCAAAGCTCCTTTTCCTTGCTCCTCTATCATACCAGACTTTCTGTCGCCTCTGGGCCGCCTGGAGGTTAGCCCGGACCGACCTGGCTAGCTGCTCCATGCGGTCCCTAAGCTTTAGGACATATGGTATGATGGGGACCCCTGTGTTCTCCGTCTCCCCCTCCCAATGCTCTCGGATCAGGTCTAGGGGGCCCCGGACCTTGCGTCCATAAAGCAGTTCGAACGGGGAGAATCCGGTAGTTTCCTGCGGCACCTCCCGATAAGCGAATAGGAGGTGCGGTAAGAAACGTTCCCAGTCTCTATATTCCTGGGTAAAGGTTTTTAACATTTGTTTAAGGGTCCTGTTAAACCTCTCGCATAGTCCGTTGGTTTGGGGGTGATATGGGGAACTGAGTAGGGATTTTATTTTACAGACCTGCCACAGCTGTTGCGTTAGTTCCGCCGTGAACTGGGTGCCTCGGTCGGACAGGATTTCTCGGGGAAATCCTACACGAGAGAAGACTTGGACCAGCGCATTGGCTACCGTGTCTGCCTGGATATTAGACAGAGCCACCGCCTCCGGGTAGCGGGTAGCGTAATCCACAATAGTGAGGATATATCGTTTCCCGGAGGGGCTGGGAGTGGCAAAGGGGTCCTATCAGGTCAATGGCCACTCTACTGAACGGTTCTTCGATGAGGGGCATATTTATGAGGTGTACCTTGGGGTGGTCTCCTCTTTTGCCGACCCTCTGGCACACTTCGCACGTACTGCAATACGCACGCACATCGGTATGTACCCCTGGCCAAAAGAAGGTATGGGTGATACGTTTAAGGGTCCGGGTTACTGCCAAATGTCCGGCTAGGGGAATGTCGTGACCTATCCGGAGGATATCTCGTCGGTATTTGTGAGGGATTACTAACTGCCTCCTATGGTTCCCTTTCTTTTCCGTCTGGCGGTACAGTCTCCCCTGTTCCCATACAAATATCTCTTGGTCGGATCCCCCTGTCCCAGTGTCGTCTCTCTCTCTGTATTTCTGGAGAGTGGGGTCAGTTTTAGTCTCAGCCTCGAAGGCGGTAGGGGTATCCCAGGGTAATGGGGCAGGGAAGTTAGGTACAGTCGGGATCGGTCTTACCTGAGTCTCCCGCACCGGTGAAGCCTCTCGAGTCCGTCCTGCCTGGGACCGGGTGATAACCGGATATGCCTCGGAGTTATAGGAGGGGGCAAATGCCGAAGTCATAGGTCCCAGGTCGTTGCCCAGTAAGACCTCAGCGGGTAAACTGTCCATGATCCCCACCCTCACAAGTCCTTTTCCCGCACCCCAATCAAGATGTACTTTTGCTGTGGGTAATTTGTATATGTCCCCTCCAGCCACTCGGACCACCACCGTGTCTGTGGAGCGTTTATGCGTTGGTACGAGCTTCCCCTGGACCAGAGTGATGGTGGCCCCGGTGTCTCTCAATCCTTGTGCCGGGCGGCCCTCCAACAGTACCTCCTGTCGATGGTGCTGTCGGTTGTCGGTTGCGGCATACACGGGGTTAGCTTCATGCAATGGTCCCAGATACTCTTCCATAGTCTTTTCTTGGTCTACACAAAAAGCCCGGGCGAGGCGGTTGTTGTTTAGGGGGCAGTTGGAAATGAAGTGCCCCGGCTGCTTGCATTTGTGGCAAGTGGGGCGGGTACGTTCTTGGGGGTACTGGCTGGGTGGCCCGGCATAGCGAGTAGGTCCGGCCGGTACTGGGGTACGAAACTCGGGTCGGGGGTTCGGTCTAGAGGTCTCTCAGGGTTCGGGCCGGGCGGCTATTCGAGAGTGGTGGTATTCGTGAACTTGAGCGTCCCGATGTTCGTCAGCTAGTCGGGCTGCCACATTGAGATCGCTCGGACGCCGATCCTTTACCCACTCTCTGTCCTTTGGCGCCAACCCGTCATAAAAATGCTCTAATAAAAACAGTTCCAACACTTCGGCTGCGGTAACGGCACGGCACCCATTCATCCAGTGGGTGGCCGCCCTCCGCATGCGGTGAGCCCATTCAGCATGGGTGTCATTTACTTTCTTACTGGTGTTGCGGAATTGTCTGCGATAAGTGTCGGGAGTTACTGCATATCTCCTCAGTAGGGTGTCCTTTACCGTTTGGTATTGCTCCGCTTCCTCGGTGCTGAGAGTCCGAAAAGCCTCCATAGCTCGACCCGCCAGTTTCCCGGCTAGTATCTTTGGCCAAGCTGTGGCGGGGATTTGGTGTAGTGCACATTGCCGTTCAAAATCGGCCAAGAACTCGTCAATCCCCATTTCACTTTCCACAAACGGCTTAAATGCTGCGAAAGGAATCTTTGGAACTCCCGTTGCCTCCGGGGGGGTTCGGTCGGCGAGTCTCATTTTGTGTTCGTAGGCTCTGGTCCTTTCGACATCTGCCTCGGCTTCGGCCATTAATTGCCGTATGAGTTCCACGGAAGGGTTCGGCCCATACAGAGGCAGCCTCTCCCTGACCAACCGGGTTTTCTCATCGGTGCAAGTGGCTGTGGCTTCGGCCATGGTAAAACTCTGGTCCATTTCGGTTAGTTCTGCGATTAGCTCTCTTCTTGGGCGGCTGTTCGCGTGTCCCCCTCGGCTCTCAAGTAAGTCCTTTAGCGTGGTGCGCTTCAATTTGTCGTAGTTACTCTCCATCCGTTCTGTACCTCTTCTAGGAATTCCAGGATTATCCCACTGCTGCCACCAATTGTTACGATTGCCTCCAGGCTAGCAGGAGGTTTGATCTCTTGGATGTCCTGGTTCCCGGGCTTGAAGAGTCGAATGGAGCGATACTCGGTAGAGACCTGTAAGTGTAGAATCTCCCCCTAGCTATGGTGCAGCTAGGATACCTTTTCCCCACACAAAACGAGTCGAGGCTGCGAATTGAGGGTCAAAATAAGAACTGAGGACTGGGGTGCCCAGCCTGCTTTTTATTGTAAATACACACAAAGGGGACACTCCCAAGGGGAGGCATAAAATACCCAATCACATATTGGGTTCAACCCACATGTCCCCTCCCCTCAGATAACCAAGTAACGCAATTATATTACACATACTTTTGTCCATATTCTGGATGTACCCTAAAACCAGGGGGTACACCCCTACATCCTGCATCTTGTTCGGGGGGCCAACATATCCAAAAACTGGCCCGTTCAGATGAGCGGTTCGGGAGTTAGGAGCTTCTACAGTTTGGACCGACCGCACGGACTTTCCAGCCGAAAATAGTTCCATACGTTTAGGCCTTGCGGTCGGTCTGTGTTCGGACGGTAAAACTCCACAACCCTTTACCTTCCGCAGTCATCCCTGGGGTCGCTGTATTCTCCATGTGCAGGGCAAGTGCCTTACGGAACGGTGAATAGTTCGGTACGTCCAGCACTAAGTTATGTGATCCTGCAGGTCTCAGCGGTGTTCGCCTGTGTGTGTCTCCGTTTTTAGTTCCAGATGGCCATGGGCAAACACCGCTGAATGTAGGTAAGATGGCCGCGAACACGTGCAAAGTCCCGAAATGGCAGCCACCTATAGGCTTACATAGCGGGTTCGTGCTGGACCATACGAGGACTGTAAATCAGTCAGAACAGTGTCCAAAGTACCAAAAGTATGCGACAAAATAGGGCTTTCATAACAGGGGACAACAGTGATGTAACATCTACAGTATAGTATTCAATAATGTTTCAAATTTGGCTCTTTTGCCCTTCGATTTACATTTTCTTTGTCAATTGTTGACAGCTGACAATTTAGTGAATAGTGGTTTTAATATATATATATACTTTCCAAATAATCTGAGAAGTTGAACCTTTTTACTTTCCAAGCTAAAGATGAATTGAAAATAAAATACATGATGTAAATGGATATTTCTAATCCTTCCCATGAATGGGGTGTAGCTATATAGTCCATAAATGTCTACTTTAAAAAAAAGAGCCTAATCCTGAATCAAAAACAAATCCTGCTAAATATTTATTGTATTAATCATGTTTTATGAGGATTTCACAGAGAAAATAAGAATGCAATGGTTGTAAATCTGGTGGGCATTCAGTGTGGAAACGTGGGCTTTTCCGTTCCCTCTGCCCTATGCGGAAGGACTGAAACTGAGAAGATATAAAACAGAAATGTTTTTAAATGTGTGTGATGCATTCAACACTAATAAGTTACATTTTCACTTTAAAACTCCAGCTGCTTTTTTATTCCATTAGAGGGTTACTCCAAGCACCATAACCACTAACGCACTATAGTGGTTCTGATGCCAGGAATATACTGACCTGGTTCCCCTCTAATGGAGCAAACCATTAGCAAAGGATTCCCTCCTTAACTGGTTCTCTGCTGGGCTATAATGCTGCCTGGTGGTTCAGTGATGCACTTTCTGCTTCTGCAGAAGAACACCAACTGAACAATCTCAGCCCAAACTCTGAGCCGAAAACGACCCAAATCATGATCCAAACTAGCCGTGCAACGGCCGAACGTGTTAGCTTTGATTTGTGATTCTGAATTCTGCCCATGGCTCCAATGATTGATGGGGAAAGAAAAGATTGTTAACCCCTTAAGGACACAACTTCTGGAATAAAAGGGAATCATGACGGAATATATCTGTCATCTGTCCTTAAGGGGTTAATGATTAAGGAATAGTCACTAAATGTTGATTTTATTCATAGATCAAGTGAGAATTGAGCATTAAAAAGGAATAGTGTCAGAATACGTTTTATTTTCCCTCTATTGGTTACTTTTTCTAACTGGATCCTCAAACTAAATAGCGTGAATATGCTCCCATCAATGTCATGCAAAAATATACCTAATATTATATTATGCAGTACAACGATAGGCCCATTTGTTTTCCCTTTTGGTTTGTCGGATTAATTTCTGAATAAATTATTCATTCTGCCGACATAAACCATGTGGGTAAAATTTGAAAGTCCCCAATAATGTTCATATTTGCAGGATAAATGGTTTGATCATACCAATTTTTTTCTCTGTACAGTCTAGTATCTAGTACAGGGGTAGGCAACCTACGGCACTAGTGCCATGCACGGCACTCGAGGTGTCTTTGCACGGCACTCAAGGCTGCTAGAGTCAAACAGGCTCTGGCCTATCAGGAGTCCCAGTAAAACTTCAGATATCTGCTAATCCGAAAAGGTGGTGAAGGACAATCCTCAATTAATGCATTGCAGCACATAGAGGTAGTGATCTCAGATCACTTCCTCCCAGCACTTGTGAATAGGAATCCACACTGTAGTAGAGCAGTTCGCAGTTGCTGTTGCAGCTCCTGTCCTTGACATGCACCTGGCCGGCCGGGTCCCTACTGGAAGCCACCCACACTGCTCGATATACACAGAAATGCAGAATAACCCTCCCCTAATACAAATAATACGGACAGCCCACACACAAACATGCACACAATCCGCACAAATGAAACACCACTAACAATCCACATACATGCACACAACCCCACATGCAATACCCCAAATAGCCCCATACACTTCCAAACACACACTGTGACATATCCATCCACACACACAATTCCACAAGCAGCCCCCATACACAGCCCACATTCATATGTATCATACACAATACATAAACTACTCATGAACATATACAATATAATAGCTCATATAGGCAGGGCCGTCTTTAACGCGGGGAAACTGGCCAGCTGCACCGTGAGCCCTGCTAGCCTCAACTATTTCTAACCCTCTGGCTGGTAATCCGCACACTAAGGAGGCCCACCGGGTGGCCCATGCACAAAGGACCACCCGGTGGGCTTCTGTCAGCAGGGACCCGGTCACACGCTGAGGCGCTTTAACAGCGCGAGCGGGCCCCTTGCTTTTCGGCAGCAGGCTGGGAGGAAGTGACGGCCGCGCATCACTTCCTCCCACAAAGAGAGGAGCGCGCGGGTAAGAAGAGTAGGCAGATTGGAGGGGGGCTGGTCGAGAGCGCTAGACCCCAACTTTCAACACCTTTAGGCCACCAGCAGGAAAGATAGGAAACTGGAGGGTAGGTTTTAAAGTGTATGTCTGTCAGTCTGTGTGTGTCAGTCTGTGTGTGTCAGTATGTTTGTGTGTCAGTATGTCTTTGTGGGTCAGTATGTCTTTGTGGGTCAGTATATATGTGTGTGTCAGCATGTTTGTATTTCAGTATGTGTCAGTATGTCTTTGTGTACGTCGGTATGTGTTTCAGTATGTCTGTGTGTGTGTGTCAGTATGTTTGTATGTCAGCATGTCTGTGTGTGTGTGTCAGTATATCTGTGTGTGTGCATCAGTATGTCTGTGTGTGTGTGTGTGTGTGTATATATATGTGCATACATCTCAGCATTCACACACTAACACTACACACAAATACACCCCTGCATTCAAATTTCAACACTACGTACAAACACATGTCTGTGTTACACACCAAAATTATATGTAAATACACCCCTGCATTCAAAAACCAACACTACACAAATACATGCTTGCAATCACGCCAACACCACATACAAACATATTCCATACAAAAACCTGTTTACATTTAAACACACAAAAACTGCTTAGTGCTAAATACAGACCTGCAAACGTGGGTAAATGGTAGAGCCCCAGCTGTCAATGCATTCTGGAGTTGCACGACAGATCCCCACCTTTTAATCACCCGTGCAACAGGGAGACCCCCAAAAATTCTTGCACCTCTCTACTTTAGGTCCGACACTGCGTTGAGGTGGAGGACGTGATTGCATGCCTGGGGAGGGGGGACAGGTTCCAGGGGGCCCCAAGCAAATGCTTTGCCCAGGGTCCAGTCACTATTAAAGACGGCCCTGCATATACGCACAAATACAACGATACAAAGCAATTACAGTAAAAATAACACAAGCAGAATACGGCAGCATACACACCTCGATTAAAAAAAAAAAATAGTACCAGCACGCTACGGGACATCACAATCCTATATCGGCACAGTGCTGCTAAAAGGTTGCCTACCCCTGATCTAGTAGATACGAAGCTTTACTCTCTATTCCATTGAATTGGAGGATACTTTGTCAGCAGACATGAAGTGCTGGGATTGGAGGGTACATTATCAGCAGACACGCAGTGCTGGGATTGGAGGGTACATTATCAGTAGACAGGCAGTGCTGGGATTGGAGGATACATTATCAGCAGACAGGCAGTGCTGGGATTGGAGGATACATTATCAGTAGACAGGCAGTGCTGGGATTGGAGGATACATTATCAGCAGACAGGCAGTGCTGGGATTGGAGGATACATTATCAGCAGACACGCAGTGCTGGGATTGGAGGATACATTATCAGCAGACGGGCAGTGCTGGGATTGGAGGATACATTATCAGCAGACAGGCAGTGCTGGGATTGGAGGATACATTATCAGCAGACAGGCAGTGCTTGGATTGGAGGATACATTATCAGCAGACATGCAGTGCTGGGATTGGAGGGTACATTATCAGCAGACAGGCAGTGCTGGGATTGGAGGGTACATTATCAGCAGACAGGCAGTGCTGGGATTGGAGGGTACATTATCAGCAGACACGCAGTGCTGGGATTGGAGGGTACATTATCAGCAGACAGGCAGTGCTGGGATTGGAGGGTACATTATCAGCAGGCACACAGTGCTTGAATTGGAGGATACATTATCAGCAGACATGCAGTGCTGGGATTGGAGGATACATTATCAGCAGACAGCAGTGTACATCGACAATAGGTGAACATGGTACGGCTGGAACATCTAGTTTAATTTAAATTAAGAATCTCTCTAAATTGTGACTAGGGATGTGCATGGGCAAAAAAATTGGTTCAGTTCGGCACTTCTGAAATTCAGGACTTCGACAATTCGGGACTTCGGAAATTCGGCACTTCGGTTCGGTTCAGCACTTCCGAAATTTGGGACTTCGGCACTTCAGTTCAGTTCGGCAATCCAAAATTCGGGACTTCTGCAATTCAGGACTTCGGCACTTGAGCACTTGAGCACTTCGGCACTTCCCTAAGTTTAAGCATGCATGGGATTGGCATAAGGCTATCCTAACTGTAAGATAAGGCCAGGGACTAATGAAAGTATTTAGAAAATTGGGCAGACTAGATGGGCCGAATGGTTCTTATCTGCCATCACATTCTATGTTTCTATGTTTCGAACCTAAAACTACCCCTAACCTTACCCTTAACCCTTCCCCTACCCCTCACCCTATCTCTAACCAAACCCCCAACCTTACCCCTAATCCTACCCCTAACCTAACCCCAACCCTACCCCTGCCCCTAACCACCAACCCTAACCCCAACCCTAACCCCAAACCCAACCCTAGCCCCAACCCTACCCATAACTCTAACCCTACCCATAACCCCATCCCTAACCCCTAACCTAACCCCAACTCTACCCCTAACCCTAATGCCATCCCTACCCCAACACCTAACCGAACCCCAACCCTACCCATACCCCTAACCCTAACCCTAGTAGGGGTAGGGGCAGATTCCTGTCATCATTCCCTTAATTATCCCTCCCTCTCCTGTTTTGCCACTTTTCAGAAATCCGAAGCACTTCGGCACTTCCGAAATTCGTCACTTCAGCGGTTCGGTTCGGTTCAGCATTTCTGAAATTCGGCACTTTAGCAATTTGCACTTCCGAAATTCGCCACTTCCAAAGTTCGGCACTTATGCAATTCGACATTTCGCCAATTCGGACATTCGGAAGCATCCGAATGTCAGAATTTAAATTCGGACCGAAACGAATTGCACATGTCTAATTGTGATGTGAACATAGAAATGCTAAACAAAATGTAGTCTAAAGCTTGTCCTGAGCACAGTGTTAATCAGCCTGAAGGGCAAGTAATATAAGATATTAAAATGACTAAAGGAGTCTGTAATGGTGCTAGATTAGCTCGATCGGGCATCCAAATCTCTACAGGATTTGCCCCTTCTCTGACTTCCACGCAGCTCAGCTTAATTAGCATTTGACTCTTTTGCCTTTATTACTACTCTGAAGTAATTAACTTTTTCATGGATAGTGCATATGAAGTTGTACAGTATTTATAGTTTTCCACTATTTCTAATGAAAAAAAAGACAAATATTTGTTTTGCTACAAGTTGTAAATGTGCAGGTACTCGATTCCACATCTTTGTATTATTTCTAAGGAAGCATATTAATGTGAGTGGAAAGTCTGATTATTTTTTTTTCATAAGGTCCATCTCTATTTTTTTTTTAATTTCCATTACAAGATGACTAATAATTCACACTATAAATTAATGTATGATATAAATTATTATTAAATATGTTGAATTTTATGATAACATTACAAACTTTCCTTAAGCACTCCACTTTATTATTCTGTTTTCATTTGGCCATAAATGAAATGTAGGAGAGAAAGGACACTAATGATAGATTAGCTTTATTAGCTTCCAAATTTCTGATACACAACAAAATGCTAATAGTCACAATTTTCATCTACATTTTTTTTAGCTTACATTTTTTGAAGTGCACATTAAATAATGTCAGCAGCAGCTATTATTACTGTGTGTGAGCATAAAAATACAGTAAGTATAGTAGCCTGGTTGGAGACATGCATTGGTATGTTCAAGTGTATTTCATTCTGCTATTCCACCCTGTAAATATCCCCTCTAACTCGGTCAGAGCAATACTGTCACCATAGCTGCTTAGTTTACTTTTATCATATTCTATTTTTGAATACCGTATTTATCGGCGTATAACACGCACCGGCGTATAACACGCACCTCATTTTAAGAAGGAAATTCCCGGAAATTTCCCCCCTCCCATAGTATCCCCCCCCCTCATCCCATAGTGTCCCCCCCCCTTTCCATAGTATTCTCCACCCCCTCCCATAGTATTCTCCACCCCCTCCCATAGTATTCTCCACCCCCTCCCATAGTGTTCCCCCCCTCATCCCATAGTGTTCCCCCCCTTTCCATAGTATTCTCCCCCCCATAGTATTCTCCCCCCCCTCCCATAGTGTCCCCCCCCCTCCCATAGTGTCCCCTAGTGCACTTTCCCTCACCTTGTCCCATAATTACTTACCTGTCTTGAAGCGTGGGCCGGCTTCACAGCGCGCACCGCGGTACAGGAACTTCAATTTCAGGTTCCGGTTTCCGGCGGGACTGAAAGGAAGTGTGCACAGGGAGAAAAAGTGCGTTATACGCCGATAAATACGGTAATTTTTAAAACGATATTAAACCTGTGAGAGGGGAGGTTTTCTAGCCCAAAGTTCTCTTTTAAACTTCCATTACTATTTGATACATTTTTGTATTTGTGTGTACTGTATATCAATTTCCTTAAGCATCTTCCACACGTTGTGTATGAGTGTGTGCTAATTAGCTGAAATAGATTATCCCCTGATGTGACAGCATTTGCAATGACTTTTACTGCGTCTGAAGTTCTGGAAAATTCATGTTTATTTTCATGTGCTAACGCAAACTCTCAGTATGACTTCCAGTTATCTCCTTAGGGGTGTTTGCATGGGCTAATTCTGATGAAATTTTCCATGTGAGGTTTGATGATCAACACTAGTTGCAGGGTATTGGCCAAGCTTGGAGCTTGTGAATGTGAGACAGTAAGTTTTTGAAATGTCTGTCTCTTGTTTCAGCGTAAATATGGTTTCTGTAGAGATAGGAAATATTCTCCTAGATCAGCACGCTTGCACTAGTCTGTGTGTTATCACATATGCAGGTTTGTAAACACAAGACACTTAGGGGGTTATGTATAAAGAGTAATCTTTGACAAAGTTCTGAAACAGTCTCCAAAGAAACCAGTGGAATGGAATTGCTGATTGTTCTGGTAGAACTCAATGTATAAACAATGCTATGTTATCCATAAACCACATTTGTTTTAAAATCTGAAACGGTGGCCCCCGTTCACTATATAGAGTGTTCAGTTCAGGACATTCTCAAAATATAAGTTGGTTGTCAAGACCCAACAACTGTGTGTGTGTGTGTTTTGTATATAAATAATTTGTAATGTTTCTCTAACAGATTGGAATCATTTGGAAAGCTTATTAAACTGAGATCTTTTTTGGTACAATTTTGCTATTTGGCTATCTTTTTTGTTTAGTGAATAACCCTCACCAAAAGCTATACATTTACTCCTGAAACGCCCCAATTTTATTTGTATAACTGTGACTATAGGAATTCAAATGACAGAGGGTATTAGAAATACTGCATCCCCAGCGCTGTTCTCTCTGTACGAACAGGAGACGTTGAATTTGTCAAGTTAGAAGATGTCTCACTAATTCCGCAGACATTGAAGCACATTGCAATTGATGTAATGCAATGCATGTTAATCCCCCACTGAATTATCTGAGGCTGATTGGAGTTTAATTGTGAAAAAAGCTCTTATACCAGCAGCAATGAGTTGCCTTCTAAGGCACTTATCCCCATATAATGAGTGCACTGCTGTGTGTAGGAATACCTTGTGCTACAATACACTTGAGATTATTCTACAGTTTAAAGTAGAGCGCTCTCACTAACTAGTTTATCATGTTTCAACAATGTTCCTCTTTTCACAGGGCCCTTTATCCCACTGATAGTCAGTCTGTAGCTATCCTTTAGGGACTGAACTACAATACCCATGATCCTTGTTGTTAAACAGATTTTTGCAATAGAGTGTTTTAACTTATTTTAATAAGTAAAATTAAAATGAGTTGCTACAGGGCTTGGCTACATGTTAACACACAGCATGAGGAGCCTTACAATGCACAGCAGTCACTTTACTACTCTTTTTGGG
This sequence comes from Pelobates fuscus, assembly GCF_036172605.1. Taxonomy (NCBI): domain Eukaryota; kingdom Metazoa; phylum Chordata; class Amphibia; order Anura; family Pelobatidae; genus Pelobates; species Pelobates fuscus. Next base: position 29,156,220 of record NC_086321.1, read on the forward strand.
GTGCTTGTAAATTAATTATTCCATCAGACAGGGTTTGGAAGTGATCACGTTGTCAAAGTGCTGGGATTTTGAGAGCAATAGTGGAAGACAGCACAAGGAACTATTTTTCTGTGTAACTTGGGGTCTTTTATGGACCTCTAATCAGGTTTTATTTTTGCAATCCACGTATAATATTTAATTGAGTTCATGTAACCAAGAATGAGTTTTTAAAATGTACTTCCCCAAAATCACATTTTTTTTTAAGCGTTTTCATTTTATTTGTGGGAAGAGTTCAAGACAGAAAGACATTTTAAGAAGTAAAGGCTCAGAAGGAAGGGGTTAATCCACAATCCTGCCAATCAAAGGTAACATGGGGAAAAGAGAATGCACAACGGAGAGAACAGAAATAAGAAACCAAGAGGGCAAATACAAACATAGGCTTCAATTTCATGTTTTTGGATAAACTTTTATATATCTTTTTCTCAATATTAAAATATCAAAAAATCTATCATTATCAATCTAAAATTATAAAATAAAATATAAAATAGAATTTTAAAATATTTTTCAAAATATTAAATCATTTTAAAAGTTTATCCAAAAATATGAAATCAATTGTAAAGCTTATCTAACAATATAAATTGAGGCGACAATGTGAGGAAAAAGAGATAAGGCAGACATGATATGTGAAGAGGCTGAAAGACAGTGCTATGACTATGGAGGGTGGGGGGCGGCAGAGAGATAAAAGAGATGGGCAGACACAAGTATAGACACGAATACAGACTAAGATAACATGGAGGAAAAAGATGACTGACAGACTTATGAAGGGAACAGACTGAGAGACAGAGATTGCAGCTGTAGCAAGAGTGATACAAAGACGAGAAATGAGCTCAAAGAAGTATGAGATAAAAATGTAGACTACGCACAAGCAAGATCCAGCAGAAAGGATGATAGGTTTGACCCAACATCCCACCATGTCAGTTCATAAAAATCCAACCTTCTCCACATAATAATGTGGAGGGTGAGAAGTAAAACCCATTGAAACATATGATACTGTTTATTTTGTGGATACTCCAAATGGAACTTATATCAAAAACATATATGCAGAAAAAGAAACCGAAAGAGTACGTAGGCATTTATCAGAAGTTTTTCAATACACATATTGGCATTCTACCATAATAATGAGTTTTGTATTTAGAGTCATATCCTGTAGCAACTGGTGAAGAAACGCAACTATATGTAACCAAACTTTATTTTATTTATTTTTATTTCGGTGAGTCATCATGGGCACTTGGACATAGGTCGTGGGTAGGCAACCTTTGACCCTCCAGATGTTGTGGACTACATCTCCTCTGGTGCCCTGCCAGCATTAGAGCTGTAACACATTACGGAGGATGAAGTCCACAACATCTGGAGTGCTGGTGGTTGCCTACCCATGGCATGGGTTATCTCTATATGCCTTTGCAACTTACCATTTATTTTTCAAACAAGATGATCTTCAAAGCAAGTACGGCAGCTGGCAAATAGTAGCATTCTATGACATGACCAACTCAACACAACTGTTACTAATTGCCATTTGCCTGGCAAAAGGAAAAGAAAAACTGCAGCTTTTAGGATTTGATTGTGTGACATGAAATTGAAAAAGTGAGAAATAAGTGTGTTAACATGACTATCTGTTGACAAGAGACACTATCCATGGCTACATGGAGAAATATAAGGCAAGGGATATGATGGCTGGATTAGGAAGGACGTGAACAGGTTGATAGCTTAAGGACAGTGACTGAGGATGTGATCATGGCTAAATGAGTAAATATATTACCAGTACTAAATGGCAGCACTAATGATCTATAGAATGTAAGCTCGATTGAGCAGGGTCCTCTTCAACCTATTGTTCCTGTAAGTTTATTTGTAATTGTCCTATTTATAGTTACATCCCCTCTCATAATATTGTAAAGCGCTACGGAATCTGTTGGCGCTATATAAATGGCAATAATAAATAAATAAATAAATCTATCGTTGAAGCATTTTATAGCAAAAAAAAAGTATTTGGAAGGGATAGCTTGTACAGCTGATTTGCCACTAAGACATTGTCACTGCAGCAGGACCTTACAGAGAGGACCACGGGCCAGCCTCTTACCCATAGGCAATGGACCCCTTGGGAGGGAAAGCAATCTCTGTACAAAACATCTCTGTACAAACACATGGGCATGTGCATTTGAAAGGTTATTTACCAAAGACCAATGACACAGTGATAACCACCAACTGGACATTGGGTAGTAGGGTAAATTTTAAGGAGGACAAACCAGTGAGCACATTTTCCCCTTTTCGCACTGCTTAGCTGCAAAGCACTAAATAGTAATCTTGTGAGTACCTGAAAACATTTTGGAGCATGACATTTTGATCCATGGTGACTTGTCCTTTACACCATAGGTAGCTGAGGGTATACACTATCTAGTGTGGTCCGTAGATTGAAGGAGATTCTCTCCTCTACTGAGAGCTTCTTTGTTAGCCCCCTATTATACACATAGGGAATTATTATCTTCCCTTTTAACAATTTGCTCAGTTCAGCCCAAAAATACTGGCACCAGGGGTTTGTGTGTGCCCTACACTCTGGTTGATTCCCACTGTGCCACTGCAGTCTCCCACCAGGTCCTCCTAGGCACTTCGGACATTTGTAAGCATCCGAATGTCTAAATGGCATGAAATTCGTACAAATGTACATTCAGAATGAAAATAATTGCACATATCTAATCCCTTGTGGCATGTAGAAGGGGTGGACACAGTAGCAGGTTCAAATTTGCATCCACAGTTAGAGACCAGACCCAGTTTTCCTGTTACAGTCACATTTGTCATATAAACTGAAAAATGTCAACAAATCTTGTTAGACTCTTTTCTTAAGGCTGCTCTTTCTCACTATAAAGTCTCACACTGCATTTAGTAGAGAAGCTCATTTAAAGTTAGCATTTTCTCTGAGAAGCATATTTTACCCTCTTCTAATAATTATTTTTTTCTTATATAGCCCGAGGAGGAGGGGGGGGGGGGGGAATTATTCCTTTTGCTAGCTCCCAGATGTTTGAATTTGCATTTATCACCTTATTACGTAGATTGTGTTATTCTTCTAAAATGTCAGAATGTAACCTCATGTTAATAGTTTTATTCCTATTTTATTTTGTGTATTTTGGGTATTGTATTTCTAACTTTTGTAAGTTTTTGAAACTTCAAAAAAATATTTTTATTTCGTAAAGAACAAATGTAAAAATGTTATAAATATTATTCCCCTAAAAGCCACTCGAGATAAATCTATATTTCAGATGGCTGAAGGCACTGTAATACGAGTTTTATGTGGTTATCTCAACATCAAGATATACCTTGTTGTAGATTTCAGCTGACATCCATGAACAAGCACATTAAAAAGGAAAAAAAAAGGAAAGTATTTTTCTTCTTCTCCTGTATCAGTTTCCTTATCTGTATTAAGTTTACTGAGACAGGAAAGGATTTAATTTGTTACTAGTGACCTTGGGTGAAAAAACAAAGGTCATCGACAGTTACCCTGAAACCTCATCCATTCTACTTCAGAAGCCATTGGCAAGATAGTGGCTTGCTCTTTGGCTCTGAAAAGAGCATTGATAGTTTTACACGGCTAGTGTGCTTGGGGAAAAAAAAGTCTTCTTGGCTAACTTTGCAAGGAGATTATTTACCTGAATTTTGATATGTCGACTTAAGGATGACAAAAAAAAGCTAACTCCTGTTGCGTTACATTACCTTAAAAGTACCAACTAGTAAATACCAAAACATCTGTTGTTGTTTGCCAGACCATGTCAAACAAGACGAACAAAACAAGACGTTTAAAATAAGTTTAGTCTTTACTTTGCACAAAAATTTACATTCACATTTCTTAAATTATATATATGTATGTAGTGTTATCCAGCTCTCTCTCTCTCTCTCTCTCTCAATATTTGGCATCCAAATTTTGGGCAATCCACATGTCATCTGCATTCCATAATTCCAAATGGCCACATGACTTAATCATGAAAGAAACAAACGGTCAATGGACAAACAATTTCATTTGATTCATGATTCTAAAATACGATTGATGGAAAACATTGGATTGATGGTTGGCACAAAATGATGACTTTATTCACAGATCTAGTGAGAAGACGTAACCAATAGAGGTAACTATATTATATATTTAACACATTTATAATATATTAGTATATATTTATTTTGCTGCTCCTCCTGTTCTTCCCTCTACTGGTTAGATCTTCTAATTAGATCTGTGAACCAAATAGGGCAAAAATGCTCAGTAACTATCATTAATTAACATTGATATTTTGCAGACCACTGATTGGCTACCTTTCGCACCATTTTGCTTCATCTGAAGCGCTTGCATAAAAAAAAAAATTCTGCACCAAAAGAGTTTATGGCCGAATTTAAAACCACCAGAACTAAAAAAAATTTTTACGGACACGTATTAAAAACTAATTTGAAGTGCTTACAGCAATGGAGCCAATTAGTTTGAGGCACACTTTAAAGTAGTTTGCAGTGTACTGATATGGCACACTTCTTGGATACCACTGAACTACACATTTTGTATTGACATTCAATGTATTTGTATAATGTTAACATAAAACCTATAGGAGATTTTTTCGAACATAATCAATTTGAACTTTTTTTGTCACTCTTTGTTTTATTGAGGCAAGTTTACAGGCATTTAGGTTTCACAGAATAAGTTGAGAAAAAAAATAAATGTGTAACATTGACAATTGTAAGCATTCAACATTAGCAAGCCTCTTTTACTTTTTTGTGTGTGTTTTGTTGGGGCTATGCATTATGATTTGTATCTAACAATTGTTTGTGTTAGGTGCAGGTACTTCGTAGGTGGGTGGTAGGATGATCAATTAGCTGTAACGTACTAGTCTGACACAGGACCACCATGTGCAGGTAGTGTGTCCTACTCTTGTGTACGCAAGTCGGGTGGTAATATAAGTGACACCTCTGTTGGCAAGCAAGGCACCTGTCGTTCTTAACTGGTAGATGAATGGCCCCTAACCAACGGGGACACGGAGGGGAGGGTAGTACTGAACATTCTCATGGGTCTGGTTACTATCTTGGCTGTTATGAGCCATCTTGGGCATAAACTGTGTGAATAGGCTAGGCCTAGTTAGGCATAAAGAAGCTCAACGTTGTGTTAAGACATGATAGGAAAGATTACATTAACAGTTATACTACTAAACAAAAATTATATTAAAAAATACAGCATTATGTATTGATGGTGATTCAAGTCGCTGCACCTGGCTGCACCTCTCCCCTCCAGGTATGAATGGCTTTGTTCGGGCTGGATCCCAAGACTGGTTAATGGAGGAGGTATTAGGCTCGTCAGCATTTTGACTTAGTCGCAGTGTTTGAAGGAATGAAGCAGCTTCTATTATGGAGGTGATTTTCAGCATTCTGCCACCCGCTGTAGTAGCTGTAAGGGATCTCGGTAGAGTCCAGTGATATTCCACTCCGGCTTCTCTTAATTGACCCGTGACTGTGCCGAGGGACACCTCCCCTTCCCCTCCCCACCTCCACCAATAGATAGATGGAGGAGCGGTAATAACAATTTGTATTTATATAGAATATATATATATATATTTTTTTTTTAATTAATGAAAAAATAAAGTCTTAAGGAATTATCTAAATATAAATGAGGAACTCAATTAGAATCTTAGGAACCCTTTAAGATTCCGGGAGACATGTACACTTCCTCTATCGCCCAGAGGGTTAATACAACTCGTACAGGGTTATTCACTAACGTGAGAATTCGAACAGAATCAAAGTGAATTTCCTATTTAAAGCCAAAGTAGCCAAACTTTAATAAAATATCTAAGTCAGTTGTGCTTCCAAATCAGCTACTTTCACCTTAAATCTGAAATTCACTTTGAATTTCACTTTAGTGACTAACCGTCAGCATCAAGTAGTTTCAAATTCAGCAAAGTCTGAAAACCTGTGCTAACGTGAGGCCAACGATGTCTAGGACAGAGAGCTATTCTGAGCAGGGGTATAATGTTCCTTAAGCATTGAAAGGTGAGATCCATTCAGCTAAGTGTCAAGAACAAGACAGACAAAGCCACACCTGTCTCGCTGTGAGTCACAGCGCCGAGGTGAAGCCTGGCTACAGAGAAAAAAAAGGAAAAGGGCATCTTGGATTGCAGCAATTGGTGAATGAGAATTGCTAATAAAAACAAACTTCCAGAGCGCACCTGTATTTTCTGTGATACCTTTATCCACTCAGAGCCTGGTTTAACTATCAGTGTGCTGGCTCCGTGTGCAAACAACACTGCGCATTCCCAATCGAGAAGTTTCCTAATTATTCATATTATTTAATAGGATACACTGGATACAAATTGCCATTTTCCCCAAGCAGCATTATTTACTAAAGCGTGAATGGATAGCCAAATGACAGCATTAAGGCAAAATGGGCTGATTTATAATTATTTAAATATTATTTGGAAATATACACCAATGCAGGCTCAGTTTGGCAATTCAGATTCCAGTTCAGACGGATTTAGATTATAGGCCCCTCTGTGTGTAGCTTTAACACCTGTGGGTTGTATGAGTGCAGCCATGCTTTATCTGTGTTAATATATCAGTAATATAACATGAAGTCAATATGGTTAAAACTAATAAAATACTGTATTGCGGCAATGCTGGCATACTGGATTTTGTTAACTTAAAATAAAAATCCACTGTAAAGGGACAATCAAAGCTGAAAATCATATCTTAGTGAAGGGATATGCTGTCTCTGTCTCTGCTGTCTTGCAGATGAAGAGTGTGTTTACACGCATGCAATCCCCACCCTCGGACAGACAACCACTAGGGCCTTTGGAATAAAAAAGATTTGATAATTGAATCTATTTTACATCCAGTGTCCGTAAGCAAAAGCATTTGGTTGGACAAAGATTATGAAACGTGATGATCACACAGTGAAAGAATTAGGCCGTAGTGAGTGTCTGCTGCTGGATTACTGGCAGGGCCGGACTGGCCCACCAGGATACCGGGAGATTTCCCAATGGGCCGCGGCACCTGGTAAGAAGGAAGAAAGAGACAGTGGGAGAATAGAGAGAGAGAGACACAGGGGGAGTAGAAGGAAAGAGACAGAGGGGGAAGAGTGAGAAACAGGGAGAGAAAGATAGGGTATAGAGAGATGGTGGAGGGGGGAGATAGAGACAGAGGGGAAGAGAGATGTGGGGGAGAGAGAGACACAGGGAAAGGGGCGAGAAAGAGATAGAGGGGAAGAGAGAGGTGGGTGAGAGAGACACACATGGGGAGGGGAGAAAGAGGCAGAGGGGGAGAGAGACTCACAGGGGAGGGGGAGAAAGAAACAGGGGGAAGAGAGAGACATGGGGGGGAGAGACAGAGGGGAGAGGAGTGGGGAGACACAGACAAAGAGGAGCAGTGAGGGAGAGAAAGAAACATACAGAGGGACTGGGGGGAGACAAAGAGGCACACATAGGGGCTATATATAGGTACTTTGAAAGCAGTGGTGGGCTTAACATCATATGGCCATATGGTGGAACTAAATCCCCAGATTTATTCTTAGATAGGCAATTTAGAAGACTTCTTTATGTTGTATTTTTTGTAGTCTGAGTGCGCCGCAACAATTTTTGTCATGTATAAACTAGTAAAGTAACACATGTAAAGTAAAATAAATAAATACTGATCTTGAAATAGGCATTGAAAGCCATGTATCAGTGTTTGCAGATGACACAAAACTTTGTAAAGTAATGAAATGTGAGCAGGATATTGCTTTGCCGCAGAGGGATTTGGATAGATTGGGGGACTGGGCACTAAAATGGCAGATGAAATTTAACGTAGAGAAATGCAAAGTTATGCACTTCGGGGTTAAGAATGCACAAGCAATTTTCACCCTAAATGTAGTGAATTAGGGAAATAGGGATAACCACACACGAGTAGGATTTGGGAATTGTTATAGACAACAAATTAGGCAGCAATATGCAATGTCAATCTGCCGTTGCTAAGGCCAGTAAGGTTTTGTCATGTATAAATAGGGGCATAAATTCTTGGGATGAAAATATAATTTTGCCTCTTAAAAAATCGCCGGTAAGACCACACCTTGAATATGCTGTGCCATTTTGGGCACCGGTTCTAAAGAAGAATTTCATGAACTAGAAAAAGTGCAGAGACGAGCTCCAAAATTAATAAAAGGAATGGAGCATTTTAGTTACGAAGAAAGGTTAAAAAATATAAATCTCTTTAGTTTGGAAAAACGGTGCCTCCGAGGGGATATGATAACATTATACAAATATATTCGGGACCAGTACAAACCTTTATCTGGAAATCTATTCATAAACAGGGCTATAGGACACAAGGTCATGCATTTAGGCTGGAAGAGAGGAGATTTCATCTAAGGCAAAGAAAAGTTTGTTTGTTTTTACAGTAAGAGCAATAAGGATATGGAATTATCTGCATGAAGAGGTAGTTTTATCAGCGTCCATACAGATGTTTAACCCCGTCCTAACCTCGGACTTACCAGGTGCGTTCAACAAAAAAAAGGTCGTTAACGGCATCGGACGTACCTGGTATGTCTGATAGCAAATAGCCACTTACCTGATCGCTGGCGATTCCCCGACGGCGATCGCAATCCTGGGGTCTGCCTGGGAACTCAGGCAGACCCCCACTTCCCGCTGCCGCCCTCCTGTGCCTTGTGATCGTAGGGTCCTCGCGATTACATGGCTGGAATAGCTGGCTTGTGCAGTGCCTGCAGGGGGCCTGCCTGAGCTCTCAGGCAGTCCCCCTAATGCCTGCAGAAAAGTTTTACAAAGTTTGTAAAACGTAAATAAAAGTTTAAAAAAGTAAATAAAAGTACTTAGATCATATATATATCTATATGATCTAAGTACTTCTATATACACATAAACATACATAATTCATTATTAAAAGTATATTTTAATATGAATCTATATAACTATATATACATATATATTAATATTAAAATACACTTAGAATAATGTTAATTTTATATATATATATATATATATAAAATGAAAAAATACCGGCACTCCAAGGATTTTCAATACGACATCTTTATTCTGAGAAATACATAAACGTTTCAGCTCCCCTAAGGAGCTTTCATCAGGTGTGTCCTGATGAAAGCTCCTTAGGGGAGCTGAAACGTTGATGTATTTCTCAGAATAAAGAAGATGTCGTATTGAAAAGCCTTGGATTGACGGTATTTTTTCATTTTATATTATTGAGCAACCAGAGCTCAATTATATACCGGTTTAAATTTATTCGTACTGTAATTTGATATTAATATACATATATATTTAAATCAAAATACATTTAGAATGATATTATAAATACATATTGGATAAATACTTCCAATAACATAACATACATGGTCCAGGATATAATTTCTAATTAGTGGGGTAATAGCTGCTTGATCCAAGGAGATATCTGACTGCTATCCTAGTTTGTTGCAAAATTGGAAGCGCTTGAGTTTTTTTGCCTTCTTGTGGATCAACACCAAAAACAAATGTGAGGAAGGCTGAACTTGATGGATGCAAGTCTCTTTTCAGCTATGTAACTATGTAACTTTGTAACTAATTACATTATTCCTTTAAAAATTACAAAGTTTGATTATATGTGAGAAAAAGTAGTAGATGTCCTTTTAAAAATGCTGTTTTTCTAAAGGTGGAGTTGATTTATAGAACTTTTCATAAGTGGTTAAACTATTTTATTGTATAGGCTTTTATTCACTAAAATTGGAAATTCAGAAAACTGATGAGGACATTGCAAATTATTTATTTATTTATAAAATATTTTACCAGGAAGGATACATTGAGATTTCTCTCGTTTTGAAGTATGTCCTGGGTATTATAAGCCAAGTGGAACAATTAGCCAACTCTATAATAATTATTACAACTCCACTATCACACTGAGATACTTTTTTTTGCTCACAAACAGTTTTACTTGGAACGATGATAGATATACACAAGTTGCCATGGCAAAAGTAAAGAGACAGAAGGCAAGAATTCAGAAGAACCAGAATTGTGAGTGCAGGATGATATGGGTTAATGTGCAACCCTTCTTTGGGCTGGTGACAGTGAGCCTGAAAATGCTGAAAAGATGATTAAGTTTGACAATGGATGATTTGATTTGACAAATGGCTGTTCACTTACACTACAGGCCAAATGTTGCCAGTGTCCCCCTACTATATTAGATCGTTATGATAGCCCAGAGCTCCAACCTATTGTACAGAAGTAATCTTGCCTCCAAGGTTCTGTTGTACAGGAATCTTACCAGAACCACGGCCAAGACTTCCCAAAAACAAGACAAGACAAGGGTTTTTGGGACCCTGTTTCTTCAAATAAAAGACAGTTTATTATAAGAGCCATGCTCTTTCCCTGTGCAACTTCTAAAAATGAGAAACGCCTTATACAGAACCTAATCCTTGCTTGTGGCATTAAATGCGGATTGATTGTTGTCCACCACAGGCTGACAGCCTAGAACCCTTAGCATATTGATGCAGTTGCGAAGATCGATAGAGATTGCAGGACGTAGCTTTTGAGTAAGGGGAACAGCAAGTGCCTAAAGAACATGTTATTTTTTTTTTACTCAACTTTCAAAGTATGTTGTATTTTACTGTTTGCTTTTTTTTTTTTTTTTTTTTTAAAAGCAAGAAAAATAAGTATAGATTAGTGACACCTTAACATGGTGAGTGGAATAAAATCAATTTGAGGTTTCTTGAAAAATGAAAAAAAATAAAAAATGCATTATATGTTAAGCCCCGCAGGTAAGCAGAAAGAAACAAAGCTGTTACGTTTTCTCAACTGAAAGTTGTAAATGGAAAAGACCAAAGAGCACTGCTTTTATCAGGTATCATTCTGAACGTAGATAGGGATCACTGTCAGGTAAACAGGAGATGCAAGCAGAGAACGTAGGTAGGACATGTGAAGGCCCAAACCAAAGACAAACAGCCCAAGCATCACACGGCATGGTGAAAACATGTATTATGTATAGAAAACAAAAAGAAGAACTGAAAGAAAATGATAAAAGATTCAGACGAAGATGAGGAATAGAGAGACACAGAGATACAAGCTCTGGGGCGGAACGCATGATTAATAGTAGGTTACTGTTAGTCTTAGTAGTGCAAGGGAACCAACATGTCTGGTGCATTAGAAATAAATATAATATTCAGGAATATTCCAAAAAGCATATAACGTGATATAACAGCAAATGATTTTCTCATTTCTAAATCTGCTTAGCAAATAATATAAAGCCCTGGGGGCAAGTTAGGCTAGCCACTCATTCACAGTGATTCTGAGTCTGCCCCAGGAGAAAGAGAGACCCACAGGGTCTGACACAGCCTCCCTATATGCCCTGCACTGCACTTTGCAAGCTGCCCAGCACCAATCACTTTGTGGTCAGCAGGGATAGCATGCCAGACCTGCAGCATTGCAGCATGAGAGGGAAATCTCCCTCTCATGCTGCAATCACGCAGCAAAGGGCACTCACACAGCGAGAATCCCTCTGAGATAGGGGTAGGGTTAGGTTAGGATTAGCGCGAGAGAAACTGCAATGTTAATATTGCAGAATTAAAAACACCTCTAGTGACTGCCTTACTGACGTGAACTAGAGTCGTTTCCTCTTCAACAGCCGAGTAAAACTCAGTTCTGTGAGACAACTACAGCTCATTTGAGAAGCATTTGACTAGATGCATGCGCAGTTCTCTCTGCGCATGCGCATCAGTCCCAAATGCTTCTATATGAGCATGGATTGGACCATCAGCTAGAGAGCGACATCTGCCAGCTCATATTGCAAGAGGCAGAGCGGTAACCAGCACCAACCCAGTCTCTGCATCTTGGAAGGGAGGGGGGGGGGGTTAACTCAATTATAAGACTTACTGATCTAACTATATAATTGACTTAACTAACTAATGAAGTAGGGCTGTATTAGGGTCAGGGATATGTAAGGATTTTTAATATTTTATTCATAATTAATGTGATAGGTATATATATAATATATAAACATATAATATATTAAAAGAACGATATTTCTGTCCTTTAAAAAACAATATATAATAAGTATGGGTGCCCTCAAAAATAGGGTTACCAGATCCACCATGTTTCAGGGACACATATTGATGGGCAGCACATGGAAAGGGTTGTCCTGTAGTATGCAGAATTCACAAGAAGGTGCAAAAGATTAAGTAATTAGACAATGAGAATATGCATGATACATACTGCATGGCAAGCTTTTTCATGCGTTTTCATGAATATGACAAAATGATATGTATGTATGTATTTGCCCTGCTTGGGGAAGCTTCCTCAAACAGGGCAAATTAAAGAACTGTACTGTAGGTGGATGTTACAAAGTAGCAGCCATGATGCTGAGGAAAAGGCGGCGTTGAATCGGAGGTAAGGTGAGCACATCTCAGAATTTTACATTGCATATATTGTTTATCTCTGTGTCATATAATATTACCAATGTATTTGGGAACAATTTTGGAAAACATAAAAAATAGATGACAGGTTAAGGGGTTAGGTGATTGTCTAGCACTCCATTAGTCCATGGACCACCAAAGCTATTATCTGGGCTACCAGGGAGCATTTCATACACCCAAGTGTGTGCTCATTCTGACATGCCTTATCTCCTGTTCTCTCTGACCCCTTCTTACAACCTATTGTAGGAAAAGAAAGGAGTACCACTATACTTATGTTTCCATTTTCCATTGTAGGTGAGCCAATCATGACCACTCTTATGTTCTATTGACTTTAATTTTTGTAACCTTGCTACTAATGAACGTAAGATCGTAAGGAAAATTTACCAAATTGGATGCAGCCGCGTCAATCCAGTCATGTTAACAATCTGTTACTGACGCAGCGGTGTCAAACTTGCCACATTCCCAGCCTGTTGGCCATCGCTCCTATATTGACGCACCTGCATTAATTCAGCCACGAGCTGGACAAATTCTTACCAAGTCCCAATTGTGTCATTCTAGCTCTGAACAAACTTCAATGAAGACAGCTGTGATCTTTGCACCTTTTTAAAGATTTTATGTTGGCGTCCTGTTTTGCGCGGTCAAAAATGACAAAAATCTGATGCAAGGCCCAGGGCCTATATAGACCCCCGTCATCTTTGGTCCAGTGCCATTGCATGGTTTCTGACAGCCAGTAAGCAAGTTATTTTTCATTGTTCCTGATTGTGCTCTTACCGACCTGACCTGCCTTGATCCTCAGTTAGTTCTCCCCCCTGTGTTCCAGACCCTGCTATGTTCCTGACTTTGAGTTGTTCCTGCCCCCAATGTCCCTGACCTGACTTCGTCTAGATCCTCTGCTGTTCCTGACAAATGAAGCATCTATTTCCACAGTGTATACCAAAAATTCACCCTTCATTTTTATATTAAGCTATATGATTTAGTGAGTTTAAGTGTGACAGTATTTTCCCCTCAATATAATGTCTGTTTCCATCACAATATATTGCTAATTTCTTTTTTTTGCTAATCTTAAAAAAAAAATCCAAACTGTTTTATATAATGCTATTCATTCTTATTCTGCTTTTGCAGAATTGACACATACATTTTTCTATTGCCAGAGGTGGCATATGACACGTGGCAGAGCTTGCAGCAGAGGGGTTAAATGGAGTCCCAGTTTTATAACAAATTCTTCTGCACATTATGTTTCAAGAACTTGTGCCTGAGGTGTAAGAAGCAGAGGGATTTGCACAGACCCTGCTGTGAGCTGTGATCTGACTCTTGTAGTCGCTGAAACTGACATCGAGCCTCGGTGAGCAGGGAGTGCGGCTGTGTGACATTGTAATTCTGTGATATGTTTATTATTGCCATTATTTTATGAGGATTAGGAATCCATGGAAGTAGAATGAAACAGCCTACATTTCTAAAATGTAACAACAGAGGAGAATAAAGATCTTGCTCATCAACTCATCCTTTTACAGCTGAAACAGCAGATACCTTTCAATCGCATATAAAATGTCTCTCCTCTCAAAAGGGTTCTTATCTGACATGGGAACACAAAAAGACATAGAATATGAAATCAAATAAGAAGCATACACTTTTCCAAGTCTGCCAATTTCCTGTACTTGACTACAATAACCGCTACAGCTCTTTCTAGTGGTTATAGGATAAAGAGCCTTTGGTGCTTCCCCATCTAGTTTGGGTCAACTGGTTTCATGCATTTTGCAAAAAAAACATTGTACTCTCTGAATTAGCCATCCAACAATGGATGGCAATGGTAGGCTGAGAGAGCCGGGGGCTTGTAACCTCATCATGAAAGCCTAAAGTTGGATGAGTCAATGCGAAACTTATTTTCTATATTAGCCAAAGAGAAGCAGATAGACTGGGCTCCAATGATAGAAGACTCCAGTTGTTGTCAAAGTGCTCGAAAATGATTCATCCCAAACCAACGGATCAGCAGCCACAGACGTTTCCTAAAACTGCTATAATGAACTGAAGCGGTTATGGTGCTAGATTGTCTTCTTAAAGGTTGATCCCATTTGTATATTCATTAAACTCCTTTACTACCTACTGCTTTTTGTTCAAAAGCATATCTGAGGATAATATTTTCTATATCATGCATAAAAACTACGGTATATACACATAATACTATGACAACCCGTTTTGTACCATTGTTATTCAGTGGTATCTAAAAAAAAAACATAAACTTGTTTTTTCATGAGATATGGCATATACTGTATGACTGTGTGTTTACTTCGATATTTCAGATTGGTTAAATTCTCTGCAAATAGATATTTGTAAGGAACCTTTTGACAAAGTTAAGAATATAGCTCTCTAAAAAATTACAGTTGTCTGGTTTAAACAAGTAATTTGTACCATACTACATGACAGTATACTCCTCATTCTCTCTGTATGATATTGAGCAGCCACCATACTTTTGTAAACTGTGGTTCCCAGTACAATGTAAGGGATATAACTACAGTCTCTCTACCCACTGCAGAGGGAAAGGATTCACGGTAAACTTAATGTACATTTTATCATTTTAATTTTCACGAAAAAAAAACAAAACGTTTACAGAAGTCAACAAGATATCTTTCCATAAGGTGAGAACAAAAATGCCCCAAGTCCAGTATCTTAAGTACTCACAAATTCCAAATGTTAGACCATAATTTTTTAAAGCCAGGGCAAACATTGAAGCATCACCAGTATGAGTTAGATGGGCCATCATTAGATTTTTGTTCACAGATTCTTAATCAGAGACTTAACCTATTGCAAAGATCGAATCGTAAATTGTTCTTCTGCTCTGAGGCTGCTCCATCTGCTCCGTTCTCTTTATCATAGAAAGGACATCCTTCTTTTAGATGTCCACATGTTCATTCAAGTATGACCTCTAATTTATATGTAGCATCTAGTCATCTATCAAGGGGTTTTCCTATCCCTGTATTGTTTAAGAATTAACCATCACATTTTTAGGGATGAGGTATGGGTAACAAAGGCTATGTAGCTGATTGCATATTCATATAATGAATTTAAGAAGAATGGAGAACTTGTAGATATATAAAAATGTGAGTCATGGACTAGCAACAAAAGAGTGCATCGTTTACTGTATACCTTTTTGCCCCTTGGGAGTGTGGCTAGGTTAGCACTTCACTTTTGATGTAATTTTGAATGTATTCTAATTATACACATCCCATGTTTTTTCCACTAATGACATGACTGGGAATGTAAACCAAATCAATCTAATGAAATGCGGTCACTAGTAATGACTATGATATTTATATATATCGATGTTGATTGAACGCCAAGGTGGCAATTCTTATATTTTGTCTATAAATAGTGTATTTAATCTATGTGATGCTTTTAACTGTTCTAAAGAACGTTCCGTAGTGGAATTGTAACATTGAGGATTTTTATTTTGATGAAATAAAGCAATAAGCTTAAGTAGACCAAGAGTGCTGGTATATCTCTGAATGTAAAGGTGGTGGTGTAGGGTTTCTCCTCTCACCTCACTGCTCCTTCAAACCTCTACCCCCCCCCCTCCCTCTCTTTCCCATCATTCAAAATTAATTCGATCCACCTTTTCAAACCCTTCCCTGCTAACATTGCCGTTATTTATTGCCCCCCTGGTTCCCCTCTCCTCTTACTTGACCACTTTGCTGCCTGGCTACCCTATTTCCTCTCTTCTAATATTCCATACCTAATTCTCAGGGACTTCAATATTCCAGTTAACCCACATTTGACCTCAGAAGCCTCTAAACTACTTTCAATTACTTCCTCCCTCGGGCTATCACAATGGGCTAATTCTCCCACCCATGTAGCTGGCAATACCCTCAACCTAATTTTCTCTGACGCATTTACAGTATCTAATATCTGCAACACTCCATTTCCTCTCTCTCATCACCACCTCTTATCGTTTGCTCTTGAGTACCCCCTCCCAACAACCTCAGCCTAACCCCCCTCAACTCAGGTGGAACCTTAATTCTACTGACCTCCAGCAGCTGTCAGCTGATATTGATTCACAACTGCTATCCATCCCTTACCTCTCCTGTCCCTCACTGGCCATCTCCACATATAACACTACCCTCAACTCTGCCTTGAACGTTGCAGCCCTGCTCCAATCATGCACCTTGAGGAGGGCACGCTCCCAACCGTGGCATACTAAATCAACACGCTACCTGCAGATATGCTCCCGTTGTGCTGAACGCTCCTGGAGGAACTCTTGCACCCAGTCAGACTTTCTCCATTATAGATTCATATTGTGTTTATACAGCGCAGCCCTTGCCCTTGCCAAACAGTTATACTTTCCTCTCTCATTAGTCCATGCTCCCGCAATCCCAGGCATCTCTTTGACACCTTTAATTCTCTTCTTTTCCCTGCTGTGGCCACCCCTCAAACTAACCTTACAGCCGGTAGCTTTGCATGTTACTTTACCGACAAGATTGAACATCTAAGGAAAGAATTCTTCCCACTCTGCCTTTCTCTTTATCAACCACACGTAGATCCTGCCTTTTCTGCCATTCAGACTTTCTCCCCAGCTTCTTAGGTGGCTGTGCTTCTCCTTTCCTCTCGCCCCACCACTTGCCCGCTTAATCCTTTTCCATCTCACCTTATCAGATCTCTCTCGCCATGTCTTGAGCCTCCCTTAACACACATCTTCAACTGCTCTCTCTCTCTTCTGGCATTGTCCCTGCTGAACTTAAACATGCCACTGTAGTACCTATCCTGAACAAAAACATCTCTTGACCCTTCCTCCCCATCTAACTATCGTTCTATATCCCTGCTTCTTTCTCCTCAAAACTTCTGGAAAGACTTGTCTTTACCCGTATGTCTCACTTCCTCAATTCCAACTCTCTCCTTGACCCTCTTCAATCTGGCTTCCGCCCTTTCCACTCTACTGAGACTGCTTTTATCAAAGTTACTAACTACCTAATCACAGCTAAATCCAACGGCCACTACTGCATATTAATTCTTCTTGACCTCTCTGCTGCCTTTGACACCATTGATACGGCTCTCCTTCTTCAAATTCTTTAATCACTCGGTCTCTGTGACTCTGTCCTCTCGTGGTTTTCCTCTTATTTCTCTCAACGCTCATTCAGTGTCTCCTTTTCTAATGATACCTCATCCCCTCGTCCTGTCTCGGATGGAGTCCCTCAAGGTTCTGTCCTTGGTCCCCTTCTATTTTCTCTTTATACTGCCTCTCTTGGCAAACTTACCTCTTTTGGATTCCACTACCACCTGTACGCTGATGACACCCAGATATATCTCTCCTCCCCAGACCTTTTCCCTGCCGTCCTGCAACATGTCACTGCTTGCCTTTCTTCCATCTCTGGATGTCCTCCCGCTTTCTGAAACTCAATCTCTCTAAAACTGAGCTCCTTGTCTTTCCTCCTCCTAATACTGATCCTCCTCTTTCGTCCTCCCTTCAAATTAGTGGTATCCATATAAGTTCATCCTTGCAAGCGCGCTGTCTTGGCATCATACTTGATTCGGGCCTCACCTTTGAGCCTCACATCTAGTATGTTGCCAAATCCTGTAGATTCCATCTTAAAAACATAGCCTGCATCCGCCCCTTTCTTACGCAAGATGCTATCAAGGAGCTTGTCCATGCTTTAGAAATTTCCTGCAAGGATTATTGTAACCCTTTCCTAATTGGTCTTTCCCAAAAGCCGTATTACTCCGCTACAGTCTGTAATGAATGCTGCCGCCAGGCTGATTTTCCTCTTTAGTCGGTCCTCTTACACCTCACCCCTCTGTCAGTCCTTACATTGGGTTCCTGTATCCTATAGGAGTCAATCCAAAGTGCTAACCCATACCTATCAAGCACTGATCAATTCTAGCCTCTCTATCTCTACACAGATCCATAGGTATGCCCCTTCTCGGTCTCTCCGCTCTGCCCGTGACCTTCTCCTGTCCGCTACTCGCACAGCCAACTCACGCTTGCAGGACTTCTCGCGGGCGGCTCCCCTCCTATGGAATAGCCTGCCCACCGCCATTAGACTCTCTTCAATCATTTAAGAAGTGCCTTAAAACCTATCTCTTTAGGAAAGCTTATGGCCTCCCAGAGTAACCTCTACCTCACATACCTGTCTCTTGCTCTATCCTAAAGGGCAGTGCTTTACTCTCTCCTCCAGCTCTGCTTCACTCCCACCTTATTTGATTGCTATTTCCTGTCCTAATGTGTTCTATACCCAACTTCCTATAGACTGTAAGCTTATTTGAGCAGGGTCCTCTTCAAACTATCATTCCTGTAAGTTTTCTTGTAATTGTCCTATTTATAGTTAAATCCCCCCAATCCTAAAATTGTAAAGAGCTACAGAATCTGTTGGTGCTATATAAATGGCAGTAATAATAATAATAATATCTATATGTGCGAGATATATATATATCGTGTAAGGCCTTGATTTTATATTTTCCAAATAAGAAAAAATATCTGTAGATATATTATTTGGAATGTTTTCCTAATAATATTGAATCATTTGGGAAGATTATTAGATTGAGTCCTATGTACAGTATCATTGTTCTGTCTAAGATGAGCACAGTTTTTGAACCTGCTAAATGTTATTACTCAGTATGTAGAGGGACCAGAATGAATTAATTCATGTAATGACCAGGAGTTATTGTTATGAGAGCGAGCAATTAGAAAATGTAATATGGTGTTCACTAAAATAAGTTATAAACTCCACCAAAATGCTCAATTTTATTCAGCTTTGGAAGACTTAGGGCATCTTTAGACCTTTCTAACGGATATAATAGTTCCTCAGAAAATAGCATCGGAGGATGTTTAAAATTAACATTCCAAAAATATTCTTTCAACAAATACCAATGAAGGCTAACCATGGCACCCAAGATATTTGTCCTTTCTGAGCCTCGTAGGAAATGTATTTCGCAAACATCTTAATGGCTATATTTAAAAAAAAAAATGTAAAAATAATGTGACTTAACAAAGAGTCGAAAAATAGTGTTTCATACTTACTTCCATATTTGTTTGTAGAATGTTTTTGGGAAACATGAAAAATCTATAGTTTATATCTCTGCCTACTTTCTCTCCTCCTAGCTTCATGCGTTTCTATTTACGACCAAGGGGCTGCTATATTTTGTTGAAATGTATGTCAGATGATTACCTTGGATTGAGGATTGTTGGTAAACATTCTAGATTTGTCTTGTGCTGGGGCACGTTTCATTGAGTGGTTCAGCTTTGAATCTGCTGTTATTTCGGTATCTTGTGGCAGAGCTCCATTTGGCTTTTGCTCCAGTATGGGTTTTTGACTTCTTCAGCAACCAATGGGGTGACTAGAGCAGGATGTACTTGAGTCCTGAGTATATTGTACTTGAGTCTTTTTGCAAACTAAATTCCAATGTTACTGTGTCTCAACGACTTCCGCGTTGTCTTGTTCTATCACTGTCAATGCTGTACCCCAGCACTGTTGCACCTGGTGAGAGAAGTGACTCTAACAGATAGTGAACACTTTTGTGTATTGTTCCAATTACTGAAACATTTCCAAATAAGAGCAAGCATCTGACTATCAAACTCCACTAGAGCTACAGCACATAAAGTTGATCTGTCATTTACAAACATGGCGTCCCCACAGGTGCTTCCATGTTTTTTCTTCAGCTCTTGGTGGTCGATCTACCAGGATGCCACGTCACTACTGTACTTTTACACATGCCTGAGAATACGGCAAAGAGGCACTAAGGAAGATACCTGTGGCAGTGCCACATTTTGCTCATGAGACAAAGTAGTCCTCAGTTGTCTTATTGTGTCTTTCAATTGCATTGGAATTTGACTGACGCAGTCATTATGAATATTAAGATTCTATCATTATTCAGTCCCAGATTTCTATAAGGACTGATGGTGTTTTATTTGGGTGAGAACAGGATGCTACTTGGGAGGGTGCCACCCTCGTGGTATGAAATGTAATTGGGGATCCCTGGTGGAATGTGAAGCTTGTTATACTTTTGTGCCATTTGTTTTTGTGTTTATACATGGTTATATTGTTATCACTGAATTATGCATGTTGTCATGTTGCTAAGTTTGAGTGTACGCCATTTAAATCTTAGCAGGACAGTTTATGTATTTTCCTAGAATACTAAAATCCTCAATTTCTCATTTTGTAGAGTATTATTTTCCATTAGCTTCCATTAAATACAGATTCATTTGGCTACAATATCAGCCAATACCTCCATTTTAATGTGGAAAATGCTGTGTAAATTTTGCTTTGTTTTTCACAAATATTTCTCATATTGACAATAGTGAATTACTTGTGAATTAATTAATTATTTAAAGATGAATTCCCCACTGTTAATGTTTACTTTCATCCATTTATCAATTCACCTGCCACGTATTTGTACGTTCTATTATTCACTGTGTTGTTCATATATTTGCTAATTAATTTTCACATTCATTTATTAAATGAACACTCCGCACTAAAATCACCCCACCCTTTTGTTTAATGCATTCTAGATAAAATGCATTACAAATGTGAAAACAATAAAGTTGTAATAATCGGAAAAAAGAAATGAAAAGACAATCCAAGTTCTATAGTGACCAGATCAGGAAGTAGCTGAGCCAATCGTAATGCTCACTTAAATTTCTATCGCATCACTGAGCTTAATCTTCATTATCACAAAAGGAGTTTGGTTATAATTTGATGAGAAGTCTTTATACATTAGGAAGGAGAACAGGCTTTGATAGGTAGTCAGTGTGATTGAGTTGCATTAAAATCTCCCACTTTAGGGTGTATCTTTTCAACTATTGAAATAATTCCTGAATTGAGCAAAGAAGCTAGTGGACCTGTAGGCAAAAGCCAGTCACGCAGAATGTAATGGCATGTTTTTCTCTGCAGTCATGTTGACTTAGTTTATTTTTATGTCTTCTCATTCTGCCCCGGGGTAGGACAAAATATGCTGTACTATCTTCAAGGTAAGATATGTTAGAACATTGGCTCCCAACCCAGTCCTCAGGACACATCAACCATCCACGATTTAGACATTTCCCAATTGTCCTTCGATGACGATAATAAAAGAACCTCCACCCTTCTGGTGCCTTGAGGACTGGGCTGAAAACCTTAGAGAATATGGTGTGTTTTTTTGTTTTTTTAATGCGTTCTCTTGATCTTTTTAGATGATCTAAATCATATCTTTGATTCATGTGGAGTATTTGAGAAAAACTATTCCCTAAAACGTAAATTGTTAAATTATGGTTTTATGATATTATTTATGTTTAATAATATCGTAGAAATCAATTACAGATTTTATTTTTTTCAGTTATACTTAAAGAAGGTGTTTTTATGGAGCCCTCAATTTCTATCTAGCAAACACAAAAAACTGAATTAGCTTATATGACCCAGATAATAACACTTAAACTGGTTTTAATTAAACCCAGTTTAAATAGGAAAGCAGCTTAACTCAGGTAAAACACAAACAAATTGAGTAGAGACATTATCAAAATCACTTTTTCACTTTGAACATAATTAATGCATGGAATGGTCTGTCGGCCACTGCTCCCGAGACAAAGACTCGGATTATTCCTGAACAATTGGATACTCTTATGGGGGAAATGAAGTACTAAAATAGGATAAGCTTCATTGAACCTAATAGCTCTATTTCATTCTTAAGCATTTCTTTGATCCAGTCACTAATGTAATTTAGAGCGCCTGTTACACTATACGTTGATATGTAACATTTCTTTTATCTCTAGTTTAGCCATGGATGGTGGTCGCTGTTGGATAAACAGCATACCCATAACCCATATAGCCTTTTACATAGAATGAGTCAAACATGACTTTGCATTCAAAAAAGCAGACAGAGCTATCAAATAGACAATTTACTATAAATAATAGTGAAATATTCCAGAAGGTGTTATATCCAAGTTTTTGGTTTTTTTTATCTTGCTTTGCTCTGAATTTTTTTCATCTCTTCGTACACAAAATAAAAGGGAAAAAATAGATAATATGATTCGATGTTACATCAGCAATTTGGCTGTTTCCTTCTCTAATGATTGTGATCAGAGGTTTCCATATTTAAATTTCTTTAAATGTCAGTATTCACAAAGCAAATTGATAACACTTTTATCTCTGACTTCGATAAAGTAATTTGAAATGTCAAGGAAAGTTATAAGGTGTAAGCTACAAATTTAAAAAAAAAAAAAATAAGAAAAATAATAATAAAAAAAGCAAACTGTCTGTTGTGGAAACCCACGAAGGATAAAGGACATACCTTGATTTACTTTCCTTTTCAGAGTTTTTCTTCTGAAAAGTCAATAAGCTGACACAAATGTAGACACCTGAAACCTGCGTTTTATTAGGTTTTTATTTGCTTTTTTTTTAAACTAGGAAGAATTGGGGGGGAGGATACATCAACCTAATCTATGGAAATAATTAATTACAATTATGGTTGATGATTATTTTATTTATAATCAATTACTTTTGGTACCCTTAACATTAATTCTGATATTCATAGAAAAGACCTGGTTTACATGACATTTCTCCAACCGTGACAGATTCTAATGTCTCCTTCCTGTACACCTGTTAATGGAAGACATTTTGACATTCATTTCTTAAATTCAAGATTGTTATGGTAGGAACGGGCTATACCTGTAGAACCCTTATCACGGTGACCTTTTGTCCAGAGGTGGAGGGATATTAGGACACATGTTGGTATAACAGTGGATCATGTATCTGAAAACACAGGGTCTATTTGGCATTTGACATATGGGCCATGTTTTAATCTTGGTTAGTTAAAGTTCCCACAATTAGACCTCATTTTCAAGACGCTGTATCAGGGATATCTGCACTTTACTTTTACAAGGAGATGGACCAGAGTTATAGTGTAAACTCAATAATGACTGTTAGAAAGGTATCATTCGCAAAAACATAGGTTCCTAATAGTTTTAGATCCTGCAGTATCATCTAAAGATCTTGTTCAGTCTACTATACAGGGGATTTTTAGGAAATGTTTGCCAGGGCTCCTTTAGTGTAAAATACTGCCTTTGTGATACTTTTTAAGAACAATGCAAGTGAGAATCTGGTCAGCGGAATACTTTACTTATTGGTACCGCTGGAGTTCATACGTAATTATTTGGCTGATTGTGATGCATAGCCAGTGATAATTAACAAATGTCTTTGTTGGACCCCCGAGCCTTTGCCCTATAAAACCCCATAGAAATTTCATGCACAATCATGTTGGTAAAGGCCTTATGTTTAGCCAGCCATTTACTAAACAAAATGACATTTGCTGTCTGCTAGATCCTTGAAGTTAACTGTAATGCGATAGCTGATCATATGAATCCGTAAAGGTTTCAAATTTCTTCAGGCAAACTGAGCCCATTGTTCTTTGCCAAGTGAGAACCTGTGAAATCTTGCGTAGAAATATGAACATCTTTCGAGCAATTATTTTTGTTTTATGCATTGACCTACAAAAGGGAGCAAGGTGCATCTTTTTCTAAAATGCACAGACAAGCATTCCATGATCTTCAAGTACACGCGGATGTTAACATGTGTTCACAGCATGCATTCAAACGAAATACTTGCAAGATCTTCGCTATTTTATGTTGACGAGAGATTAACCCTTCAAAGATTCCGGCATGTACATTGAAAAATAATCTGCTAGGCTGGGTTCAAATAAACAACCATCCCGTTGAGGTTAGCTTTAAAACTATCAAACAATAATTTTTGTTCTTCAGTCCATAGACACATAAAAACTTGTTACCACAATATTTGCGTCACACCTGTGCATTATACCGCAGACTAAAAAAATAAATTAAAAGATCACAAAATAGTGAAGAAAGTGATATTTCCTATGCATTTATAGATAAGGCATTAAAGAATCACTGTCACCCCCTCTGAAAAATGTGTATGTTATAAAGATATAATCTTTATGAAATACTCATATTGACTGTGTTGGGAGTACTATTTCTCCTATGCCTGACACTTCTAGACACTGGTCGGAGCTATCGCCGTCTAGAAGTTTCAAACCCCCAGCCATCATGAGGGAATTGGCTTTATCTATGGAGGATCCCGTGGTCTTGCAGGATCCTCCATAGATCTCAATGCTGTACTCTCGCATATGCGCAAGAGTACAGCAATAATTTCTGATCCTAGCACTGAAGCACTAGGAGCTGAAGAGGACCCACTAGAACAAGTGATTGTCAGGTTATGATAAGTAAAACTCACCTTTGCCTGTATCCCCCAGCCACCAGACCCCCAGCGATAATATCACACAAAATGAGAGTTTGAGAAGCAGCCAATTTCTCCACTATCCTCCTCCCTTTAACATGCAGATATAGAACGGACTCCATTTCCCCCCCTGCCACTAAGGGATATCAATAATATTGAGTTTACAACTACTGCTGGAATCGTTAAGATTCTATAATCATCTGAGCGACACATCGATGAACAGGCCTCAGTAAGATGGTAGATGCCTGCAAACAGAGACTTGTCTTATACTATAGATTGACTAAACAAACTGTTCTAGGCTTTGTGGAGAAAAGTTATCTGATGACTGTGACAAACACCCCTTTTCCTGGCCATTCGCCACGGGCTCCTGGAGGAGTGTGGAGGCTAACCTCCTGCCCACTGACTGTGGGCCATAGAAAAGGCTAGTTAAAAGACTTGATCCATGGGATTTATTTGTACCACCTCTGGGCTTGGTAACCCCTGGTAATCTCTCCTGACACTTCAATTATCGTGTGTTCTAATTGTGCGTCTCGGTGCCCGCCGTTGATATGCACGAACATGTAGGAACTGTTTTGGCAGCCATCTTGTTCGAGGGAATGCAGGCAGCAGTGTCTGGATGTCGAACGCATTGGAACTAAAATCGGACACTGAAACTCCCAAACACAGCTGAATTTTGACGTACTCCTGCTTCCTTCCCACACGTCAGGAGAGCGCTGTTCGGTAGGTTTGTACGTATGACTGTATTGTATAAAAGCAGGCAATTGAGCCTGGATTAAACAGATCGTTTTACTCTTTATCTAGTCTAGGCTGATGTTTGGTGAACTGGGAGCTATAATCACGGCATCACTTGGGACTTGGGAGACTTACAACGAATATACTCAGCCTGAGTATTGGGGATCCACAGAAGGACACACGACCATTGGATTGTCTGCCTTGCGAGGAGGATAGGCCTCAGGAGAATACCAAGCTATGCCCTGGATGCCAAGCCCTTTGGATGTCCAATACTCTCGCGGGAGGACCCCTGGTGCATAGGCAAAAAATTTGGAGGATCTACAAAAGATACTATTAAGCAACAGCTTTCCCCAGAACTATCGATGCAGGCACCAAAGGCAGAGAGCATTGTGAATATAATAATCAAGGTTGTTCAGAGATGTCACATCTATAGCATTGGCCTAGTTTTCTCATTACGTCTTGCCTTATTTTACAAAACGAGATGTTCTTCTCTATGCTAGTTTTGCCTCCAACTTTATTTGTGATTATTTTTCCTTTTAATATAATTAAATGCTGGTATTGTTATCTGCTTGATTTTTACTACCATCACAATAACAATACAAATTACAAAAAAAACACACTGAAACACTGAAAGACTGTTTTTAAATAAAATTTGCTTACCTAAATCCAGTGGTGGGAGAAGTTTGCAGCACTGCTCGCTGCACCCCAATCACTGGAGCCACGTACGGGGCCAATCAAATGTTTCTCATAGAGGGCAAAGGAAAAGAGAGAGTGAGGGAGGGCCGAGTGGGAAAAAATAAAGCGCCTGGAATAGGGAGGACTACAATCAGTGTGGGAGGGAGAGGCAGAAAAGAGCTTCTCCATGCAGGCTCAGTGTAACTAACCCCCAGCACACTAGTGGCAGTATCTCTGGATGAGCAGTGTTTCAAGCTGGAATATTGCACCCCCAGGCCTCTACCACCAAGACAACGTAAAATAAATATCTTTAAAATATTTTTATAAAAATGATAACAGTCTGTAAAGTTCTTGCAGCAGCTATGAATACACAAATAGGTAGCCGAAGAGAGTCCCTTCCAGACCATGCAAATAATCTTTTCTCGTGGTTCTCTTTATGGTTTATATGGTCTGATCATTTCCTATAAACTCCTATCGACAAGTATTTTATGAGTTATGTAGATAAACCTACGTCTAGACACATACACAATAGTAGAGTATCAAGAACCCATACCGTAAGATGATATATAATGGGGGGCTTAATAGTGAATATTGACAGTACTTCTATACTCGTTATATAAATATAAATGCTCAGACTAATACTATAAATCACAGTTTAACAGTTTAACAAAGTATGATTAAATTAATATTAGTAGAAGATAATGCAATAGTTCTACTCACAGTCTAAAGAGCTACTTTGAGCTCTATGTACAGAGTGTGAGCATTATAATTCCCAAAAGTGGATGTATGTGTAAGCCTTGTAGATCTCCAAATTATGTCAGGAGACACATAGATAAAGGCAATATATAGAAAAGTATATCAAAAGCTGTATAACAAAAACACACAAAACTGGGAGCATCCATCTGCTCCAAGTTTATCGCATCAGTTGTATCATATATAGAGTAGTATATAATATATATAAGTGCGTCTGATATTGTGTATATGTGGAAGAGATGGACTGTATGAGAGACACACAAAGCAGGGAGAGATGAAGACACTAACAAAACAAGGAGAGCCAGAGACACATATACAACAGAACAAGAATAAGAACCACACATAATATGGAAAGACATACAAACACACATGAGGGAAGGACGAAGAGACACACATAACAGGTAGACATGGACAAACACACAAAAGAGGAAAATATGGAGAGACACGCAGAACATGGAGAGATGGAGATAAGAGAGAGGACACAGCAGGAGACAGATATACACACAGAACAGGGAGAAATGGAAACACAACAACAGAAGAGATAGAGAGATACAAGCAATTGGGAGTATTAGAGAGACAAAAACACAAGGATAGATGGCAAAAAAAATGGGGAACAGGGCTGAAGGAATTTATGGGCATTTTGGGAATGGTGTTTAAAGTTGGCTGCTGTGTTCTGCAATGTCCAGATCTATATTTAGTCCCAGTCCAGTCCTGGCCACATCAAGTGCAACCTTGAGAGCTAACCACTACATAATGTAATTTATCATTATAAGCACTCGAGAAATGCTGAGAAGCATTTTGGAATCGTTTTGTTCAAGATGAAAGGTCACCCTTGAAGGCAAGATGTCAAGTTCCTGTTTTTAGCCATTTAAGCATCTCCACTGGTCCTTTTTTTTCCAAGCCTCTGATCAAGGTTTTGCTGTTTGATGTACAAAGTAAAAATAACAGAAGTCCCCAGCCTTTTCCCTCCAAAAAGCAAACCCATGGAAGCCTGCCAGATCAGACAAATGTGGATGCCGAAGATATCGCCCATATTATGAAGAGAAAACAGAAAATACTTCAGATTTTTAAATGGTCAAATTTCCGATGCCTAATGGGAATGTAAAATAAATCTTTATGTTTCTGGGCTGATTCATAATGAATAATGGTATACGAACCCCAGAGAGATACAGCGTCTTCTTTTTTTTTACCACAAAATGCAACAGCGAAACAAAAGCAATTAAATTGAATTTTGAGTTTCACTGGGAAAACACGGCCTATGTTTATTCAGATGGTGATATTAGCTTCTGGCCACAGAGAGCCGTGCTCATTTATCATTATTAAATATGGTAAATTAAGAACATTTTTAGTGTCTAATGGTTCTTACAATATGTAAGCCAAAGGTAACGTGGAACTGTTGCTTCTCTAATTTAAAAATTAACAGTAGATTGTGAATTTATTTTTTTATTATTATTATGTTTAAAATGTTTAAATAATAGTTTTATTTTGTTTTTACTTATATTCTAAGATTGTGTGCCATGTTTTTCCTGGCTCACACAGAGAATTGAATTTAAATATTTCACCTCCATGGTGACATGCGCATGGGCAACTTATGAAAACATATCACGTTCATGCATCTAACCCTTAGCTGAGCACTATTCAGGGTCAAAATAAAAATGGAAAAAATGGCTATCCAGATTAATTTTTCGAAAAGCATTGTCCGGTACTGTGATAAAATTCACAATTTATTATTATTTTTATTTTTAATATAATATTGGATTTATTACACATATAGATCTAGGGACTGGGTTTTTTTTTTTTTTTTTACAACATGCATTAGTTACATATTTAACAGCCAGGAAATAGAACAGCTATCAGAGACAGACTCAATGACAGCTGTATAAATGCTGTAACCTTCAGAATAAAAATCCATTATATGTTATAGATGAAATTAAATTGCGAAATTAAAGAGAGTCAGGTTGTAGAAGTAAATGGATAGAGATAAAAAGCCAAACCAAGTAACTTATTGTTCAAGAGCAAAGATCTTTTTTTTTTTTGTGCAAAAATGGAAATTCCACCTCTCAGTTTTGACTGAAGAGATAGTTATAGAAAAAGAATCTCATCTCTTAATTAGAAAGAAAAATTCACATCACATAGTTTCCATCACTGGAGCTAATGATCCACAGCTGCCTGTATAAAAGGGCAGTCTTTGTTTCTTGAGCTGTAAGGTGTTAATCATTATCATGAGATTCTCCTTTATAGATGCCGTGGTGTGCTGTAAGAGAAGGATGTTCCTTATTCCAACTTAAATTATTTTTTTGAAGTGTGTTACACAAGGGATGCTCTCACATGTCATTCTGAATGATCATTTAATGCATGCATTATCACAACTCTCAACTGTAGATATCAATTTATAAGCCTGCCAGCTGAGTGAAATGTAAAAGTCCATTGTTCCTGCACTGCTCGGTGGAAACTACACAAAGACCACGAGGACAGAATCTTTTGTCCCAACTAGAAATCACATCTCATTAATGTATTAAAAGCAGTGTATTTCCCATGGAAGACATACACTCATTTGTAACACTCTTACTTTGAGAGTGGGTATAATGTAAAATGTACAGATGGTTTGCTGTCTCCTGGGTGCTTGAGTTCGTCGTCTTGTTAACAGAGTGGATAGACTATAGGAAAGGACCAGGGATGACCCACATGTCATGGATCATATTGGTAGCAACGACAAAGTCAGAGGAAGACGGAGGATTTTAAGTATGAATTTAGGGAATAAATAAGCGTACTGAAGAAGAGAACTTCCAAATAATTATTTTCTGAGATACTACATGTGACACACACTACTGTGGAAAGGCAACCACAGTAGGTCAATGTATGGCTGAAGTGTTGGTGTAAAAAGGGGCACTGGGGTTTTTTAGGGCACTGGTACAATTTTCCACTTGGATACAATCTTGATAGCTGTGATGGATTGCACCTGAATGGAAGAGCATCTGGTTAATTAAACAGTTGGGTGAGATTTTAAACTAGGTAAAGGTGAGGGATAGAGAAGGTTCCAAAATGTTGATAGAACAGAAAGAGTATGAGTAATATCTGAGGCTTGTGGGGGTGAAGATTGGAAGTGATGAGAGCAGCATAAAGGAGGTATTTAAAACAAAAATAAATAGGGGGCGGGGCCGAACCGCAGAGCTGAGCAGCAGCAGCCATTAACAGCTCCTGCATCAAACTACTGAAAAAGCGAGATAACCCTACCAAAACGGCACCTAGAAGCCAGACCGGGACCACCAAGCGATGGGGGAAATCGGGACAAACAAAATGATGCCTTACAAGGGACGATCGACCCGACCCACGCCACTCACACCGGTGAGGCCTACTAGCTTGGCGGGAGAAGCGGCCGCCCTCCTGCAGCCGAAAACTAAGGGACAACCAACTCAGGGCCCTCGTTCCCCCCCCCCTCTGGACCGGCGGGGGATATCCCGGTCCTACCCCACATGCCCAACCGGCCACACAAGACCCAAGCGTCTTGTCCGGGGAACGCAGACGGAGCCTACAAAATGGCGGGCGGCACATGCTCCACTGCCGTGCACACGATCAAGAGGGAAACGGAGCTACGGTACGACCGCATATTCAGGGCGACCTGGGAGAAGCTGCAGGCTCTGCTGTGGCCCCAGCAAGCGGAATCCTCCTCTGGCGGGACGCTGCAGGGACTGCAGCATATGGGCACAGCGACAAAGGGGACTAACCCCACTCTTAAAATGGACACTCACGAGAAAGGGTCCGGCCCACCACTGCCCAAACGGAGCAACGCCGCAACTAAACTCAAACCCCACCAAACTAAGGGGACTCCCACTGCACAACACCACAGCCAGCCTTGCTGCAAAGCGATGACCCAACGAAGATCCAAAAGGGGCAAAACCCACCCAGGCAGACTAAGGGGATGGCAGACCGTCAAGCCTGAACTGACAAACACCGCCACACGGCCACAGCATCGCTCAGCGCAACTTACAGCCAGGACCCCAGGAAGTTTTCCAAGGCTATCCTGTAACCTCTGCACATCCAGACCGCGGAGCAAGGAGCCCAGACACCCACAGCAGGGAACAGCACGGAGGGAGCCATCGAGACCAAGCGCTGGATCTCCTCAAACGCCCATCACATTGTGGGACACCCTACTCCAGCCGCATGGTCCAGCCTGCCGACTACAAACAAACCCGTTCTACCACTGCACCACAGCGCGGCTTCAGGGACGACCACGGCAGGGCCCTGTACAGCCCCAATGAGGCATAGTGTGAACCATACAGGGGAAATCGGGACTCTAGTTCTCTAGCCGGGTGTCCTAACAAAACACCTTAAGCCACAGCACGAACTTGGGGAACTGTTCTTTTATCTCCCGGCTTGTTTGGTGAGGGACTCCTGCCTGGGGGGCCTCAGGTGGTTTATTATTTTTATTATCCTTCTACCTTTTTATGTTTACCACTCACAATTTAAGTGAGTCCAAACAACTTACCTAATCAACCAATGTTACCTTTCACATGTACTCTACCAACTCGTGTTTCTGCATGCTTAGTAACATAAAAGTGTTAACTTTCCTAAAAATACTATGCAACATGCCTTAAGTTCTCAGCATAACTACTATTGAACATGCATATATAGCCTAGCTACTCTACTATCATTTACTCCAACATTCCTAGCCTGTTATTTCTAACAAATATAAAATGTGCTATTTTATTTGCCATGTCTTTGATTGCTATTGAATTGCTTGAATCTGCTGTCGTGGCTCTGCAAGCTTGTATGTTATCTTATGCACAAAAAAATAAAGAATTAAAAAAAAAAAAAAAAAAAATAAATAAAATAAAATATCAAAGGCAGATGGTAACATTAAATGTAAAGAGCCTTAAATCCAAAATTTGGGGAAATAGAGTAATTGGAATATGATAAACAATATGTCATAAAAAATATTGCTGAAGGGGGACGGAACGGACGTGCCAAGACCAAGCTCCTGAACAAATCCACTAGTTGGGGGGAAAACACCCTAGAAACTTGGTACAAGTGCGCTTTAGAGGGATACAGTGGTCCTGGGGACACCCGGGTAAACTCTTGATCACTTGAATCCTGAATCCTCTGCTGAGGCCTACAGGAGATCGAGCAGGGGAGAGGTGCCCGCTCTCCTCACTTGTAACCTGGCATGGAGATACCTCAACTTTCCTACCCTCCCCCCCCCCCTTTTTGGTCCCGACCCGGAAGCATCGCCCACACAGGCGACCCATGCACCGCAAGCGGCAGCACACCACCAGGCCTCCCGCCACTCCCGCTAGAGGAGAACACTCTGGCTCCAAAAACCGACGAGTTAGTGGCCAGAAGATGCGGGCCTATGCACCAGCCTCGGGATGAATGGACACCCTGCGATCCACCAGAGGGCTCCAGATACCTCCCATCAGAGAGAATTGGAAGAGAGAGTGACCTCCTACAGACTTTCTCGTGACCCGAACACGCTCTCCACTGGGTTCCTGTGCATGAAATGCAGGCATAATGCCTCATATACCCCTATTTGTTATACTTGGGGTCTAGCGTGTTTCTTCTTCTTTACTTAGGGCTCAGGACCGCAGTGACCTGTAAACTCTAGTGTAGCTAGTTATATTTTTTCATACTGTTCTTACCTGCCTGACCAGAATCTGACAGGCCAGTCTCAAAGACCAGTTTGTAATGTGCAGTCTGGTTGACAGTACTAGGCATGTGTCAGCATATTTAATATCTATAGCATTACTCGACATAAAAAACGTGCTTTATAATGTAAAATTGTGCGTGATTTCATCACTTCCCCAGTTGTATTACCTGCCAATAAGCCTGAGGATTGCTTTTGGGGCACCTCTGGCCTGTTTGTAGTGTTCATATTCACTGCAAAAAAATAAATAAAAAAATATTGCTGAAATATGGTGGGATGAAACATGATAGGAAAGTTAATTTAAATCAGTATACATTGTTTTGACAAGCATATACAAATAGGAAATGGGGAGGGGTATGTTTAGATGCGACATTCATAAAAAAATGTGGCCACACAGATGGAATTGTGCGAGCCTTTTCAGTAGAAATATGTCAGGGAGACAAGGGCAACATATTATGTGTAAGACTATGTTACCAACCCCCATAAACTGTTAATGATGAGGAAGATTAGCTATATGGAAACGTTTTAGATCCGAGTAATACCTGTAATAATTGGAGATTTTAATTTCACTAACAGTGTTTGGGAAAGAGGGACTCATTTTCCAGGTAGAGGAAATAGATTTTTAAGCCTATAAAATGATACCTTCACGATTCAGTTAGTAGAAGCACCTAGTAGAATGGCTGCTTGTCTGGATCTGGTAATAAATTATTGCCGATGGTAATTAAGGTCACACTTTGAAATAGTCACCATAATATGCTGTCATCTGTGATCAATTCCAAAAAATGTCATTCATATGGGGGTTCGTTTAAATATAGAATTTTTGAAAGTTCAATTTAAATAGGGCAAGTGCAGCTTTACAACTTACTGACTGGCAAAAAATGTCTCTCTGAGAAAAACACAGAGGATAAATGTAATATCTTTAAATGAATATTGGAAAAGTAGACCTCTCAGCAGATAGCACTAGGTCGTAAATATGAAAGAAACAAATTAAAACCAATGCGGCTTAGTAGGAAGGTCAGTCCAGAAATAAAAACTAAGAAAATGGCACTTAAAGCATTTAAGTCTGAGGAGTTGGAGCCATCATATATAAAATATAAGAATGCCAACAATACTTGCAAAAGGGCAACGAGACAGGCTAAATTAGAAAATTAAAAACTAATGACCAAACAGAGCAAGGTCATCCCTAAAAAGGTTTTAAGCCAATATATTCTAAAAAAAACAACATCTCACATATAAAAGTATTGTTCACTAAAATGAGACATGGGTTCATTAGTAAATGAAGTAGAAAATGAGGATTTACTAAAAAAAATATATATATACATATTTTTTTCTTCACTATATGTATATTCAAATCACTGCTATAAATACCTTACAGCAAACGTTTGATTGGACGCCAGAGCAATTAAAGTTAATGTATACAAATAACAAAAACAGAAAAACCACAGTTTTTTATCATTTCTGGATTTTTGTCGTTCAACAATCATACCAAAGATTTGGAGAAATGCTGATCTAGTTCCCATATTTAAAAAAAAAGAACCCAAATTTCTGCCTGGAAATTACATAATTGTGAGCTTCTGTGACTCTGAAATTATCTAAAGAGTAATTAAACCATAATACTCGGACATTCACTGTGAGCAATTATGTCATTAGTAGTATTGAACATGGTTTTATGAAAGACAGGTTATGTCACACTGACCTTATTGCGATCTATGAAGAAGCAACTCGAAGTGTAGCTCAGGGTGTTGCAGTGCATGTAATCTGCTTGGATTGTGTAAAGGATGCGATATGGTTCCACACAAAATATCACTGTACAATTTTTTAACAATTTGCTTAGATTAAAATTCTTGTTCTTGGATTGTACATTGGCTTAAAGATAGAGTGCAGAGAGTAGTTGTTAAATGAAAATACCTAAGTAGGACAGAGGTGGTAAGTGGAGTCCTCAAGAGGCATGTTCTCGGTCTATTTCTCTTGTATCCATTTATTAATGATATTGCAATGGACATTGAAAGTCAGGTGTCAGTGGTTTTTAGGTAATATAGTGTAAGCTGGATATCAACTCACTGGAGAGGGATCTGGATATAAGAAGAGACTTATACCCTAACTGATATAGCAAAATCACACACAGAATGCATTCTCAGTCTAGAGACCATGATAGGGCAATGACCACATCAAGGGTGCAACCGTATATAGGCCTAGTGTCTTACATCATAGAACGGTGATGCCGGGAATGAGGCTTTGTCTGCATCATTTTTGAGGTAGAAGAAATTATGGAAGGAGTGTTTAGCATCATTCATGACACTAAAACTATGCATGTGGGCAATACAGAGACGTTGGTCACACGGTGTAAGTCTTGTGTCATTATTAACATCTGGAAGACACAAGGCGTTGTTATTATGTCTCTAGACAGGAGCCTTGATGGATAAAGTGTGCACAGCGTTGAATACAGTTAAAAATTTACACTGGCGTGAGGTGGGTACCCTGATATACTGGTAAGTTGTTGCCATTCATTAAAAAGGCGGCTATAAATTCAGGGTGGATATAGTTGTGCCTTTTAATAATGGTAAGATCTCATCATTAATAGGACTGTAAAAAGGGAAAAAGGTCACTCATTCAGACTCAAATAAATCAGATTTCACCTACTGCAGAGGAATTGATACTTTGCAGTAAGAACAATTCTCTACCTTAAAAAAATCAGGTAGAATTCTCTACCTGACAAAACATTTTTAGAGAGTACTAGTTAATTTGTGTCATACACAGTTGGATGGTCTTAGGACACATTTCTTCAAATTTAGATATTTTATTCTATTTTTGTTATGTGTTACTTTCTTCTGGATCAATAAATCAGATATGTCTAAAAAACATTAATTAATGGACACAAGTGCTTAGCTTTTTTTAGCCCATGGCCTTTATTTAATATATTTGCATAAGGTTTTCAAGTGATTTAATGTTTTTGAATAAACGTTTAAAATGGTTTAATAGTTTTTAAAAAATATTGTAATATTTAGATTTTTTTATTATTGTTATATATTATATATATTTTTATATTATGATGTTGTGATTTGGGGGTGGGGAAACAAACATTTAAAACATTTATCCAAAAATATAAATCATTCGAAAAGCATATTTAAAAATATGAAATGGTGGCCTATTAAAAAGTTTATTTTTCGGGGCGTGGCCGACTGCCGAAGTGAACGGACGCATGGAGTAAGAGCTCCCGGTCCGTAACAGCCAAAAGCGTGATTTAAAGCAGCGTTTTCGCCCGACGGACATCAACACCCGGGTATATTACCCTGACAGTACCAGGCAATGGCCCCTGCGAAGCAAACTAAGCTTACAGACCCGATACGCCACGCTAAACGAGACCGGCCACGACCGGCGCAAGATGGCGGAGGTGAGGAGCAGGACACAGTGCAGGCCGCAAATACTCACACTGAAGGTGAGGAGCAGCAATACACCGACGCTCCAGTCACAGAAAAGAAATTATTTGCCATGTTACAAGACTTCAGGGTGTCCCTGCAATCGGACTTGAAAAAAGCTACAAATGATATTAAGAATGAGATAG
Organism: Pelobates fuscus; assembly: GCF_036172605.1. Lineage (NCBI taxonomy): Eukaryota > Metazoa > Chordata > Amphibia > Anura > Pelobatidae > Pelobates > Pelobates fuscus. The sequence continues at coordinate 29,192,210 of NC_086321.1, forward strand.
CTGAGCTGGGGGAAAGAACGAACAATCTAGAAACGCGCACTGATGATCTATGTGCCGCGCACGACACCATGGCGGACACAATCCAATCCCTACTAGAGGAACAACAATTCCTTAAAAGCAAACTCGCAGACATGGAAGACCGCTCACGGCGCAACAATATACGCTTCCGTGGCGTACCAGAATCCGTCACAAGGGACCAACTGCCACAATTCCTCCTGTCCCTATACAAGGCATTGGTACCACATATGGAGGACAATGAGTGGCTCATGGACCGCGCACACCGGCTACCGAAACCACAAAACCTGCGGCAAGACACGCCACGGGACGTGGTGGTGCGCTTTCATTATTACACGACAAAGGACTCTCTACTGCAAGCCGCAAGAAAGTTACCAAAATTGCCAGAACCATACGCTAATATCCAACTCTTTGCAGACCTGTCGGCCATGACGATGAACAGACGGAGAGAATTCATTACGGTCACAAAGACCTTAAGAAACAACGATATACAGTACCGATGGGGCTACCCAACTAAACTGCTAGTATGGAGAAACGCCAAATCACACATTATTAATGATCCGGAGGTGGGGATGCGATTGCTGAAAGAATGGGGACTGTTCCCGCTCCAAGACCAAGAAACTACGAGCTCAAACTCGACGAAAAGACCGCATGCAGAATGGCAGATGGCGGGCTCGCCACGTAAGCACAACTGAAACCCGATCCGGCCCCGACTGTACTAAAACTGGACTTTGTCATACATGTCAACTAAAGGACACTCTGCCTGTACAATGGCATCACGATAAGATCTGTGTACCGCATGGGTTTGTGAGTATGACATATGTGGAATGTTAAAACTATGTGAACTCTGAGTGTTACTCCTAAGGTTTACCAGATGAGTCCTAGGCCATAATTAATGTCCTGAACACAGTAGTGAACGTACAGAACGGGGCGAACCGCAGTCAACAAGGGTGAGAACAATATCGCTCATGACAGGCTGTTATTCACTCGGCCCGATTTTCTATCGGTACGACCCCAGGATGAGTAGTGTGAGGAGGAACCGTTGCCCTCTCACACCTCACCCGCGTAGAGCGCCGACGCTCTTAATGGCGCTATATTTGTATTTATATTTGTATTGTTTGTATTTGTATTATAGTTACTCACTACCTACTCCCTTTTCCAGTCCCACTACTCTCTCTCCAAATCCCTTCGGCCCTGGTCTACCCCCACAATGCCCGCACCGAGGTGCAAATGCTACCATAACTCCCCCACGCCAGCCGGCGTTACAACACGATTATGGATGACTCCCTTGTAATATTCAACCTAAACGTTAAAGGCCTCAATAGCCCACACAAAAGAAGAATGGCATGGACAGAGATGTCCAAGTCTAAAGCGGCCATTGTTAGCTTACAGGAAACACACTTTTGTATCAAAAACCCACCTAAATTTTATACCAAGCAATACCCACAGGGCTATGATGCAATGTCCCCCACCAAGGCCAAAGGTGTCTCTATATATTTCCACAAAGATTGGGTGTTCACCCCTTCCAACCAATTTGCAAGTCGAGACGGGAGACTGCTGATACTAGTAGGCTCTCTAAATGGCCTACTGATAACGATCGCATCTATCTATGCACCTAATATTAAACAAAAATCCTTCCTCACTAAGGTTTTTCGCAAGGTTGACAGTATGAAAATGGGACACACAATTATATGTGGGGACTTCAATTGCGTTCCAGATCCTGAGGTAGATATACAAAGGGAAGACAATAAACCGCCCCAACTTCACTCAGTCTCTTTAGGCCAACACCTCAGGAAACTAATGCACGATCACGACTACTATGACGCTTGGAAAGGCCTTAATCCGAGAGATAGAGACTATACATACTACTCTACAGTCCACAGGACATACACGAGAATTGACCTCTGCTTATTAGACACTAAAACGCTGCCCTTTGCCACCAAGGATTCGATAGGCCCTATCACTTGGTCAGATCACGCCCCACATACAGCGACTATGCGCATTCCATACCCTACTAGGGGTAGAGGCACATGGCGACTGAACGACGGGCTACTGGACACACCGGTTCACCTCCAGCGGATTCAAAACAGAGTAGAGGAATATTTTAAGGCCCATGCAAACTGCCCAACATCCACAACCATGCAATGGCTGGCCCATAAGGCGGTCGTGAGGGGCGAATTGATCCAAATAGGAGCTAGGGCCAAGCGTACTCACAACACGTTACTATATAATACAGAACAGGACTTGGTCAAACTAGAGACCATCCACAAAGCAAACCCAAATAAAACCACACACAAGAAACTGTTAGTACTCCGTAAACAACTACATGACCTAAACCTAGCAAAGACAGAACGCCACCTACGCTTTTTGAAACAAACGCATTACACAATGGGAAACAAGGCGGGTCGACTGTTAGCAAGGAAAGCGAAACAGACGAAATTACAATCTAAAATTCCATACATAACCTCAGATACTGGGGATAAACTGTACAACCCCCAAGATATAGTGAATGAGCTAGCAAAATATTATGCTTCTCTATATCAACTAGAGTCCGACTCTACTACATACCAACCCACAGATGCTGAAATCACCAGCTTCCTAGAAAAAACACCATTAGCCAAACTAACACAGGAGCAATGCACTCATTTAGAAAGCCCCTTCACGCACGAGGAAGTAGAGACAGCGATCCTCTCTCTGCCCAAACATAAAGCCCCCGGTCCCGATGGTCTCTCCAACTATTATTATATAAAACTGGCTAAACAATTAAATGGACCCCTCACAACGTTGTTTAATCATATCAAAGATGTAGGGAATATGCCCAAAGAAATGCTGGAAGCCCACATTATAACTCTCCCCAAACCCAATAAACCTCCCACACAGTGCGCAAACCTACGCCCGATCTCCCTTTTAAATGCAGATACCAAGTTATACGCTAAGCTGCTAGCCTCTAGGCTCAAACAGATACTTCCGGACCTTGTCTCGGAAGAACAGGCTGGCTTTGTACAGGGCCGACAGGTAGGGGACAACACCAGACATTTTTTAAACCTAGTGGACTGGGCAAATGCCTCGAGACAAGCGGGACTTCTACTCGCGCTCGATGCCGAGAAGGCATTTGACCGTCTACACTGGAAATATATGCTGCTCACCCTTGCTAAATTGGGATTCCCCCCGACTTTTCGATCTAGTATAATGGCTCTATATCAAAACCCCTCAGCCAAAGTGTTCAGCACTGGTTTCGTATCCAAACCTTTCGACATTCGTAACGGCACCCGCCAAGGTTGCCCGCTCTCCCCCTTAATTTTCATTTTATGCTTAGAACCATTGGTCAGATTCATTAAACAAGATCCATCCATTCATGGGTTGTGCACCCCAGGAGGTACCAAAAAACTAGCTCTATTCGCTGACGACATCTTGCTTTTCATTACCAAGCCAGAGTCTTCCCTGCCCTCTCTTTTAGACCTACTAAAAAATTATGGTATAGTATCGTACTACAAAAACAATATAGCCAAAACACAAGCTCTACCAATTAACCTACCGAAAACTGTAGTGGACACTCTAACATCACACCACCCTTTTGACTGGCGCACAACCTCAATCCAATACTTAGGAGTAAAACTCACCAAATCCCCTCACAAATTGACTAAAGAAAACCATTATCCTACATTAAAACGCATCACAACTACCCTTGCCAAATGGACGGGGCTGGAGGTCTCATGGCTAGGTCGCATTAACTTGGTTAAAATGATGATCCTACCGCATATACTGTACCTCTTCCGAACCCTACCTATTTCTTTGCCAAACTCACTGCTCAAACAATTCCAAAGTACTATCAATGCACACGTTTGGAAGAGAAAACCCCCAAGAGTAACCAAAGGATGTATGGGTCTCCCATACACCAAGGGAGGGTTAGGCATGCCTGACATCACAGCTTACTACAAAGCGTCCTTTCTGGCACAAGGGATCAGACTCATTAGAGAATTCAACTCGCCCCGCACTCCATTATGGATGCCCCTAGAAAATGCGTGCCTGGATAGTAAAGACATTGTTCACTACCTATGGACGTGCGCACCACCTAGGACACACGCGGGCCCGTATCTCCACTGTTCGAGCGCCCTGCTCAGGGCATGGAGAAATTGGTGTCCGCTGGTGTTAGACCCAATACAACTTTTCAAAAAGGCCCCACTATCGTCACTAGCAGCCTACTCCCCTGACATACAAGTAGGGAAATGGATGGCTAAAGGAGCCAGGGTGGTTGGTGACCTTTTGAAAGGGGGAGCAATAAAACCTTTTCCAGTACTACAAGCCGACCTAGGACTAACCCCGAGAGACCTGTATCTATACCTACGGATTAAAAATATCATACAAACCCGTAGTAAACAAACACAATGCGGACAGATAGACCCGACATTCACCCCGAGTCAACTATCGCTGTCCAAATTCGCAAAACCCCTTTCACTGTGTTACAATGCGATCACCGCCAACAATATCCCTGACAAGCTACAATACATGGCGAAATGGGAGGGGGAACTGGGATGCCAAGTCTCCCGGGAGGACTGGCAGGCAGCAATGGAAAATACGAAAAAAGCCTCAAGTAGCCTCTCATTGTGGGAAGCCTATTGCAAAGTAAATATGAGGTGGTACTTAGTCCCACAGAGGTTAGCGAAAATGTATTCAGGTACTACGAACATATGTTGGAGATGCGAAGCAGACATTGGCACTATGCTTCACACCTTCTGGTCATGTCCCTCCTTACAGAGTTACTGGACACAGGTCCAATCCTTAATCTCCCACAAGACCGGCATCTACGTGCCCTTTAGCCCGGAAAATTATCTTCTCCACACTATATACAATCTGAGCTCACTCCCTCACAAAAAAGTGATTTTAAACATACTCACGGTAGCAAAAATTGCAATAGCCAGCAACTGGAAATGCAAACAAGCCCCCCAATTAGAACAGGTAATAGCCAAGATGGATATAATTAGTGCATATGAGAATGTGGCATACAAAATGTCAGGGCGCTCAGAAAAATATGAACAGGAGTGGGCATGCTGGCTAACCATTTAGAACACGATAAGTGTGTTGGGATATGAAGTCCAAATGGACCTAGAGGTAATAACTGACAAGATCGAGTCAAATCGTTTTGCACATTAACCTGCTATGTTTTTCAATGCATGTACTGTTGTACAATAGTCTAGGGCCCCCCCCCGACCCCATTCCCCCTCTTCTCTTCTGTACCCTTCCCCCCCCCCCTTTATTAAAAAACTTCCGTACACTATTTTAAAATGTTGTATGTATCACATCCAGTTACGCATGTCGTATATCTACAATGTCAAGGAAAGTCGAAACAGTTATTCATATGTAATGTTTGTATCTTTGTTCTGTACCTTGCCTGCAAAGTGATGTGTTACAAATATGCACTAATAAACACGATAAATGAGAAAAAAAAAAGTTTATTTTTCTATTATTATCATTTTAATTTTATTATTTATATAGCGCCAACAAATTCCGTAGCGCTGTACAATGAGTGGACTAACAGACACATAATTGATATCAGACCACTGGACGTACAGGAACAGAGGGGGTTGAGGGCCCTGCTCAATGAGCTTACATGCTAGAGGGAGTGGGGTATAGTGACACAAAGGGTTAGAGTAGGGGAATTAAATAGTTTGTTAGAGAAGGGTTTATTGAGTGCTTGGTAGGTCATTTTTTGACAGTTGCAGGAAATGAGTCATGAGGTGGGGGATGAGAAGCCTGCTGACAGTTTAATTGATACGCTTTAATGAAGAAGTGAGTTTTCAAAGATTTTTTGAAGGAGTGGAGGCTGGGTGAAAGTCTGATTGAGGAGGGAAGGGAGTTCCACAGAATAGGTGCAGCCCTGGAGAAGTCTTGAAAGCGAGCGTCAGAGGTGGGGATCCGGGCAGAGGATAGGCGTAGGTCTTGGGCTGAGCGCAGGGGTCTCGACGGGACATACTTGTGTATGAGGGAGGATAGGTATGTTGGAGCAGCATTATGTAGGGATTTGTAAGCAAGCGCCAGAATTTTGAATTGGGCCCTATATCTAACTGGAAGCCAATGCAGGGACTGATAGAGCGTGGAGGCGTGGGAGGTGCGACCGGACAGGAAAACAAGCCTCGCAGCCGTATTCATTATAGATTGCAGCGGTGCAAGCTGGGAACATGTAAGACCGGTGAGAAGGGGATTGCAGTAGTCGAGGCGAGAGAGAACAACAGCATGAACCAGTATCTTAGCCGCGTCCGGCGTTAGATATGGGCGGATGCGCACTATGTTCTTGAGTTGGAAGCGACAGGGTTTGACTATCGATTGGAAATGGGGAGTAAAAGAGAGGTCAGAATCAAAAAGAACCCCTAGGCAACGAGCCTGCGAGGTAGAGGTGATAGTAGCGCCGTTGACTTGGATGGAGACAGACACAGGAGTAGCAGCACTATGTTCTTTTAAGGACTTCAGAGTGATTTGCCTTTTAGGTATTGAGGTGTATTTCCTAAAATACAAACTTGTTGACATATTGTATGCCGATTATGTGCTAACATAACATAAATGCTATCAGACTTTTATCATCGTGTTATCTTGCTTTTCACCTTCGCCCTCTTCATTTCTAAAGATTTGATGTTGACTACAATTCAGATGATTATCATTTTATTCAAACGGAGCAGTTTGATATATTTGCCAGATGTACAGTGAGTAATCAAACTTGTAATCAGTGTAAAATTATGTTGTTGTTGTATGTACCTGTAAATTATTGGCACACACTATAGGCTCAAAGCTTCTTTTTTCCAAGGTGTATTAGCACAAGCAAAATTACGGGGGGCAATAACCTCTACTTTAATACTATAATGTCAATCATATACCATCACCCACCATAATAAATGAGATGGCTTCTTGTGAATATAAATTTATGTTTATTAAATTATTGTAGCATCCTAGTAAAATATAACATTATTCAATAAAATTGAATATTCTTATAAAAAAAAGAAACTAATGTTGAAATTCTGTTTGATGGAGCACAAGCTCTCATTTTTTTGTTTTTAATTTTAAAATCTCTCTATATTTTATGTGAGAGTGCTGAAAATATCACATATGTTCTTAACCAGAATGAGGTTTATGGGGATATGTAATGCAGGACTCCACTTTAAAACCTAGGTCACTATTGCCACTACTTCCCTTTTGTGATTCGTTAAAGAAACACTCCAATTATGGCTCTCAATGGGATCCCAGTGATAGGCTGAGATCATCAGCTGACATTTTCAGTCTATCACAGGCCACTTGAGTTAACCTTCCCCTTTCTCCAGCACAGGGAGGAATGGAGTTGGGAGTGCAAATTTGAGGTTAAACCATTGTCAAGTGGTTTAAAGCTGGGCTCCATCAAAACTTAAATGAGCTTAAAATGCACCTTTGTTGTCTAACGTGGCTCTGTGTCACTTTAAAAAGATAAAAAAATATATACTTCAGTGCTTGTGATTGAGCTCTTGTACTCCAGCTGAGTAGCTCCGCCAGGTCAGCTTCCTAGCTGCTATCATGGACCCTGGAACACTTCAGCACCTGCTGACGAAGCTTGACTGGGGTCACTGAGGAATTCTTCCACCCAGGAAGGTATCAGCTCCGCTGCCTTTGCCCCTTCAGCTACTGCCTTTACAAAGACACTTGTGCCTCTCAGGCCTCACTCTTTTATAACTTGTCCAAGGAATCAGGGAACAAAGCAGTCAGCCAACAGGTCCGAAAGCTCTATTACTAGGGTCCTTGAACAAACCACACAGGACGAGGGAACTAACACACACAATGTTCTATTTTCACTCAGGACTGGCCCCTATCTGCCTTACATTTAACTTATGCCAACACACTCAATCTAATACATAAAACCAAATCATATGGGAATATGGGAAAGCATACAGGAACTCATAATAACACAATAACATTTATAAAGAGGTGGGGATGGCAATAACTAACGAGAATTATCTCCCCAGCCTGCAGACACCATAATAAGCAAAACTACCTGAATATGCAAATTAACCAGCCTTGCTATGCAGGTGGTGTTTATAACTGTTACAAGATCTTCACAGCCAACAGATGGCTCTTTACAGGCTCCATAGCCAAATCCTTCCAGTTGGTCGAAAGCATCAACAGGACAGAAGAGCACACAAAACGTTTAACAATTACATTACATTGCACACAATTACATTATACACACCCTGCACCTATAACGGACACAGTGTAGCCTAAACATAATGTTAATCCTGCGTAAAGTGTCCGTCTTATGCTCCTGGTAATGGTGATTACCGGCAGAGTGCTCACGTATAAAAAGTGTCTAGTTCACTTTTGCGCCAGTAACAATTATTATTCCATCCTTTATACTTTGTTGCCTTTTTTCTACCTCCTCTGTAGTGCACCAAATTAATCCTACTTTTACCACTTTTTGTTCTTCATTCTGAGTTTTTGCTATTTTCCTGATGGTTTTACCATTGATTTCACTTACAAAAGATAAATGCGTAATTATTCTAGGAAAAGGGGGCACGTTTGCAATTTCAAGTATTTATTTACACATTAAACAAACAAACAAAAAATTCAGTTAACACTGCTTACATTTCACAGAAAACCAGCATATTCGACTGCGACAGAAACATTTGCAGGATAGAAGAGATGCACTTGTGCACTTATTTTCCTATACATTTATGGCCACAAAATTGTCAACCAAAAACAAATGAAAATAGAACGGGAAAATAAAATGTTAGAAGAGGTGCAGCAAGTCATATTTTGGACAAATAATAAGGAATAAACAGGAAGTAATATGAAAATAAACCGAAATAAACACAAAAAGCAAACAAAACCTTTATACATTTAAATATTGAATTGATTTAATTATTATGCTAGTCAAACTAACAGCAAATATTCATATTAAAAGTTATTTTACTATACATTATTTGACCTTCTTAGACATTGCTGCCACACTTAGCCGTTGAGACTCCAAACCTGAAGGTCTGGAGAGGCTGTGAGGGGGCACGAGGGAATATATCTATACTGTCCCTACGATTAATTTGTCATCCTCGTGGTTTGTGAATGTCATGTGTACGTTAGTCTACGATAATGATACACAGCATTATGTCCTGGTATTTCTAAACAGTATACTATGTCTAAACACCATTGTGCATTATATATCCTTTATACCCCATAGAATTTAACATTAGAAATCACCAAGTTATGTTGAAGGAAAAGTCTCAGTCTGCAATAGGCTGCTGCACTGTCTCAAACCAATTATGAAGACATTAAAAAGTGAGAGAATAGAATCTAGAAAAAAAGGGACGTACATATATATTTAGAATGCCCTTGCAGTAATAATGTGCTGTATTTCTCCTGGGAGAAATCTTGGAAATTTTGATAGTTTCCTGAAGGCAGCTGAAGCCTTGTCTTTTCCTCCACGCAGGGAATCCAGTTTATTACTGTGTGTGAGAAATTCCTTCTTGACTGACACTGAGACAGCGGCAGAAAAAAAAACGTGATTTAACAATGTAATTTGGTGTATTTTAGACAGCGGTATGTCTAATACATATTCCTTTCAAACAAGCAAAAGTTTGAAAATATACACTAACAAATATTGTCGTCTCACAACAAAAGAAAAACAATCTGCCCGATCAAAATGACACGTTGAAAGCAGGCGAAGTAAGGAAATGAATTAAGAGTTAAGGTGGTGAATGTAAAAAAAAGTAGTAATGGTTGCTACAGAGATATTGAGATAGTTCATTAATAATAAAAATGAAGAAAATATCAGAGACAATTTAATGATATTTAGTCTATATAATCATGGCTGGTTTACCAGGTGGCAGGATATGATAGACATCCCACTGCATGTTCCATTTTTCAATGTTTTTCTTTTTTGTTTTGTTTTTTAAGTATACCAGCCTCTCCCTACCTAAACTACTAGATCAGGAAATACATTGCTGAGACTTAAAGGGACACTGTAGGCACGGTAACAGCTTCATCTGTTTAAAGTGGTTATAGTGTCTGTAGTCCCCTGTAGTGGCCAGGAACCCATCATTCAGTGTTAAACTACGCAAAAATGGTTTAACCCAGAATGTGGGGACAGTACAGGTGCACTCTAAGCTCTGTAACCAATGAGATGAAGTGGTTATATTGCCTACAGTTTTCCTTTTAGGTAGGAAAGATATATAATATCCTCCCAGTTTTACTTAGTTTCCTTAATAAAGACGTAGCAATCCTTGATTATAGTGCAATGGAGGAACTAATAACTAAGCAAGTTGCTGTCATGCATTTGAAAAAAAATGAAAATTAACAGAATATTTTATAAAAAATTGAGGTGAAAATCAAACATGTTGGTACGTTACAGAAAACACTGTATATATGAAAATAAAGCACAGCCTTGTGAGGCTTTAATTACTTTTATTGTCTTTATAAATGATTTAAAGGGAGGCTATATTATAGTATGTAGCGGAGAGCCGATCTTGCACAGCTATTCTCCACTAGAGATTCCAGTGAGGCTCAGGAACAAGGTGATGTTAAGTCCATAGGCAAGGTTTCCAGCAGGTAAAGTAATACAGCAGTATCCCCATCGCAATCCCAATAACTGGACGACACACAGTTTCAGGAGTAGACTGACAAGCTTTATTCCACAGTTCCTTATAAAGCCCTCTCCCATGCAAGGGAGGAGGTTCTATCACTTAAGACATTATCCAATCTCTAAGTAGTAACCTCCCACAGATCTCCTCCCCTCCTGTAGCATCATAATCCCCTTATTGTGTACACAGTTTTCCCTGAGTTTTGGATGTACCCTAAATACTTGGGGTACATCCACAAATCCAACATCCCCAGATAGCTCTATTCTGGGGGACCAACATACTTAAAAATTAGCCCATTCGGATGAATGGTTCGTGAGATATGGGGTTCCAAAGATTTGACCGACCGCATGGGTAAAGTATCCGAAAACAGTTCCATGCATTTTGGCCCTGCGGTCGGTCACAAACAAGGGAATGAAAACAGGCGAATTGCCTGTGTTATAGAGCCTGGAGAGGGTTTGAATGAATTCCCTTGTTTATGGGGCTCTTTCTACCGAACGGCGGGTCATTCGGTAGTTTCCATACGAATTTCTGGAAGTATGGAGGTCTCAGCGGTGTTTGCCTAGTCAAGTGTCCGATTTTAGTTCCAGACACTCGACGGCAAAACACCGCTGTTCGGTAGTTTAAGATGGCCGCCGCCACGTGTTTGTTTCCCGAATGGCGGCCACCCAGAGGACAAAGACCACACTGCACTGATTGCCAATTACCTGTTTGCAACATTGTTGCAAACGGTAATTGGAGGCACACTCATTCCTGGGTGGTCTGGTTGTTCGGTAGTTTCATTCCCTTGTTTTATTTGAATGATTCTACCGAACAACTAGAGGAATACAATTCTTTACATACATTTAACTGTCATTATACCCGGATACCATGCTTTCTATACATGTACATACACATTAAACCAGCCATATGACCAAATACACTTATTCTCATACATGTCGTGGGACAGCCCGGTACCAATCCGCTACACTGCTCCCCCTTGCCCACAAGCCGGCATACACAGTCTGATCCAACACGGATCGGCTTGGGGATGTCCGGGGGCTCACGGATCATTTCTCTAAGTCAGTTTGTCTTGACAACCCGTCAGCATTTCCATTCTGCTTACCCGGCCGGTACTGGATATTAAAGTCAAAAGGCTGTAGCGCCAAACTCCAGCGCAGCAGCCTGGCGTTGTCTCCAGCCACCCGGTTCAGCCAGACTAACGGGTTGTGATCCGTGAGCAAGGAAAAGGGCTGTCCATATAAATAGGGTTGTAGCTTCTTTAGGGCCCACACCACAGCCAGGCATTCCTTTTCGATGGCGGCGTAGCTTACTTCTCGAGGTAACAGTTTGCGACTGATGTAAGCCACTGGATGTTCCCCGCCATCGGCCCCGACTTGACTCAGTACTGCCCCCAATCCAAACATAGAAGCGTCTGTGTGAACAAGAAAACGTTTAGTTGGATTGGGAGCTGCCAAGACAGGGGCATTTATCAGTGCATTTTTCAATTGTTGGAATGCCTGCTCACACTCCGGGGTCCAGTTTACTTGGCGGGGAAGGTTCTTACGGGTCAGGTCAGTGAGGGGTTTGGCCAGGGCGCTATAATTGGGAACAAACTTCCGGTAATACCCTGCTGTCCCTAGAAACGCTAAAACCTGGGTCTTAGTCCTAGGGGTGGGCCACTGGGCTACAGCCTCTACTTTGGCGGGTTCGGGTTTTTGTTTACCGCACCCTACTCTATGTCCCAGGTATTGTACCTCAGCCATGCCGATACTACACTTGGCCGGCTTCAAGGTCAGACCTGCTTCCCTTATCCTATCTAGTACAGCTCCGATGTGAGCTAAGTGTTCCTGCCACGTATTGCTAAAAATAGCAATATCGTCCAGGTAGGCACATGTATAGTCCTGGAATCCATCTAGGAGTCGATCCACCATCCTTTGGAAGGTGGCTGGGGCGTTTTTCATCCCAAATGGCATGACCTTAAACTGGTACAAGCCAAATGGGGTGACAAAGGCCGACTTCGGGATGGCGTCTGGGGCCAGGGGGATTTGCCAATACCCTTTACACAAGTCAATAGTGGTGAGGTATTGGCCCCTGGCCATTCTGTCCAGTAACTCGTCTATCCGGGGCATCGGATAGGCGTCAGATACAGTCTTCTCGTTCAATCTCCTATAGTCCACGCAGAAGCGGGTCGTACCGTCTCGCTTTGGTACGAGGACTACAGGAGATGCCCAAGGACTGTCTGAGGGTTCAATCACCCCCAGTTGGAGCATTTCGTCGATCTCCTTACGCATGTTTGCCCGTACCGCTTCTGGAATGCGGTATGGCGTCTGGCGCATGGGTAGTTGCCCTGGGGTCTCGACCCGGTGAGTTGCCAGAGGCGTGTATCCAGGTACATTAGAGAACGTGTCGCGTTTCTCTTCCAATAGTTGCTGTACCTCGATCCGCTCCTGTGGGCTCAGCCGATCTCCCAGCGTAACCTCCCCTAAATCTCCGGACAGCTGCCCATCCCCCAGCAAATCGGGGAGGGGTAAGCTGTCAAACTCTTCCGTGTTAGGGGCACAGATGGCGGTTACCTCCTCAGTACGCTCGTGGTAGGGCTTCAGCATGTTCACATGGAGCATGCGTCGCCCCCCAGTCCCTGTGCAGGGGCCGATAATATAGGTGGTATCGCATCTTTGCTCCACCACCTTATATGGGCCCTGCCAGGCGGCCTGTAACTTATCATGTCGGACAGGTTTTAAAATTAGTACCTTCTGCCCGACCTGAAAGCTACGGTCCCTGGCTCCCCGATCATACCATGTACGCTGGCGGGTCTGGGCCTCCTGAAGGTTTTCCCGTACCGTCTTGGTCAACGCTTCTAGGCGGTCCCGAAAGGCCAACACATATGGTAGGATGGGAGTGCCATCTGTGCTCCGGTCTCCCTCCCAATGCTCTCTAATAAGATCCAATGGGCCTCGGACCCTCCTTCCAAACAATAATTCAAACGGGGAGAACCCTGTGGATTCCTGCGGCACCTCCCGGTATGCAAATAGGAGGTGCGGCAGGAATCGTTCCCAGTCCTTGTGGGTCTCTGCGAAGGTTCGGAGCATCTGCTTCAAGGTACCATTGAATCGTTCGCAGAGCCCGTTCGTCTGGGGGTGGTAAGGGGCGCTGATAATAGGCTTAATGCCACAGATCCTCCAGAGGTGTTGGGTGAATTCTGCGGTAAACTGGGTACCCTGATCCGAGATAATCTCCCTGGGTAATCCCATCCGGGAGAATATCCGCATGAGGGCATCCGCGACCGTCTCAGCGTGGATGTTGGTCAGAGCCACTGCTTCTGGATACCTGGTGGCATAATCTACGACCGTTAAAATATACCGTTTTCCTGACGGGCTAACTTTATTGAGGGGGCCTATCAGATCCACCGCTATTCGGCTAAAAGGTTCCTCTATTATGGGTAAGGGGTGAAGTTTAGCCTTCCTGCGATCCCCCCTTTTTCCCACTCTCTGGCAGGTATCGCAAGTCATGCAATATCTGCGTACTTCCTGGCTAATCCCTGGCCAGAAGAAACTCTGGGTTAGTCTGTACCTGGTGCGACTAACCCCTAGATGTCCGGATAGCGGAATATCATGCGCTATCCGGAGTAATTCAGCCCGGTACCGCTGTGGTACCACTAATTGTCTCCTCGCTATCGGGTCTAACCCCGTAATCTGTTTGGTTGTTTCCCTGTATAAAAGTTGTTTATCCCAGATAAACTTCTCTCCCTCCGCCCCGGGGGAACCCGTGCCAACCTTGTCCCTATACACCTGAAGCGTGGGGTCTGTTGCGACTTCAGCTACAAATTCATTAGGTGGAGCCCAGGGGACACATTCTAGAGGGGGGGTAGGGTTGCTTACCTGGACCTCCGGCAGTGTGTTGTGGTCCTGGGTGCGGGCCTGTTGTCGGGTGACTACAGGGTTGACCTCTCCTGTGGTGGGTGACTGGGGCTCAAAAGCAGAAGTGAGCCTCCCCAGATCGTTCCCCAATAAAACCTCCGCCGGTAAATGTGGCATCAACCCCACCTCCACTTCCCCTGCCCCCGCTCCCCAATGTAAATGTACCCTTGCTGTAGGTAGCCGGTACACTGCTCCCCCAGCTACCCGGACGGCAACAGTTTTGTTCAGTTTTGCCTGATCTGAAATCAGGTGGCTCTGTACCAAAGTGATGGTGGCTCCCGAATCTCGTAATCCCCGGACTGCTGTACCATTCAGATATACCGTCTGTCGATGGTGCCGTAGATTATCCACATTGGCCTGGACCGGATCTGCCTCGTGCAGTACCTCCCATTGTTCCACAGTAGTAATGGGGACTGCGGAACCATATGGGGTGGTGACTAGGTCCTGGTAGTGGTGGGCTGCGGCCGCCCTGGGTGGAGGTGGGCCTGGACGAATCCAGGTGGAACGGTCCCGTAGCTGTGGGCATTCCCTTTTATAATGTCCCCACTTCTGGCAGTGATGACAGGGGCCAGCGGTGGGTTGTCGGAACCGGGGCTGTGCAGCGGGTGGTGGAGGTGGTGGTAGCGGTCTCGGTGGAGCTGGGGTGTAGTTGTTTCCCCCAAATGTTTTAAAGGTTGCTTTTGGAGCTGCAGGTTTTTGTGACCTGCGTGCATCCAGGTAGTCATCCGCTTTCCTAGCCGCCTCGGTAAGGGAAGTAGGGTTTCTGTCCCTTACCCATTCCTGGACCTCATTGGTTACTCCCTCATAGAACTGCTCCATCAGCAACATTTGTATTACATCCTCCATAGAACGTGCCTTGCTAGCTTGCACCCACCCGAGCGCTGCCCCCTGTAATCGGCATGCCCACTCTGCGTGCGAGTCCTTCTCTGTTTTCTTTAGATCCCGGAACCTCCGCCGGTATGCCTCGGGTGTTATAGCATACCTGGCGAGTATAATTTCTTTCACTTTACTGTAATTCCTTATTTCGTCATTAGGTACAGTCCGATATGCCTCTGCTGCCCTCCCGGTTAACCTTCCGGCCAAAATAGGTACCCAGTCCTCTGTGTTAATTTTATGCAGTGCACACAGTCTTTCAAAGTCTTGCAGGAAAGCGTCTATATCTTCCTCTGCCTCCACATATGTTTTAAAAGCCTGGTATGGTATTTTAGGCTTACCTTCCTGTGGCACATTAATTGCAGAGCTTTGTTCTGGTGCCTGTGTCCTTAGGATGAATTCTTGTACCTCGGCCATTGTCCTGGTAACAATTTCTGTTGGGGGGTTTTCCCCATAAAAGGATAGCCTGAACTGAACCTGCCTCTGGAATTCCGATCCTTGTGGTGTTCCTCCCGGCTCCCTCTGTGCCGGAACTGAATCGCCCTCCATTCTGTACTCTGCCATGAGTTCTGTAACAAGTACTGCTTTCTTCTTATTGCTGGCTTGTATACCCCTTGCCTCTAGGAGGTCCTTTAGCGTGGAGCGTTTTAGCACAGAAAAATCAATCTCCATCCGTACTCCATTTACGCTTGTTCCTCTGTGAGTTTGGATCCCAGCGCTGCCAACCAATGTAGCGGAGAGCCGATCTTGCACAGCTATTCTCCACTAGAGATTCCAGTGAGGCTCAGGAACAAGGTGATGTTAAGTCCATAGGCAAGGTTTCCAGCAGGTAAAGTAATACAGCAGTATCCCCATCGCAATCCCAATAACTGGACGACACACAGTTTCAGGAGTAGACTGACAAGCTTTATTCCACAGTTCCTTATAAAGCCCTCTCCCATGCAAGGGAGGAGGTTCTATCACTTAAGACATTATCCAATCTCTAAGTAGTAACCTCCCACAGATCTCCTCCCCTCCTGTAGCATCATAATCCCCTTATTGTGTACACAGTTTTCCCTGAGTTTTGGATGTACCCTAAATACTTGGGGTACATCCACAAATCCAACATCCCCAGATAGCTCTATTCTGGGGGACCAACATACTTAAAAATTAGCCCATTCGGATGAATGGTTCGTGAGATATGGGGTTCCAAAGATTTGACCGACCGCATGGGTAAAGTATCCGAAAACAGTTCCATGCATTTTGGCCCTGCGGTCGGTCACAAACAAGGGAATGAAAACAGGCGAATTGCCTGTGTTATAGAGCCTGGAGAGGGTTTGAATGAATTCCCTTGTTTATGGGGCTCTTTCTACCGAACGGCGGGTCATTCGGTAGTTTCCATACGAATTTCTGGAAGTATGGAGGTCTCAGCGGTGTTTGCCTAGTCAAGTGTCCGATTTTAGTTCCAGACACTCGACGGCAAAACACCGCTGTTCGGTAGTTTAAGATGGCCGCCGCCACGTGTTTGTTTCCCGAATGGCGGCCACCCAGAGGACAAAGACCACACTGCACTGATTGCCAATTACCTGTTTGCAACATTGTTGCAAACGGTAATTGGAGGCACACTCATTCCTGGGTGGTCTGGTTGTTCGGTAGTTTCATTCCCTTGTTTTATTTGAATGATTCTACCGAACAACTAGAGGAATACAATTCTTTACATACATTTAACTGTCATTATACCCGGATACCATGCTTTCTATACATGTACATACACATTAAACCAGCCATATGACCAAATACACTTATTCTCATACATGTCGTGGGACAGCCCGGTACCAATCCGCTACATAGTAAGACTTTGCTATACTATCTTAAATGTGGTCCTACTGTACGTAATCCCACATATGGCCCTCCTTTTTTTTCTGTATGACTACAATGTGCTAAAACAAAATAAATAGGTATAAAACAATTACTAGTGAAGTTATTTATTAAGAAATCAACAGTCAGTGTTACTATGAATACCTGGTATTGGATACATTTACAATCGGAACGCTGGGGGAAGGGTATGGATTAAACAGTATTCTATCATTTTCATAGTAGTGTATTGCGTTTTTAACAATATTATTTATTTGTCTGCATATAGCTGCCTAACGTTCAGTTGGGCTCCTGGCTAGAGCTCATGTAAATTGCTCATATAATGTTTTTACTTTCTATAGTATTTCAGGTAATAAGTTTTAAAAGCACAATTATAATGAATTATCAAGGAATTATTACATTGTATCACGATGGCCGCATTTTCACAGCCAAATTAAATCCAATTCTAGATTCCACTACTAACCTGGAGTTTTAGCCTCGAGTGAGTGCAATCTACGGAGCACAATAAGTAGTAATTGTTAAATGATTAGCCTGCTTAAGCTGCCTTCATTTTCCGAATAACCGAAGAAAACACAAATGTTCTAGATAGAGGCCGAGATAATCCATGAATACATTAACAGCCCTGCATAAATCTGGAATTCCTGACTCCCACCCCTCAGTAGGGCTGGGTAAAGCAGATAAATTAATATAACCTTGTATAAAACCTAAAGAATTGGGTATTTATTTATTTTTTCACATTTCTGGAGTGGATTTCTAATGGCTTTCCGTATTCTTCACCAAACGCTCGCTGAGGATATAGTTACAAAGTTTCACAGTAGACTAGCTTGGAAAGACTGACGACCATCAAGTTCAACCTTAGAACCCATTATTTAATGCTGTTGATTCGAAAGAAGGCTAAATACCCACTTCTATTTATGACCCAAAAATGGAAAAAAATCCTTCATGACTCCATAATGACAATCAGATTTCTCCTTAGACCAACAACCTGTTCACATACATAGTAGAACTAAACACTAAACAATGTTACAGACAGCACTCCAAGGGATCCAGATAAAGTCACAGGAACCATCCATACAGGGAAAATGTAATATGGTGAGAATAAATATTACATGGTGATATCCTGACCACGTTACTTATCACACATTGTAAAAGAAGCATCCATACAGCAACAAACAAAAACAAAACAGAATAAAGGGGGGGGGGAGGGAGGGACAGAAACAAAAATAACCTAGTACTGAAATAATATAACCCCCCCCATCTCCCCCTCCAGTTCATGAACAAATATTGGTATTTATTGTTTGGATTCTATTACAAGAGATAAATGGAATCTTTAGAACGGAATTGCAGCTCTTTCATTGACATCTATCAGTAAATTGCTATTCAGTTACCTGACATATACATATCCCTTGTAATATAACATATATTAAATAACAGAATATGGCCCTGTCTTGTATACGGATAGTTTATTGCATTTTGATCAATTTATTTTAAGGTATCTTTCTTTAAACGTGTGTGTGTGTATGTGTGTATATAAAGTACATAACAATAGCAGCCAATGTAGGTTTACCGTTATACACGTGCGCTGTGGTATAGGTTGGTGTTATATAAATGCCGGTAATAATAATAATACATATTAGAAATAATAAAGTAATGAATACTTGGAAAAAAAATAGCAGCAACAACAGTGACTAAAAACCGAACATTTTTATACCCCAAAAATGAATTGTAATTAAGCACATATTATTCACCTTTCCGTTGTCTCGTTATAATTATTGTTTAATCATCTTGTTACCTTGGGGATGATTTTTTTTATAACAAATATTCTTGCAGTGTGGGATCGCCTACAGGACTGAATACTGCGGTGAAATACTCGATGGCGTGCTTTTAAATGCTATGATCATCGGTATCATTATAATTCTACGCAGCTGTGCCAAAAGCTATTTTTTTTTTATTATTTCTTCTTATGTGTGTTTACTGTTAGCCACAGCATCAGAATATTTCCTAATCACTTCTGATTTCCAACAAAAGGACCTTCAGGCGTGCTGTACCAGACTTGACATTTGCATCATCCACCGGTTCATCTGACATTGCTAACACCAGTGAGATGAAGGGCTTTGGTCTGGTTTTAAATAATGATTCAATGTTAATCAGTAATATAAATAGGTTGAACTGTTCTTGGATACATTGCTGAACTCATTGTAATTCTTTGCACATTGCTGCTCCTGTACTATCAATAATTTTACCAGTGAAGGAAAAGTACAGTTTTCTCAAGGGTGATATGAGGACTTTTCGTATTTAGCATAGAAAATAAAGCAGAATAAAAAATAAAAAATATAATATTGCAAGTGTATGTGGAAGGATTCCGTGGCCATTCAAACACTTAAAAAAAATCTTCTTTACTTGGATTTAAATAGAATGTTAACATTTAATGTATTAAAGGGATGATAGAAAATAAACCAATAAGCTGGCTTTGTAGCATGAAACAATGTATATGTCCTTTCTCTGTATTAATAATTTAATCAGAATGCATCTGTCATGGTTGATTATATATTTCCTACTTGTTCTATGTTAAATTTTGTATATATTGTGTATTAATATTGTTTTTCTATTTTATTGTACCCTATTGTATCAATGCACAGACTTGAAAACGAGAGAAATCTCAATGTATTCTTCCTGGTCAAATATTTTATAAATACATTTTATAAATAAATAAATGTATTATTATTTATTTTTCTAGTGAGGCTTTGATATAGGCTAAAATTGGTAAAATATTTGACTTGTAAATGTAGCTGTAGTTTTCTTGAGTTTGAGTTACTTTGGAATTTGGAGCGAGAAATCTGAAGCCATGTTATTGGCATGAGGTTAGCGTGAAGATCTGGTACTTACATTTCCATTGGTCCAACCTCCAGTGGTGTTGCCTTTAATAGTTATTAAAGAATAGGAAGGGAGCCCATAAAGCAAATATTTCTTAGAGCAACTCTAACTTGCCTTTCCTCAATCGATTCTTCCTGTCTTCCAATTCATTCTTCTCTTCTTCCTGTCTTTAAATCATTTTCTTTGTTTCTTTTCTATTTTCCTTAAAAAATATATAACAATGTAGGGACAACTTTGCCTTATGTATATTTCCACTGCTGACAAATCGTGATAAACTGTAGAGCATAAGGAAAGTACCACTTCACAGAATACTTACCTCTGCTCCAGTCTCACAAGGCTCATTTGTCTTCTACCGTTTATCGCACATGCCCAGTACAGGCTCCCTGAGTCCCGATCTTGGCCGGTGACCAGAGGGAGTTACTGAGCATGTGTAGGATTGGAATCGTGGGGATAACAGAGGGAGAAGAAGGTAGTAAACAAATGTCACGTCTAGGCTACTGGGCCAGACACATACCAAGTTGTATAAACAAAAAAAAAATGATGCATGGTTCCAGCAAGAAGGAATGAATATTAAATTCTGCTATTTCTTATTTTTGCAACACAATTTTATTTTTAAATGTAAATTAAATTTGAGGGAATCTATCAGGGACCTATCAGGGACCCTGAGAGCATGTCAGTGAGGAAGGTCTTTTCACACCGTTCTACCTTACAAACAAGTTATTTCATTCACAGCATTGTTTTTATACTCTTTAGAATGACTTTGTGTATTATTCTTGATTAAATGTAATATTTGTTTTACTCCCCAGCTGTTCCTTCTTGTGGTCTGGAACTTTGAGCTCTACATGATTCCATTGGCTCTATTGCTGTTACTAGTTTGGAATTATTTCTTAATTGTATCGGGGAAGGATACTAGGATGCAAGATATGGTAAGTTGTCCTTCTGTTCCTGTTCCACTACTATCCAATTCCAATGTTTATCATGGAACAAAAATACCCCTAATAATATTACAGCATACTAATCGTATTTACTTGAAGTCACTCATTTTCACACATAAGTACCTTGTGATGTTGTCTATGGGTGGGTCATGTTGGATATTTCTGTTAAACAAAAATACAGAACATTTGACAAAACTAGTTACAACACAATGAGGTGGATGGGTACTTTGATTCCACACACCCTGTGTATCCTTTGGAACTTCTAAAAAGTGGTGCTATAAGGATGCACCTAGTCTACTTATGGAAAATCTAACGCTTCCAAACAGGTAGGTGCCCACACAATGTCGGTCAATAGTATTTATTGCAAAACATCACACCTGATCGTAGCAATAGCAGAGAATAAACCCTGATCTTCCAAATATTTATTGAACATAACATTGATCAAAAAAACCTGTAAAGAAACTCAGTAAGGGATACAAATTACTATACTCTTACAACATTCCATTAACTTATAATGTTGAAACTTTAAATTTTCGTAAAGATAGATTTTTTTTTATATGGACGACTGATAAATACTGCATTGAAATCACAACGTAATTGGATGAAATCATAAGACAAACAAGAGACTAGCTTGTCTTATCAATAAAACTATTTTTGGAAAAATGTTTCAATGATCAGAGCTTTGAACTCCATATCTTGCCATTTCCCATCTCCCATTTTTGTCAGTGGCTGATGGAAATAGGCATCTTCTCACATGCTGCATTACCGATGCGTCTGTTAGCTCATTATACATGCCCAAGGTCATCAACATAGGATCCTGTTAACTTGTAAGATCGTCTACAGACCTTTTTAATGTACTTTTTACACATGAAAATGCAATAGAGATTCGGCTCCTGGCAGACGAGGATGCCAGAAGCTGAACACCATAATTAAGAAGAAACATGGAGTTTGGAGAGAGATAAAAGTAAGTATATCTACTTTACACCACTCCTTTAGGGCGCAACTACGAAAGAAAGCATGCTACGTAGGGGGAGTTTGCAAACAACAAATGCAAAAGCCTCAAACGACAGTACAACTTCAACAGCTGGTATGCATTGATAGGGTCAGCGAGTTATTTCATTGTATACTATCGTTCGTTTTAATGTACATTGTTGCACTTTGTGACAACACACATTGGCTATTGGTATCCATGACATAGCACCCAGATCAGTGCTCATTCTCTGTTGCACATGAATTCACAATACATTTACATTATATATATTTATTTTTTCCCAATTATTATAGCCACTAAGCTTGCGGAAAATATGTTCAATATCAGGAGGTAGTAGTTATAAAATGGTTTGTTAATGTTTAATAATGTTTAATAAATCAAATAATTGTTGTTTATTAATCCGTAATATGCCCTGCTTCAAATACATGGCATATTAGGGGTCAACGTGTTGAATGTATGCATTAATTTATTATAAAATGTTATATTTGCTTTCGAATTATATTTTTTATATTTATATATATATATATATATATACACAAGTCCACTGGTGTTTTATTTTTTTATCTTCAGTCAGTTCTCGGTTTAGGTACAAATATTAATTAATTGCAATGTTGATACACCAGAGGAGTATTGTAGAATGCCAGAAATAGTGATGTCTTAATATCTTTGCTGGTTGCTCAAATTGGTAGCCACAGGCATAAAATAGATAAGATACACTGAAAGTTCTCGCTACGCTATGGTTGAAGAAGTGTCGGAGATTTTCTTGGATATGAACATACGGCTAAATATTTCAGTAACTGCCCCCTAACGCACAGTAATCTACATGAGAGACCTCTCTTACTGTAGGGTTTTGGATGAAGTGCAAGATGTTTCTCAAGTAGCTCTAAATATTGGAAGTGACATAACAATGTTCTGGAGTTTTTGTTTTGTACACAGAATCGGTTTAAAGTGCTTGATAATCAGTCCTTAACAGGCAATTATGTTGCTCATCGCTTATTAGCTTTCAAAAGTGGATTTTCAGTCTCGATAAACGCAATATCTACATATTTAATCCTTCAAGAGCAATTTATGTTTCAATGGAACAGTCTTTCACATTCAGCTACCTTTCCAACGGAAGTAAAAGTAGCATACTGTAAAAACATTTTTTTTTATAGTTTATTTTGTTGTTTGTTTTGTTTATTTTTTGCATTGTGCTTTTAGAAAATGTATTTTCAGAATCTGCATTTTTTTCTTTGTCTAACCTTAGCTCAGATTAGCTAGAAGTGTTAGATGAGTCCTTTGTACGCACAGAATCTTTGCTAAGATAAGATTTGGTAAATCTCCATGAGTTATCAATGATAGGATATGAGTCTTCAGTTGAAAATGTTGCCTGTTTGCAGTATTGGGGATCAGAGATTTACTTTAAAGAACCACTATAGTGCCAGGAAAACATACTCGTTTTCCTGGCACTATAGGGTCTTTGGGTCCGCCCCATCCTCAGGGTCCCACTCCCGCCGGGCTCAAGAGGGGTTAAGGGGTTAATCACTTACCTTTCTCCAGCGCCAGGCTCCATCGACGCTGGGGCTCTCCTCCCTCTTCCGACGTCATCCGCCAAATGCACATGCGCGGCAAGAGCCGCGCGCGCATTCAATCAGTCCATAGGAAAGCACTTCTCAATGCTTTCCTATGGATGTCAGCGTCTTCTCACTATGAAAATCACAGTGAGAAGCGCTTCCATGTTTACAGCTGCAGGGTTAACCCTAGATGGGCCTGGCACCCAGACCACTTCATTGAGCTGAACTGGTATGGGTGCCTATAGTGGTCCTTTTATATGCTCTTGGACATTTGAGAAATTGTGAGATATAATTCCTATCACTGGTTACAGAGCAAAGGTGCACATATAACTATGACCAATGCCTTATAGCGTCTCCGATACCTAAGGCTTCATGACGCACTAAATATATGCAGGCATACAACCTTAAAAATGTGTCATTTATTCTAAACCAGGATAAAAGGAGTCTTGGGGAACAATAATTGTTTTTAGTAATTCAAAAGACCAAGTCATCAGCTGGATGAGATTGAAGGGAGTCACCACAGCAACCTTAGTGCAAGCTCCCATTAAGCCAACACGGATTATCCCCTAGCTCTAGGAATGTCGTAATCATAAACATCCCCTAGCTGTAAACCTAAGTACCCCATAACACTACGTACCTCTTGTGACAGATCCCTCTGTCTTCGAACTATAGTACTATCCCGGTTGATTCGTGTGGATTCGTGTAATTGCCTGTCCGTACTTCCCCGTTCGTTTATTTGTTAATCTACCGAACAAACCCAGAAGAGGAGTGTGCTACTGGTTAAACTATTGGCCCCAATTCGAACGTTGTGGTTAACCGCAGACACCTCTTAATTGAAACCGTATGCTGGGTGGTCGTCGTTTGTATGCCGACCACTAGGCGGCGGCCATCTTAGATGCAGGAATACACAGCGGTGTTCGTCGACAAACTTATGGAACCCAAAACTGACACTTTTTCTCCTGAACACCGCTGAAACCGCCGACCTCCATTCCTCCGGCATACGAACACCGGTCCATTCGGGACTTTTATTGCGCGAATGGACTTAATCCAGATAGCCATCCCATGGAGCCCTTCCTATACCGAAAGAACAGTGTGAAAGATTTTGGCTCCATGGCGAATGAACTGTGTGTATTGGATCTGAGCGCCATTCGGTAATAATGTGCGTTCAGATCTAGGCTATCTGGGGATACGTTATATGTACTGAATACATTCGGTAGTTTTACAGTTATGGAATTTTATGTATTTTTACTGTATCATTCAAAATGGCGTTTTGCCTCTATCCATGGAGATAATTGGATTTCTTCCCAATTATTTCCAGGATAGAGAGGAGGGGTTTATGCCTGAGCCACTGTGATTGGCTAATGTACCATACTTGTCCCAGTCTTCCCTAGGGGAGTGTCCACCAGGTGGGAGACCTGCATAAATACCGGGCATGAAGCCCTCAATAAATCAGATTCCTGTTTTACACTCAAGACGGAGCTTGGTCTCGTGTTTGGGGGAATTGCTACTTTGGAGTATTCTTTTGCCTGTTCCAGGAGAGAAGGAGTTTGCATGATTCTCCGTTCGGGAGTTTGGAGCATTCCCTGGTATTCAGGTCGGGAGTTTGGCGGCCTACAGTAACTGTGCCCATGTCTCTAAAAGGGGGAAGATCTACTAAACGGCGGTTTTCACTCCTTTATGCCGGGAGTGTCTTAACACCTCTAACCTAAATATACCACATACAACTGCTTGTAAAAGCATACTTTATCGTTGATGCACACATGACGATTGACAAAAAAAAATATGCTATTAGATAGCATAACAAAATATCAATTTACTAGATAAACCCCCAAGAAAATATGCATGTAATTTGTTTTGCAAATTTTCTTTGGGTTTACATGAAATCTTGGCATTCAATAGCTGCAGATCTTGTATCTGCAGTCTTTACAAGCCCTCCCCTTCTAACCCCGCACAGACTTTCTGTGGCTGCCAATCACAAACTTCCCAATGCAGCTCATTGAGAATTGTTGGCAAGGCACTTGCCTGCCCCTTTAATTTAGCTCCACTAAGCAAACCAGAACAGGAAGCAACAGAACTGATTATCTGATTGACAGCTTGGGTGGGGGGTGTTTAGCAAGGTTCATTAATAAAACGTAATTAATTAAAACTGACACTTTTATAAAATAAAAAAAAATGTAAAATAAATGTCGGAAGTGCTTCATGCATTTGGAGTGTTCCTTTAACCCCTTAAGGACACATGACATGTGTGACATGTCATGATTCCCTTTTATTCCAGAAGATTGGTCCTTAAGGGGTTAAGGGTGTTGATATCATAAAGCATACTGACAACGTTTCTGGGCTATCCTCAGAATCTGCTGAGTTTCTAAGATTATTTTAGAATCTTGGGATCTCGTAATGCTCCACAAGATATCTGTTGTAAAGATAAACTGAGTGACTACGAACTATCATCAGCGCCGAAGCTCTAACGCTGAAAATTTTTCATAAATCAGTAGCGAAACATGAAAATGTCAACTTAATCAAGCATTTAAATTTTATTAATCAGGCCTAATTTTTATGAGTGCAAATAATCGCTGAAGCTGGACAAATGTGTTCTAGACCCGCATAAGAAACATAATTTTAATATTTAATGGGCTGATGAATTTAAATGGAGAATTATCTTTATGAAACATGGTCTTTATAATTCGCCATTAAATGTGAAATGAAGAAATCAACATAAATCTTACATAAAGGTTGCTTAACTAAGTGTTGGCACTATAAATATTACAAGTGTATTAGATACTAATTTAGCCATCAGACTGCACACTACGTAAAGAGAGAATGAATGCATTTTTCTGTGAATTTCATCTGCTGAAACCCCCAACTAACACCGTTTGAAATGTAAAATGTAACAATGTATTTCCATGATATTAGAAGTAAGTAGTTCTACTCGGAAAAATAACAGAACAGAATACATTATTATACAAAGGTCAAGCTGATTACAAAACAGGGCACATTGATATGGGTCTAGAAAAAACGATTTAACTGCTAATAATGGAGTGTAATCAATAGCGTCTATTTTATCAACTGACTATAGTCAGAGAGCGTTGGATTATTTAAACACAGAGTTGGAAAATGTGCTTTGCAAATTTAATGTGTGTGTGTACACTCACATTGAAATCAATAACAGTAACTGTAAAAATAGAGATTATTCATTAGAGGAACACTAATATAATGTATTCCTGACACTATAGTCCTGATATGGCTGGTCAGATGACCGGCCCCCATCCGATTGCGCTGAAAAGGTGGTTTTACTTACCTTTTCTCCCATACCACGATGGTCGCATTGCAGCTGGCTCCACCTCCATGGCTCCACCTCCATGATCAGTGGCATACCTACCACGGCCGCAGGGGTCGCAGTTGCGACTGGGCCCCCTCACTCCAGACTGTGTGTCTGAGTGTGTGTGTATGTGTCTGAATGTGTGTGTGTGTGTGTGTGTGTGTGTGTGTGTTGTGAGTGTATGTGTGTGTGTCTGAATGTGTGTGTGTGTGTGTGTGTGTTTGTGAATGTATGTGTGTGTGTCTGAGTGTGTGTATGTGTGTGTATGTGTGTCTGATTGTGTATGTCTGTGTGTGTATGTGTGTCTGATTGTGTGTGCCTGTGAGTGTATGCGTGTCTGTGAGTGTATGTGTCTGAGTGTGTGTTTGTGTCTGTGCGTATATTTGTGTATATGTGAGTGTGTGTATATAAGTGTATGTGTGTGTCTGTAAGTGCATGTGTGTGTCTGTATGTATGCGTGTGCGTGTGTGTGTGTGTATGTCTGTGTGTCTGTATGTGTGTGTGTGTGTATCTATGTGTGTCTGTATGTATGTCTGTATGTATGGGTCTCTGTGTGTATGTGTGTGTCTGTATGTATGTGTGTGTCTACATGTATGTCTCTGTGTGTGCGTCTACATGTATGTGTCTGTGTGTGTGTCTATGTGTATCTGTTTGTCTGCATGTGTGGGGTTAGGGACGTGTGGAGGGGCGGGGACGTATGGGGTGGGAGGTAGATGTATGGGGGGGGCTCCAGGGCAATTTTCGCACCGGGGCACCATGGTTTCTGGTTACACCTGTGGCTGAGATCATCATTTTTGATGCTTGATGATCTCAGTCAATCCCATAGGAAAGCATTCGGAGGCTGTCGCACATACGCGTCAATATTGCCTCTCCTACAGAGTTAAGTGCATTTAGGCTAAATAGACAATGAGATTGGGTGAGAGTACAAACATGGAAAGACATCATGGGATGATCTTATACCATACATTTTCATGGGACATCTTACTATAATCATTAGGACTTAATAAGATATACCTCAAATTTAAATAATTGTTGCTTTGACTTACTAAAATTGAATGTGTACCTCCATTGGTCGTGATGTCAGCAGAGGTGAAGATGACATTGGTGTCTAGAAGGCATTGTTGTTGGCTCTCTCAACCAAAAGTTTGCTGCAATCCTGTGACAAATGATATACTATCACAAATGAGACGCAGTTGTGTTTATATAGCGCGCAGGATTTGAAGCTACCCCGGCCAGTTTTTAGACAACTGACGAATTTACTTTTTGAGATATACTAAAAAAATAAAAGGGTGCTCAAAAGAAATGTCAAACTACAACTTAGAATTGCAATATATCATAGAGGTTGCAGTTCTAAAAGAGCTACCCTTTGGGTACCCCTCCTGTAAAACATGGATAGCACCCTACCACTTGCATAGTACCCTGCGCCTAAACCACATCCTAAATGTTTTGACTTTCAGCATCATCACACACACAGACACAGTACGATGACGCTGAACGCTGTTAATGTAGCTTCCCCATTTTGGCTTTATTTTTTTGACACAGTGTATATTATCATGTCTGAGGCTGTATTTACCTAATTTTAAGACCTGCTAAACCATAGAATTTAATTAAAGTAAGTGTACCTTTTTCCCCCATGACTGTATATTTTTATGGTTACATGTAAAAAAAAAAAGAAAAGACAGTATACGGTCTATCTGTATTATCCACATTTTCCTGTATCATAAACCGTGATCTGTGATTACATTCCTTGCAGTACTAATGATCCGTGCAGCACTTGATCAGAAGATGTTGAATCGGGGAAGCATTCCTGTTAACTCCTCCTTTCTTCATTATTAATTCACCAATGAAACTGCAAAATTACATTCATTTTGCCGCAGAGTAAAATAGCTCTATTTGAGCTCATTTAGGGAACTCGGGAAGTGCTTGCAGATGCCAGAATTAATGTGTTTCAAATCTGCTGTGTGAATATGAAACCTATAATTAAGATATTAATGAATGCGGCCTAAAATACATTCTCTTCAAGTGCCAGGCAGTGATGCACACAACATAAACACATTTTATGTTACATTGGAATGCTTTTTGGGACAGGATCGCCTCTTTGAAGCCAGTGTCCAGATAGATGAAACTGTGGCAATAAACATATTGGCAAATAAACAGCGTTTTGTATCATTCATATTTTCCATCACCTATGTGTGTGTTTATAATAAATAACTGCAATTTGCTGCTAGTTAATAACAGAATATTATCCCTTCATATCTTAACGGAATTTTTCGTCACAGAAAAAAAAACAGAATTTAGCTTGAAATTGCTATGTAAATTTAAATAAATTAAAATTAGCATTAACCGTATCTCCACCCCAAATAGTGATTAGCACAATAGTTGTTTCTGTTGCAGTAAATCAATGGGCTCTTAACAATTAGAGTTCTAAAGTTCTGGAGTTCACTTCCTTGAGACAGTGCTCATCAACCCTCTCCTCAAGGCACAGCTAACAGTACAGAATTTAGTAGACATGTGCAATTCGTTTTGGTCCGAATAGGAATTCGGACAATTCGGACATTCGGGTACTTCCGAATGTCCAACGTGCCGAATTGCCGATGTTCCGAAGTTCTGAAATTACCGAAGTGCCGAAGTGTCGAAGTGCTGAAGTGCCGAAGTTCCGAAGTTGCCGAAGTTCCGAAGTGTCAAAGTACCGAAGTGCCGAAGTTCCGAAGCACAGTATTGCCTAAGTACTAATATACTTACCCAGTGAAAGAAGAAGAATGTTACATTGTATACAATTTTAAATAAAAAGTATACAAACATAGCCAGGATTCACCTGTATGCATTTGCAACACTTACAACAATCAAGTAACATACATTCATATAAAATGTAAGTTACTTGGCCAGTCAGTTTAATGACAGGAATGAATAAGTAGATAACTCCCTAATTCCCACGGTATTAGGGAGCTATCTACTAAAAGGCTGAAAGACCTAAATTGGTCTTTCAGCCAAATTTACTAATACTAAGTAAAGATTACTTAGTATTAGTAAATTATGCCCCTACTCGCTATAGCGCGAGTAGGGGCATGTCTATTAAACAGTGAGCAGCCTGTGGCTGCTCACTGTAACCCAAAAAAAACAAGCCCCACCCCTGAGTGGCGGGTGGGGGCCCTAATGTAAAATAATCGGGGGAGGACCTATTGTCCTCCGCCCGGGCCCCCACCCCTGAGCGGTGGGTGGGGGCCGGGGGGGCTTATTTTTGTTTTTGTTACAGTGAGCAGCCACAGGCTGCTCGCTGTTTAATAGACATGCCCCTACTCGCGCTATAGCGAGTAGGGGCATAATTTACTAATATTTTACCACCTGAGCGGTGGGTGGGGGCCCTACAGTAAAATAAGGGGGGGGCGACCTAGTGTCCTCCCCCCTGGCCCCCACCCCTCAGCGGCGGGTGGGGGCCCTAAATTCTAATAAGGAGGGGGACCTAAGGTCCTCCCCCCTGGCCCCCACTCTTGAGCGGCGGGTGGGGGCCCTAAAAAATGTCCCCTCCCCCCCCAGGTGACTAGGGGTCCCCAAACCCCTAGTCACCCACTCTCCCCCAATAAAAATGATCCCCCTACCTACCCCCCTCACCCTAAAAATAATGAGGGGAGACCTTTAACCCCTTAAGGACACATGACATGTGTGACATGTCATGATTCCCTTTTATTTCAGAAGTTTGGTCCTTAAGGGGTTAACTAAGAACCTGTTAAAAAAAATAAAACTTACCATTCAATGTTTTCTTTCTTCTAAAATCTTCTTTTTTTCAGCCCCCAAAAAGGGCAAATAAAAATCCATAATAACCAACGCAATTATAAAAAAAAAAAAAAAAAAACGAAATCCACCAATCAGAGTGCTCTGTGTCATTTTACACAGCGTGGGAAAGTTCTTTGGAATTTCCCCACGCTGTGTAATTTGACTCATAACTCTCTGATTAGTGGATTAAGTAACCAATCAGAGAGTTATGAGTCAAATTACACAGCGTGGGAAAATTCTAAAGAACTTTCCCACGCTGTGTAAAATGACACAGAGCACTGTGATTGGTGGATTTCAAACCAACCAATCAAAGTGCTGTGACAGGTAAATGTAGAGACTTACCTGTCAGTCTCTTCATTTACCTGTCAGAGCACTCTGATTGGATGGCTTAAACGCACCAATCAGAGTGCTCTGAGCCTAATTGCAGGGCGGGGCAAGGCTTTATAAGCCTTCCCCCGCCCTGCAGAGCTCAGTCTGCGCGTAGCCCTCCATGGGTGAAGATGGATTATTATTTTTTGCCCTCGTTTTTTATTTATTTTATTTTTTATATAATTGCGTCGGTTATTATGGTTTTTTATTTGTCCTTTTTTGGGGCTGAAAAAAGAAGATTTTAGAAGAAAGAAAACATCGAATGGTAAGTTTTATTTATTTTTTTACAGGTACTTAGTTAAAGGTCCCCCCTTCATTAGTTTTTAGGGTGAGGGGGGTAGGTAGGGGGGTATGTTTTATTGGGGGGAGGGGGTGACTAGGGGTTTGGGGACCCCTAGTAACCTGGGGGGGATATTTTTTTTAGGGCCCCCACCTGCCGCTCAGGGGTGGGGGCCAGGGAGGAGGACCTTAGGTCCCCCCCCCCTTATTAGTATTTAGGGCCCCCACCAGCTGCTGAGGGGTATTTAGGTCCCCCCTTATTACAATTTAGGGCCCCCACCCGCCGCTCAGGGGTGGGGGCCAGGTGGGAGGACATTAGGTCCCCCCCTTATTAGTATTTAGGGCCCCCACCCGCCGCTGAGGGGTGGGAGCCAGGGGGAGGACACTAGGTCCCCCCCCCTTATTCTTGTTTAGGGCCCCCACCCACCGCTCAGGTGTGGGGGCCAGGGGGGAGGACACTAGGTCCCCCCCTTATTCTAGTTTAGGGCCACCACCCATCGCTCAGGGGGGAGGACATTAGGTCCCCCCCTTATTAGTTTTTAGGACCCCCACCAGCCGCTCAGGGGTGGGGGCCAGGGGGGGAGGACATTAGGTCCCCCCCTTATTAGTATTTAGGGCCCCCACCCGCCGCTCAAGGGTGGGGGCCGGGGGCACTATTTTTCTTTTTTTTAAACAGTGAGCAGTCATAGGCTGCTCACTGTTTACTAGACATGCCCCTACTCGCGGTATAGCGAGTAGGGGCAACATTTACTAATACAAAGTAATTTTTACTTGGTATTAGTACATTTGTCTGAAAGACCAATTTAGGTCTTTCAGCCTTTTGGTAGATAACTCCCTGATACCGTGGGAATTAGGGAGTTATCTACCAAGCGGCTGCAAGAGAAGTCCTGAGGTGCCGAAGTCCTGAAATTCCGAAATGCCGAAGTTCCTAAGTGCCGAAGTTGCCGAAGTGTCGAAGTTCCGAAGTGCCGAAGTTCCGAAGTGCTGAAGCGCCGAAGTTCCGAAGTTGCCGAATTTCCGAACTGTCGAAGTTCCAAAGTGCTGAAGTGCCGAAGTTGCCGAAGTTCCGAAGTCTTGAAGTGTCGAATTGCCAAAGTCCCGAATTGTGAAAATCCGGAATTTCTGAATGCCGAACCGAACCAAATTTTTTTCCCATGCACATGCCTAGAATTTAGGGATTACTTTGGTGTGTCAAAGGTGTTTAGAAAAAGGGGGGGGGGGGAAGCACCTTAGAGTCTAAGGTGTTTCTAGTTTTTTTTTTTGTAACACCTTAGAAACACCCAGGTAATCCCTAAATCCTGAACTGTTAGCTGTGCTTTGAGTTGAGGGTTGAGAAGCACTGTCTCATCAGGTTGTGTCTTCATTTCTTATGGGTGCATTTAAGGGTTGCACACAATCTTTGCAACCAATGGTAACTGTGTACGGATTATTTTAAATTATTAGAGGAATATAAACTAATAGAGAAATTAATTTAAGTGGCCACAGTGGAATTCCATACCTGTCATCTATAAATTTGTATTGTGCATAAATGGGGTGAACCCCCCTCATGGCAAATGTATGAAATAATAGCTTTAATGCATTCTTCTGGAATAGGAGTCAACATAATGGTAAATATCAACTGGAGAAGAAAGCACATTAAAAGGACACTCTACGCACATAAAGCCTTTCAGTTGACAAAAATACCCCCAGCAAATGTTTCTTCCTCGTCTGTTAGATCCATGATGCTTGCGCACACCTCCTTCCTGCCCTGTATTACACTGTATTGAGAAGCATTAGAAAGTCAAAAGCATGCTCGCGTGCACACATGCTGTACACCAGCAGAGAGGCTTTTTTTTGCAGGTAAAACAGGGAAGCACTTTCCAAAGGATGCAGACAAGAAATCTGCAGCTTTTGCAATCTGTTTTGCGATATACTTAAAATAATGCAAACATAGATGCATGCATGTCATTCGATCGAGGGTACATATATAATATCAGTTTAGTTAAAATTATTTGTTAAACTAATTTGCATATGCCCACCCAGAATCCTTTGCAGTAGTAACATCACTGCAGATTTGGGATTCCTTTGGGAAAAGCAAGTCTTATGGCTTAGACTGGTGTGGAGATTTTTGTTTAACATTGTATTAACTATCCACAGAAAAAAATTGTGTTTGAAAACCACTTCCAGCTGAAGTCTGTGTATAGTAAATACAATGTTAAACAAAAATCTGCACATCAGTCAAGCCATAAGACTTGCTTTTCCCACAGGAATCACAAATCTGCAGTGATGTTACTACCGCAAAGGATTCTGGGTGGGCATATGCAAATTAGTTTAACAAAGAATCAAATTTTTGCCTCATTCCATTTTAAACATGGATTCCTTTGAGTCTGTGTTTGCTGTATACAACAGCTTTGAAACACAATTTAGGAAAAGATGCAAAGCCAGTGAACCACTTATGGACAGCTGTTTCATTGTTAATGCAAATCATCAGCATGAGGTTGGTTACTGGTTTGCCATTAAGCTGTTTTAATTTCCCCAACAAAACCTTTTTGGTTTTTGCTTCCCAAGCACTACAAAGCCTTAATAGCAAACCAGTAACCGACCTCATGCTGATGATAGCTAGCCAGTTACCAACCTCATGCTGATGATAGCTAGCCAGTAACCAACTTCATGCTGATGATAGCTAGCCAGTAACCAACCTCATACTGATGATAGCAAACCAGTAACCAACCTCATGGTGATGAGGTTGGTTACTAGACAGTAACCAACCTCATGCTGATGATAGCTAGCCAGTAACCAACCTCATGCTGATGATAGCAAACCAGTAACCAACCTCATGCTGATGATAGCTAGCCAGTAACCAACCTCATGCTGATGATAGCTAGCCAGTAACCAACCTCATGCTATTGATAGCTAACCAGTAACCAACCTCATGCTGATGATAGCTAGCCAGTAACCAACCTCATGCTGATGATAGCTAGCCAGTAACCAACCTCATGCTATTGATAGCAAACCAGTAACCAACCTCATGCTGATGATAGCTAGCCAGTAACCACCCTCATGCTGATGATAGCTACCAAGTAACCAACCTCATGTTGATTATAGCTAGCCAGTAACAAACCTCATGCTGATGATAGCTAGCCAGTAACCAACCTCATGCTGATGATAGCTAGCCAGTAACCAACCTCATGCTGATGATAGCTAGCCAGTAACCAACCTCATGCTGATGATAGTAAACCAGTAACCAACCTCATGCTGATGATAGCTAGCCAGTAACCAACCTCATGCTGATGATAGCTAGCCAGTAACCAACCTCATGCTGATGATAGCTAGCCAGTAACCAACCTCATGCTGATGATAGCAAACCAGTAACCAACCTCATGCTGATGATAGCTAGCCAGTAACCAACCTCATGCTGATGATAGCTAGCCAGTAACCAATCTCATGTTGATGATAGCTAGCCAGTAACCAACCTCATGCTGATGATAGCTAGCCAGTAACCAACCTCATGCTGATGATAGCTAGCCAGTAACCAACCTCATGTTGATGATAGCTAGCCAGTAACCAACCTCATGCTGATGATAGCTAGCCAGTAACCAACCTCATGCTGATGATAGCTAGCCAGTAACCAACCTCATGCTATTGATAGCAAACCAGTAACCAACCTCATGCTGATGATAGCTAGCCAGTAACCAACCTCATGCTGATGATAGCTAGCTAGTAACCAACCTCATGTTGATTATAGCTAGCCAGTAACCAACCTCATGCTGATGATAGCTAGCCAGTAACCAACCTCATACTGATGATAGCTAGCCAGTAACCAACCTCATGCTGATGATAGCTAGCCAGTAACCAACCTCCTGCTGATGATAGCAAACCAGTAACCAACCTCATGCTGATGATAGCTAGCCAGTAACCAACCTCATGCTGGTGATAGCAAACAGGTAACCAACCTCATGCGGATGATAGCTAGCCAATTACCAACCTCATGCTGATGATAGCTAGCCAGTAACCAACCTCATGCTAATTATAGCTAGCCTGTAACCAACCTCATTCTGATGATAGCTAGCCAGTAACCAACCTCATGCTGATGATAGCTAGCCAGTAACCAACCTCATGCTGATGATAGCAAACCAGTAACCAACCTCATGCTGATGATAGCTAGCCAGTAACCAACCTCATGCTGATGATAGCTAGCCAGTAACCAACCTCATGCTATTGATAGCAAACCAGTAACCAACCTCATGCTGATGATAGCTAGCCAGTAACCAACCTCATGCTGATGATAGCTAGCCAGTAACCAACCTCATGCTATTGATAGCAAACCAGTAACCAACCTCATGCTGATGATAGCTAGCCAGTAACCACCCTCAGGCTTATGATAGCTAGCCAGTAACCAACCTCATGTTGATTATAGCTAGCCAGTAACCAACCTCATGCTGATGATAGCTAGCCAGTAACCAACCTCATACTGATGATAGCTAGCCAGTAACCAACCTCATGCTGATGATAGCTAGCCAGTAACCAACCTCATGCTGATGATAGCAAACCAGTAACCAACCTCATGCTGGTGATAGCTAGCCAGTAACCAACCTCATGCTGATGATAGCTAGCCAGTAACCAACCTCATGCTGATGATAGCTAGCCAGTAACCAATCTCATGTTGATGATAGCTAGCCAGTAACCAACCTCATGCTGATGATAGCTAGCCAGTAACCAACCTCATGCTGATGATAGCTAGCCAGTAACCAACCTCATGCTATTAATAGCAAACCAGTAACCAACCTCATGCTGATGATAGCTAGCCAGTAACCAACCTCATGCTGGTGATAGCAAACAAGTAACCAACCTCATGCTGATGATAGTTAGCCAATTACCAACCCCATGCTGATGATAGCTAGCCAGTAACCAACCTCATACTGATGATAGCTAGCCAGTAGCCAACCTCATGCTGATGATAGCTAGCCAGTAACCAACCTCCTGCTGATGATAGCAAACCAGTAACCAACCTCATGCTGATGATAGCTAGCCAGTAACCAACCTCATGCTGATGATAGCTAGCCAGTAACCAACCTCATGCTGATGATAGCTAGCCAGTAACCAACCTCATGCTATTGATAGCAAACCAGTAACCAACCTCATGCTGATGATAGCTAGCCAGTAACCAACCTCATGCTGATGATAGCTAGCCAGTAACCAACCTCATGCTATTGATAGCAAACCAGTAACCAACCTCATGCTGATGATAGCTAGCCAGTAACCACCCTCAGGCTTATGATAGCTAGCCAGTAACCAACCTCATGTTGATTATAGCTAGCCAGTAACCAACCTCATGCTGATGATAGCTAGCCAGTAACCAACCTCATACTGATGATAGCTAGCCAGTAACCGACCTCATGCTGATGATAGCTAGCCAGTAACCAACCTCATGCTGATGATAGCAAACCAGTAACCAACCTCATGCTGGTGATAGCTAGCCAGTAACCAACCTCATGCTGATGATAGCTAGCCAGTAACCAACCTCATGCTGATGATAGCTAGCCAGTAACCAATCTCATGTTGATGATAGCTAGCCAGTAACCAACCTCATGCTGATGATAGCTAGCCAGTAACCAACCTCATGCTGATGATAGCTAGCCAGTAACCAACCTCATGCTATTAATAGCAAACCAGTAACCAACCTCATGCTGATGATAGCTAGCCAGTAACCAACCTCATGCTGGTGATAGCAAACAAGTAACCAACCTCATGCTGATGATAGTTAGCCAATTACCAACCCCATGCTGATGATAGCTAGCCAGTAACCAACCTCATACTGATGATAGCTAGCCAGTAGCCAACCTCATGCTGATGATAGCTAGCCAGTAACCAACCTCCTGCTGATGATAGCAAACCAGTAACCAACCTCATGCTGATGATAGCTAGCCAGTAACCAACCTCATGCTGGTGATAGCAAACAGGTAACCAACCTCATGCTGATGATAGCTAGCCAATTACCAACCTCATGCTGATGATAGCTAGCCAGTAACCAACCTCATGCTAATTATAGCTAGCCTGTAACCAACCTCATGCTGATGATAGCAAACCAGTAACCAACCTCATGCTGATGATAGCTAGCCAGTAACCAACCTCATGCTGATGATAGCTAGCCAGTAACCAACCTCATGCTGATGATAGCTAGCCAGTAACCAACCTCCTGCTGATGATAGCTAACCAGTAACCAACCTCATGCTGATGATAGCTAGCCAGTAACCAACCTCATGCTGATGATAGCTAGCCAATTACCAACCTCATGCTTATGATAGCTAGCCAATTACCAACCTCATGCTGATGATAGCTAGCCTGTAACCAACCTCATGCTGATTATAGCTAGCCTGTAACCAACCTCATTCTGATGATAGCTAGCCAGTAACCAACCTCATGCTGATGATAGCTAGCCAGTAACCAACCTCATGCTGATGATAGCAAACAAGTAACCAACCTCATGCTGATGACAGCAAACCAGTAACCAACCTCATGCTGATGATAGCTAGCCAGTAACCAACCTTATGCTGATGGTAGCTAGCCAGTAACCAACCTCATGCTATTGATAGCAAACCAGTAACGACCTCATGCTGATGATAGCTAGCCAGTAACCACCCTCATGCTGATGATAGCTAGCCAGTAAGCAACCTCATACTGATGATAGCTAGCCAGTAACCAACCTCATGCTGATGATAGCTAGCCAGTAACCAACCACGTGCTGATGATAGCAAACCAGTAACCAACCTCATGCTGATGATAGCTAGCCAGTAACCAACATTATGCTGATGATAGCTAGCCAGTAAGCAACCTCATACTGATTATAGCTAGCCAGTAACCAACCTCATGCTGATGATAGCTAGCCAGTAACCAACCTCATGCTGATGATAGCAAACCAGTAACCAACCTCATGCTATTGATAGCAAACCAGTAACCAACCTCATGCTGATGATAGCTAGCCAGTAACCAACCTCATGCTGATGATAGCTAGCCAGTAACCAACCTCATGCTGATGATAGCAAACCAGTAACCAACCTCATGCTATTGATAGCAAACCAGTAACCAACCTCATGCTGATAATAGCTAGCCAGTAACCAACCTCATGCTGATGATAGCTAGCCAGTAACCAACCTTATGCTGATGGTAGCTAGCCAGTAACCAACATCATGCTGATAATAGCTAGCCAGTAACCAACCTCATGTTGATGATAGCTAGCCAGTAACCAACCTCATGCTGATGATAGCTAGTCAGTAACCAACCTCATGCTGATGATAGCTAGCCAGTAACCAACCTCATGCTGATGATAGCTAGCCAGTAACCAACCTTATGCTGATGGTAGCTAGCCAGTAACCAACATCATGCTGATAATAGCTAGCCAGTAACCAACCTCATGTTGATGATAGCAAACAAGTAACCAACCTCATGCTATTGATAGCAAACCAGTAACCAACCTCATGCTGATAATAGCTAGCCAGTAACCAACCTCATGCTATTGATAGCAAACCAGTAACCAACCTCATGCTGATGATAGCTAGCCAGTAACCACCCTCATGCTGATGATAGCTAGCCAGTAAGCAACCTCATACTGATGATAGCTAGCCAGTAACCAACCTCATGCTGATGATAGCAAACCAGTAACCAACCTCATGCTGATGATAGCTAGCCAGTAACCAACCTCATGCTGATGATAGCTAGCCAGTAACCAACCTCATGCTGATGATAGCTAGCCAGTAACCAACCTCATGTTGATGATAGCTAGCCAGTAACCAACCTCATGCTGATGATAGCTAGTCAGTAACCAACCTCATGCTGATGATAGCTAGCCAGTAACCAACCTCATGCTGATGATAGCTAGCCAGTAACCAACCTCATGCTGATGATAGCTAGCCAGTAACCAACCTCATGCTGATGATAGCTAGCCAGTAACCAACCTCATGTTGATGATAGCTAGCCAGTAACCAACCTCATGCTGAT
The DNA here is from genome assembly GCF_036172605.1 of Pelobates fuscus. Taxonomy (NCBI): domain Eukaryota; kingdom Metazoa; phylum Chordata; class Amphibia; order Anura; family Pelobatidae; genus Pelobates; species Pelobates fuscus. The sequence continues at coordinate 29,231,493 of NC_086321.1, forward strand.
GATAGCTAGCCAGTAACCAACCTCATGCTGATGATAGCTAGTCAGTAACCAACCTCATGCTGATGATAGCTAGCCAGTAACCAACCTCATGCTGATGATAGCTAGCCAGTAACCAACCTCATGCTATTTATAGCAAACCAGTAACCAAGTAACCAACCTCATGCTGATGATAGCTAGCCAGTAACCAACCTCATGCTATTGATAGCAAGCCAGTAACCAAGTAACCAACCTCATGCTGATGATAGCTAGCCAGTAACCAACCTCATGTTGATGATAGCTAGCCAGTAACCAACCTCATGCTGATGATAGCTAGCCAGTAACCAACCTCATGCTGATGATAGCTAGCCAGTAGCCAACCTCATGTTGATGATAGCTAGCCAGTAACCAACCTCATGCTGATGATAGCTAGCCAGTAACCAACCTCATGCTGATGATAGCTAGTCAGTAACCAACCTCATGCTGATGATAGCTAGCCAGTAACCAACCTCATGCTGATGATAGCTAGCCAGTAACCAACCTCATGCTATTGATAGCAAACCAGTAACCAAGTAACCAACCTCATGCTGATGATAGCTAGCCAGTAACCAACCTCATGCTGATGATAGCTAGCCAGTAACCAACCTCATGTTGATGATAGCTAGCCAGTAACCAACCTCATGCTGATGATAGCTAGCCAGTAACCAACCTCATGCTGATGATAGCTAGCCAGTTACCAACCTCATGTTGATGATAGCTAGCCAGTAACCAACCTCATGCTGATGATAGCTAGCCAGTAACCAACCTCATGCTGATGATAGCTAGTCAGTAACCAACCTCATGCTGATGATAGCTAGCCAGTAACCAACCTCATGCTGATGATAGCTAGCCAGTAACCAACCTCATGCTATTGATAGCAAACCAGTAACCAAGTAACCAACCTCATGCTGATGATAGCTAGCCAGTAACCAACCTCATGCTATTGATAGCAAACCAGTAACCAAGTAACCAACCTCATGCTGATGATAGCTAGCCAGTAACCAACCTCATGCTGATGATAGCTAGCCAGTAACCAACCTCATGCTGATGATAGCTAGTCAGTAACCAACCTCATGCTGATGATAGCTAGCCAGTAACCAACCTTATGCTGATGATAGCTAGCCAGTAACCAACCTCATGCTGATGATAGCTAGCCAGTAACCAACCTCATGTTGATGATAGCTAGCCAGTAACCAACCTCATGCTGATGATAGCTAGCCAGTAACCAACCTCATGCTGATGATAGCTAGCCAGTAACCAACCTCATGTTGATGATAGCTAGCCAGTAACCAACCTCATGCTGATGATAGCTAGCCAGTAACCAACCTCATGTTGATGATAGCTAGCCAGTAACCAACCTCATGCTGATGATAGCTAGCCAGTAACCAACCTCATGCTGATGATAGCTAGCCAGTAACCAACCTCATGTTGATGATAGCTAGCCAGTAACCAACCTCATGCTGATGATAGCTAGCCAGTAACCAACCTCATGCTGATGATAGCTAGCCAGTAACCAACCTCATGCTATTGATAGCAAACCAGTAACCAAGTAACCAACCTCATGCTGATGATAGCAAACCAGTAACCAACCTCATGCTGATGATAGCTAGCCAGTAACCAACCTCATGCTGATGATAGCTAGCCAGTAACCAACCTCATGCTGGTGATAGCAAACCAGTAACCAACCTCATGCTGATGAGTTGCATTAACAATGAAACAGCTGTCCATGAGTGGTTCACTGGCTTTGCATCTTTTCCTAAATTGTGTTTCAAAGCTGTTGTATACAGCAAACACACTCAAAGGAATCCATGTTTAAAATGGAATGAGGAAAAAATTTGATTCTTTGTTAAACTAATTTGTATTGTGATTGAAAACCTCTTTCACCTAAAGTCAAATTATGATTGAAATCCCCTTCCACCTGAAGTCTGTGGATAGTTTATACATGTTAAACAAAAATCTTTGTTTTGCATTAACATTTTGCTAAATCCTTGAGTACACCTCTTCTTGGTACACACACACATATATATATGTACCAACTTAGATGCATGCTCAATGATTTGTATTAAAAATAAAGTATTTGCTGTTTATTCAGTTAGTGCATAATAGAAGACTTTTATCTAGACACCGAATGCATGTGAGTGCCCCAATTATATAGCAATTAAAAAAATGCAAATGAGGAAAACCGTGCTAACGGCTGGGTGACAAAAGCCTCCACCTCGTGAGTATATATATAACAATTAAATGAAAATAATAATGAAAATGATTATATACCCATTATTATAATGTGTGACCAGAAATAGTAAGACATCGACTTGATACAAAGTTATTCAAAGTGATATCACAATTGTATCACTTTGTATCGAAATTAACTTGCTAGTTATTTGTTGAAATGCATTGTCTATCTGCACAGGTGAGAGTATTATTATTATTATTATTATTATTTTTAAATTCTTTATTTTAGTGCAGAGTTAAATACATACTTTAGTAAGGACTCAGAACAAGAGTTACGATCACAAAAGATATGTATGAGAAGTCAAGATATACTGCATTTTTTTTTGTTTTTGTTTTCAACAAGAAAAATTATTGAGAATACAGGCAAACGTGTAATAAGTCAAACATGCATGTCTAGACCTAACTGGTACTGTGTGCTTGCATTAGAATGAAGGTACTAAACATGCAGTTAGCCTGAAACAGTATGAAATATACCTCCTATAGAATGTAAGCTTGTTTGAGCAGGGTCCTCTTCAACCTATCGTTCCTGTAAGTTTTTTGTAATTGTCCTATTTATAGTTAAATCCCCCTTCTCATAATATTGTAAAGCGCTATGGAATCTGTTGGCGCTATATAAATGGCAATAATAATAATAATATATATATATATATACACCAGGTAAAGCTATTGTAGACAGCAGTGCTGTGAACAAGTAATGGCTCGTGCTAAATCAAACACGAGATAAACATAAGATAAGACACAGGAAAACAAAAAGAACACAAAAAACAATTTATGCAGTTCTCAGGGCTCACCAGCAAAATTAAGAAAGCTACAGTCACTTAGTACTGAGTAGCTTATACTTCAGCCAATTCCGCAGCTTTGCTGCACTTGGAAGCTCGCTCTGGGTCTGTTTAGGAGAAGGTGAGTATCCTCGCCTCCGCAACATACCTTTAAGCAAGAATAGAGTGTTTCACGTATAAGCTCATTCCTCCAGTCCCAAGCTGTAAAGGGTATTATATGGCCACTGGAACCCCCAGGTCGCATGGTGGTTCGAAAGTTCTCCATAAAACGAAGAGGCCTCCGAGGTTGTGGACGATAGACTGGGGCAGCGTCCATCTTGAATCCTGGCCTAGAATAACGGGGCTTCCTGAGGCTTCCCCCACATCTGTGCACAAGGTAAGGACCAATTCATGTACCTGGACGCGCTGCCAAAACGCAGCACAGATTGTGTCAAATTTCATGTGAAATTCCTCTTTCCACTCCTGTTTGCTCCTCTCTACTAGAACAGATGCCATCTTGTTGTCGCCACGAGGTCCTGTAGCAACTGACTGCTGTGAGTGCTGCGATAGAATCTTCCCTGGTGGGGACAGGGATAACCCCCACCAGTCCAATGGGGGGGAAACGGGGCTCCAATGACAGCCTGCAGAGACTCCAGTAGCCCCAAGCTGGAAGATCAGCTGCTTCTTCGTGCCTCGGAACACACCAGGCCAAGCAGGCCGCGATCTGGTGTTCGGTGCTAGGAGCTCGAGCTGGCATGCAAAATCATTTCCAAGTAGCCCATCTGTGCTAGCAAGCACTAGTAAGGTGTCACTGAAGTTTGTTCAAGAGTAGTGATGTCCCGAACAGTTCGCCAGGAACCGTTCGCCGGCGAACATAGCGTGTTCGTGGTCGCAAACACGCGCAATGTTTGGTCCGCCCCCTATTCGTCATGGAGGTGGGAGGCCTGGGAGGGAGGGTCTGCTGCTGATTGGCTGTAATGTGTCTGCTGACTGTGAGGTACAGGGTCAAAGTTTACTCAATGATGACGAATAGGGGGCGGACCGAACATCGCGCGTGTTCGCGACCGCGAACACGCTATGTTCGCCAGCGAACGGTTCCCGGCGAACTGTTCGGGACATCACTATTCAAGAGCTGTCATCAGCAAGATAATTAAAGTAGTGTCGATGGAGAGCTCTCCCGAAGCACGTCTATCCACCATGAAAGTCAGGCTCTGCCCCCTGAAAGTATGATTACTTTAAAATCATATATTCACTACTATTTTACATTAATGTACTGCAGGGCTTATGTGCGGGTTCCAAAAATACATTGAAATTCACTGTGTAGTACAGTTATCTATTTCTGACCAGGCCACTGTATTTATTATACATGGTTATGGAAACTACTCAGTTTCATATGTTATTTTAACTGTAATTTCTGTAATTTGATCAAATATTTTTATTCTAAATCAATGCTGTCTATATAAACACATGAAATTTAAATAACGTAAGATGTACTCATTAAACGGTTAATTTTGATTAAATCAATTTAGAAAATTTAGGCTAAAATTCTTGTGATTATAGATGGAGATTTTGTTTTTAAAATGAGGTACGTGGTCCTATATTTCTCAATTCTGCAGAATTTACTGTTTTGGGAAAATACCCAAGCATTCACATTTTGTTTTACCTTAGAAGGCAACCAGTCAAATGGAATACATAAAAAAAAAAAAAAAAAAACGCCTTGACATACACAATACTTAAAGGTGCACGCATTATATTGACACAACCTGAATTAGCTACGGTTTGTACTTATATTGCTTGAGTAGCCAAGCGCTGTGTGGATATCGAGCTGACATTAGTCCAAAGGTTACCCATCATTCGCTTCTCAAAGGGTATATTCCTTACAAGCATTCCAGAAATGCCTATCGCTGCGTTAATAAGAATGTAGTTGTTGATTACATCAAGAGTCATGTAATAAATGCCATTCATCAGGATTCATCAGATGTCCACATGAAAACTACTGGCCCTATTAAAAATCCCTGAATTACAATACAACAACCGAACGGCAGATGAAATTTGTTCTTCACGCCAGTAATTGTAATTGAATGTCTCTGAAAAATCAGGATATTTTTTTTGGGCGCTGTAATGATACTTTGTTCAATATCCTGTCGCTGTTTGTTCTTCAGTGCCGTCAGCTTACTCGCAAGCCGCTCTGACTAACTATTATGAGGTCTACGTAGCTTGACGCTTGCATTAGTCGAGATGGTACAAGGTCACATTTGGAATGTCTGAAATTGAAGCACAAGGTATAATGTTTTATGTTTATTGCATTGCAAATTAAAAGGATACATTATATCCTCTGTTTCTCTGTTGGATGAGTTTTTTCATTAATTTGACCGTTCTTTTAATGGCAAAATTGGTACTAATGCATTAATTCAGAGATGTATTTTAAGGGATTATGACTCCGCTAAATTGAAAACAGAAAACAATGATTTCCATAGTGATCTGTGCAGGATATTACTATAGAGAGAATACTTTGTATAACAGCTTGAACAGGAAATCTAAAATAGCAAATCTAGGGAATCTAGAATAGGAAATACTATCCTGTATAACAACCTGTACAGGGAATCTAGAATAGGAAACACTATCCTGTATAACAACCTGTACAGGGAATCTAGAATAGGAAATACTATCCTATATAACAACCTGTACAGGGAATCTAGAATAGGAAATACTATCCTGTATAACAACCTGCACAGGGAATCTAGAATAGGAAATACTATCCTATATAACAACCTGTACAGGGAATATAGAATAGGAAATACTACCCTGTATAACAACCTGTACAGGGAATCTAGAATAGGAAATAATATCCTGTATAACAACCTGTACAGGGAATCTAGAATAGGAAATACTATCCTGTATAACAACCTGTACAGGGAATCTAGAATAGGAAATACTATCCTGTATAACAACCTGTACAGGGAATCTAGAATAGGAAATAATATCCTGTATAACAACCTGTACAGGGAATCTAGAATAGGAAATACTATCCTGTATAACAACCTGTACAGGGAATCTAGAATAGGAAATACTATCCTGTATAACAACCTGTACAGGGAATCTAGAATAGGAAATACTATCCTGTATAACAACCTGTACAGGGAATCTAGAATAGGAAATACTACCCTGTATAACAACCTGCACAGGGAATCAAATATAGCAAATAATACCCTGTATAGTAACCTGTGCAGGGAATGTAGATGATGAAATAATATCCTGTAAAACAACCTGTACAGGGAATCTAGAATAGGAAATACTATCCTGTATAACAACCTACACAGTAAAGCGAGTCTAGAATAGGAAATACTATCCTGTATAACATCCTGTACTGGAAATCTAGAATAGGAAATAATATCTTGTATTTCAAACTGTACTGGGAATCTAGAATAGGAAATAATATCCCGTATACCAACCTATAGAGTGTAGGAAATAATATCCCGTATACCAACCTATAGAGTGTAGGAAATATTATCCTGTATTTCAACCAGTATAAGGAATGTCGAATATGAAATAATATCCTCGATAACAACCTGCACAGGCAATCTAGAATAGGACGTACAAAAGGAAAGAAAAGCACATCCTCACAAGCCACACACCATAACACTAGGACCCGCAATGGACGCTTCAGACTGAGACGCCCAAAACCCCACCAGACGGTGGACGAACCACATGATACACATGCAGCCTACGTGGCCACACAGCCCGTGATACTTCCATGATACGCCTACACCATCATCGCCATGACAGAGCCAGCCCCGCCTGGTAAGGCACATTCAAAGACCGATGAGCCATCCGTGTTGAACTATGCAACTACATTAACACTACACCAACATGACCACACACACGTGTAATCAGTGAGCCACAATAACGCTCTCGCTACTCATCACAAGTATAAACAGGTGGTAACACCAGTACCAGCACGATTATCTGGAATAGCCACCTAGACAATGGGAACAATATACTACTGCAATGGTTGCAACTGATGGCTAAATCTGTAAAAGTTCATACCAGATGTGCCATACGCAGTCCCTCTGCATAGGCACCAAAATGACTAAACGCTGTATGTATGCTATGAGTACACATGTGAAATAAAACATATTTAAAACAAAAGGAAAGGAAAGGTCTCTCCTGGGGTAATTTCCAATTTAGGGCTTAACCCTAGGTAGTATAACTAAAAAATAAAGAAAAGAAGAACTTTGGTCCCTAAGTACATAGAGTCCGGAACTGACATGGGGAAATTCCCATAATTGATCAATAGATTCTTGCTGGACTAGAGAACCAAGTGATAATAATTAGTGATAAACTCAGTGATACATGTCAATTGAAAATAAAATAAGATTCCACTTTAAGTGTGCCTCTATAATTGTTGATAATTCCTTTATTCAGTTAGGGCTTAAAAAGTGGTCTATTAACTAAATCATTGATGGGGAGAGAGGGATAGATAGAAATGGAAAATCACAAATAGTAAAATGACTAGTGTATTACAGGGTAGGGGATAGGCATGTGCATGGCGAAAAAATTTGGTTCGGTTCAGCATTCCGAATTTCTGGACTCCGGCACTTCGGAACTTCGGCACTTCGGCACTTCGGCACTTCGACACCTCGGAACTTCGGCAATTTCGGAACTTCGGACCTTCGGCACTTCGGACCTTCGGAACTTCGGCACTTTGACACCGCGGAACTTCGGCAATTTCGGAACTTCAGCAACTTCGGAACTTCGGAACTTCGGCACTTCGACACATCGGAACTTCGGCAACTTCGGAACTTCGGACCTTCGACATTTTGGAGACTTCGGCAACTTTGGTGACTTCGGAGACTTTGGAACTTTGGAGACTTTGGTGACTTTGGAACTTCGGACACTTCGGAACTTCGGAGACTTCGGAAAAATAAGCATTTATGTGTTTTTTTTTTGTTTGTTTTTAAACCGCAATGTTTACACTGCTAGTGGACCACACCAGCATCCAGACCACTAAATCTTAACCCCTTAAGGACCACACTTCTGAAAATAAAGGGAATCATGACATGTCACACATGTCATGTGTCCTTAACCCCTTAAGCAGAGTAAGTGATGAGAACCGCACTCAGTCCCAACGGCCAAGGGTGCTCCAGAGCAGGACCAGCAATCCCAGTACAATAATCCAAGAAGAAAAAACTCACAGGCACTCCAACTTCAAGCCGCAGGCAGATTTATTATGACAGAATGCAACGCAACGTTTCGACCGGAAAGGTCTTTTTCAAGCTGACACCACATGGTGCAAAATGTGCTTATATAACAAACACTAACAACTAAGAAATCAATCAATCAATTACTGCTAATTAGTAGACATTCTTAATTGATGAAAAGGTAATTTAAAAAGGCATTGTAAAAGAGACAAATATCAAATGTGAAATATTACAATATATACATAAATCAGATCAATAATGCACACTATATCATTAACTTCATACACACAAGACATGAATCATTCTATGATCATATTAATGCTAGGAATTCTAGAATGTATATATATAGGATAACCTATTATGCCATGAGTATTCCTTGGTTACAAATACTATGCCCATAGAGGAGAGAAAACAAGAAAACAGCAAATAAAAAGAGTAAATACATGCAGCGTATCCTCCATGGTATCCAAACGTAACCCACTTCCGGGTCTGTGAACCGCACGTGACGTCATTGGAACGCACGTGCGAAATCCTCCTCCGAACGGATTGGCTGGAGGACCAAACATAACATCATTCTGTGTTCAATTCACCATTGCACAGCCCACATAGTGGAGTATGTTCACTCTGCCACATCACTATCCCAAAGTAAATCTTCACAGAACATCCTAATCATTCAGGCATGTTGTATGGCACAGATCAGGAAAATAAATCTATTAGATGTAATATACAATATAAATCAATGTAAGTAAACAGGGGTAATAGTTATTCATATAGGAATACCAGAGATGGACACTTAGAATAATCATCATACCAAATAAAAGCCAATTCCATTTTAAAGGTACATACCTCAAAAGTCAAACACCTATACCTAGCAAAAAATAAAGAAGGAGACAGCGAAGAAAATACAGGGACAGAGAATTCCCATATGGAACATAAGAGTCTGTATATATAAGGACAGAGACTATATAGTCTAATTATATTCTCTCATACATAGGCACAGTCGACATTATTCCAGATTAAAGGTACAGACCTCAAAAGTCAAACACCTATCCCTAGCAAAAGTTAAATAAAATAAGTTAAATAAAAAAGGAGACAGTGAAGGAAATAAAGGGACCGTGAATTCCCATATGGAACATAAGAGTCTGTACATATAAGGACAGAGACTATATAGGCATAAGGAATCCATCGCTAATCTATGTGAGAAAAAAGAGGGAGTATCTAATATCCACATATGGAACTCTCAAGTAGTCAGTGCTTCAATTAAGTAACTATGTTAAAGAAGTGAATCCATAAGAGCAAATAGTAATAAAGTGCAAGTGACACAAATCATAAACAAAATAGGTAATAAATCCGAGCAGTGACCAAGTAATCTAAGTAATCTTATGATCACAGTGTAAAAAATGGTGAAAAGTGAATTAACAATTTTTTAAATAAGTGATCCAAGTCTAATAATGTGATCACAGTGTATAACACCACAGGACGGAAATACCATCCTTACTACTAACAGTGCATTTATGTACTAACAGTGCATTCATGTACTTATAATAATATAATTGTGCATTAAATAGAGAGTATATGTGTCCACATCCTAGTAGTCTCTGAGAAATCCTAGAAGTCCCTGAAAGATCCAGCTTATCATGTCATGTAGTAGACAAAAATAGGGTGTCTAGGAAACCAGCACCAAATATCTAAAAAATCCTGAAAAATATAAAAAAAGGAGAGTTAAAAAACAAAGATAAAATAAAGCAATCATTCCTTAAATGAGCATAGACAAATCATATTCATAATTCAAACCCTTTGGGTATAATGTATCCAGTTCCTGTATCCAATATGCCTCACGTAACAGAAGCCTCCGATTTCTATCCCCCCTCCTAGGAGATTCCATAATGTGTTCTAAAATCTGGAATCTGAGCTGAGAGACCCCAGGTCTAGCCTCTATAAAATGTGCCGGTAAGGGCAAATCAGTCAATCTAGTCCGAATCGTGGACTTATGTTTAGAGAATCTCATCTTGAATTTCTGACTCGTTTGCCCTACATATAGAAGGCCGCATGGGCATTTCAATGCATAGATGACAAAGTCAGAATCACAAGTCAAGTATTGTTTAATAGAGTACTTTCTACCACTCCGCGGGTGATGAATCACATCACCCCGGATCATCGAATGACAAGAGACACAATTGTAACAAGGAAAATTACCTTGTTTCACATCAGATAAAGTGCCAGTAGACTCAGGAACCAAAGTTTTCACTAATTTATCCTTCAACGAGGTGCCTCTTTTATAGGCAAACATAGGTCTTTGGGAAAATTCCACAATGTTGGGATGACATTGGGCAAGAACATGCCAATGCCTATATACAATTTTTCGTAAGTCATCTGAATATCTCCCAAATTTGGATACAAATTTTAACCTCTTGTCATTCCGTTGGAATTTATGGGAGTGGAGTAAATCCTCTCTATCCTGATCCTTCACTTGGTTGAGTTGAGTATTAAGCAATGGTAAAGGGTAACCCCGTTCCACAAATCTGGTGGTCATCTCATCCAGACGCCTCTCAACAGTATCACCGTCAGATACAAGTCTCCGGACACGGGTGTATTGACTCTTAGGGAGGGCTTTGAATATAGCTGGAGGATGAGCACTAGAGAAATGGAGGAGTGTGTTCCTATCCATAGTCTTCCTATAGAGGTCGGTGACAAGCCTATCCTCATGTTTTTTAATCAAAATATCCAAAAATGGTATCTCAACCAGATCATAAGTCATTGTAAATTTGATACTATCCGAGCATGTATTCAAGAAAGTAAAAAAGTCCTCAAGGGACTCCAATGTGCCACACCACAATAGCAGCACGTCATCAATATAACGCCACCACCTAGTGGCGAATTGTTCGAATAAGAAATGAGGATAAATCAATGTTTCTTCCATGTCTGACATAAATATGCCAGCATATGTGGGTGCCACATTGGAGCCCATCGAGGTACCCTTCAACTGTAAAAAGAATTGGTTTTGAAACAAGAAATAATTATCTTTCATGACAATCTCTAGGAGCACCGTCAGAAAGTTCAAGACATCATCCTTAAAACCAAGTGACATGAATGCAGATTTGGCAGCCGCCAGACCTTAACCCCTTAAGGACACATGACGTGTGACATGTCATGATTCCCTTTAATTCCAGAAGTTTGGTCCTTAAGGGGTTAAAGAAGGGGTTTGGGTTTAGTTAATAATTGCTAATACTTAGTAGTGTAGTGTTAGTGTAATATATATTATACAGTTTACAAAATGGATGATATTTTGATTTTCACTGCACAGATAGTGCAGCCAATCAGGGAGCACTACCAGCATGCAACATTCTGCTCACTATATAAACCCACCCATGTGACACCATCTTTTTTGTTTTCTTTTGACACTTCGGCACTTCGACACTTCGACACTTTGGCACTTCGACACTTCAGAACTTCGGAACTTCGGAACGTCGACACTTCGGCACTTCGGAACTTCGGCTCTTCGACAACTTTGGACCTTCGGAACTTCAGGATATCAGCACTTCAGAACTTCGGCCACTTCGGAACTTCGGAACTTCGGCACTTCGGAACTTGTCCGAATGTCCGAATTCCCGAAATTTGTCCGAATATACATTTGGACCGAAACGAATTGCACATGTCTAGTAGGGGAGGAAGCTCACTCTAGATACAACCCTACATATTCAAAAACATCATAATACTTGCTATAAATAATCAAAATAGAACACATCTGTTAAAAGTGAATGAAAACGCCAGAGGGCTCAACCAGAACAGTCGCATACCCACAGCGCTCTGACAATCGGACACCCTAAAGACCCACATTCTGCCTGAAAACGGCTGCCAGCAGCACGGGAAACAGCCCAGCAACACCCCAACACCAATGGGGAAGAAAACAAAAAAACTACGCCCGGATCGGCCCAGGCAATCAGCAGATATTGGCGACCTTCTGAGGAGACCACATGGCGCGGCGGGGCCTAAAATGGCAGCCGACAGAGGAATACTCGGACAGCTCGGAAGATACCTGCCTGCACTGCTCGGAGTATACGGTATATAAAGGGCAGACAAAGCCAGCACAGCCGACAATGGGAAACCTGATTACCACAGAAATACTCACCGCTCTCCTCTCGGACCTACGCCACTCACTGTCCACGGAGATCTCCCAAGTACAGGGAGATGTCAGAGATTTCACAGCCCGCCTCACCACTGTGGAGTAACTTACTCAAACGCACGCAGCCCAGGTGCTCGACCTCCAGGCGCAGGTGAGAGATCTCACAACGACCCAAACTGCAATGTCCCACCAGATAGCAGCCATGGAGGATAAATGCAGATGGAAGCATATCAAAATCCGAGGCCTCAACACAACAAGCTCAGGGGAAAAACAAAACTAGGAGAGAAAAACAAGCAGGGCACTCAGAGAACATACAAACATTAACCAACACGGAAGGGGGCGCAGACGCCCTCAGCCCGCATTAAGTGAAAACCCTGACAACGATACCATAAACACCCAAAATAGGAACATCACCCCAAATCACATGAAAAGACGGAACAATCCCAAGACAATACCCACACCCACAACCAGACCACGACACCGACAGCAACACAATCCGAGCAGAAAAAACAGAAATGCACGCCACAAGAAGAAAAATTAAGGCAACACATACCAACTCCCACCCCTCAATCTACCCTACCACCACGAACAGAAATGGCACAACCCAAAACCCAACCAACCCAACTACCCAAACCACATCCAAAAGGTACACAACAAATAGGTTGCAAGACAGGAATGAGCAGACAGCCCGAAAATGGAACCACAATAACGCGGCAGGACAAGGCGACCAACATCCCCCCCCTTCCTTTCTCTGAACCCTATCCAAACCCGCAGACCGCAGATCAAATTTGGAAAAATACTGAAATATAAAAAGACAAACGTAAAAACTAAGGTCAAAAGATGACTATATTTACATTGCTAAACAAAATGCAACAACAAACATATGTTTAAGCTGTGAAAACTGTGTGACAAATGTTTTTGTTTGTTTTTTTTTTCTGTATCCCCCCCCCCAAAAAAAAATATTTCAAAATGTATGTTACACATTGCAAATAAAAAGGTGAGATAGTGACAAACCCTCCGCCCGCTTACAACGCTACTGGCGGCCAGAGGGGTATCATACCGCATCAGGGCACTGAACAGCGAGTCACGGACATAGCAGAGATGGACACTGTAGTGGCCAAGCTAGGAACACAACGGCTTGGGACCCAGCCATCCCGTTTGTCCCGACTTGCGAGAAGGCACCAGGGAAAAAGACTTCATGAACCACTGCCTCCCTGCCTAATATGTTTAATATGTTTTAGTTACCTCTTCTACCCCCGATTGAAGGGCTCATAGGCACCCATTATAGACACCGGCAATAACCCTGGCAACTGGCTCCACTATACCACCTAACCCCCTCCCTCCCCCCGCCCCCAGCTCCAAGCTGCTCCCAGTATAACTCAGCCTCACTAAATGGAGCTGGCTTACACGCTAAACAGACACCACGTAGACACCCTACGTTCTTTTTGCAAGCCTACGTTACTCTAAGCGTAACTTCGCCCCTGCTACGTGCACCTCAACCGGCCACCTCAGACGGCCAACCCACGTTGTTTCCCTGCACCTTAACAGTAAAGGTAAACCTACCCCATCGCAAGGGAGTAGGCCACGCAAAAGATGCACCTTACAGTACGCAACCAACATACACTAGACCCTCCTATACGTGCCTATGGTATCCCCCACTATATCTTGACCCTAGACAAACACCTTTGTCCATACGGAAACTAATCAGATTATAGGATAACAAGCGGTTGTTTTACCTTGGGTTTTTCCTATTACCATTTAAAAATGTGCAGTAATTCTAAATGCCATATTGATGTTGTTAACTGTCACAATTGAGCTTGATATTGCTGTCGTGGCTATTCAAGCATGATGTAAAGCTTGCACAACTATAATAAAGAATAAAAAAAAAAGTGAATGAAAACGCCTGACGCGTGTTTCAGCGCTAAAAATAGTGCACCTTCATCTGGGGCTAGCGTTGAATGAACTCCCACAGTCAACTTTATATAGGGAAGGCTCAAGACACGCAGGACAACCTTAAAATTAGTTTCAACCAATCAGGCACTATTATAGGTTGACCCTATTCCCCTGTAGATGTGAGTGGACGGCTTATATCGTAATAGCACGTTCGTCCGTGGGTAGAGGCCTGGTTATCCAGATTCTCCCACTAAACTGCTATTGATTAATGGTTAAGATAGGATTCATCAGCCAAAAATAACAGAGTTAAAGGCCTGTGGGTGGGGACCTCGTTGAGGAGTCCACGCCCACTTACAGCGGCACTCAGTATCTTGTCATATAACTCCCCATATAGACGATCACTTAAGGGCGTCTGGAATTGAGGGCTGAATCCATTGCAGCATGTAAACAAACATGCTGGCCGTGGACAGTCAAACAAAGAATGACTGGGGTTTGAAAGTTCCAAACCCGTCTGGAGATCCGTCCCACCCATGATAGTCTGCCAGCCAATGCTAGCAGTTAAATATAGTTTACGGGTGGAGAACAACTCAGAGTGTCATGCTTGAAAGTATCTGTGCTAATTATTCAAGATAATTCCGATAATGGTATCTCTTAGGGGGTAATGTGAAACTATGTCATCTAGGTATATATACCCAGATGGCGATCCTCACTTTAGAGCACATGAACTGACTGGTCAATGTACAAAGTCAAATCCTATATGACAAGTATAGGGAATCTAGAATAGGAAATTATATCTCGTATAACAACATGTACAGGGAATCTAGAATAGGAAATAATTACCTGTACAGGGACTCTAGAATAGGAAATAATACCCTGTATAACAACTCGTGCCGGGAATCTAGAATAGGAAATAATATCCTGTATAACAACCTGTGCAAGAAATCTAGAATAAGAATTACTATCCTGTATAACATCCTGTACAGGGAATCTAGAATAGGAAATAATATTCTGCATAGCAAACTGTACAAGGAATCTAGAATAGAAAATAATATTCTGTAAAAAAAAAAAAACTGTACTGGTAAACTAGAATAGGCAGTAATATCCTGTATAGCAACCTGTGCATGAAATCTAGAATAGGAAATAATACCCTGTATAACAACCTGTACAGGGAATCTAGAATAGGAAATAATATTCTGTATAACAACTTGTGCAGGAATCTAGAATAGGAAATAATATTGTGAATAGCATCCTGTACAGGGAATCTGGAATAGGAAATAATATTCTGTATAAAAACCTGTACAGGGACTCTAGAATAGGAAATAATATTCTGTATAACAACCTGTACAATGAATCTAGAATATGAAATAATACCCTTTATACCAACCTGTGCAGGAATCTAGAATAGTGAATAATACCCTGTATATCAACCTATGCATTATATCTAGAATAGGAAATTATACTCTGTATAACAAGCTATATGGAAAAATACCCTATATAACAACCTGTGCAAGAAATGTAAAATGGTAAATAATTCTGTGTACTGACGAATGGGACCCTGGACTCTAACACCCATCTACCCTATAGTGGTGCACAATCTATTATATTGTATGATGCCATGAATTCTAGGTTACCTATTCATGTTTCATGTTGATGTCATCTGAACAACCTGCACCTGGGATTAGCAAGGGTCCCAGGGAGACCCCCACGACCGTGCTGTCAGCTGGTCTGTAGTAATTATCCTGATAAGCGCTCTTGATACTGATTGGCTGCTCATTGACAGACAGCTTTTTCAAGTTGGTTTTAAGGAGCACTACTTAACAAGCCATCGAGATCAAGAGGCCCTCTCAGTGTCAGCTCGAGATGGCTTTTCACAAGACTAATTAATTTAAGTCATTAAATTGTTTCCCAAACTTTTCTATTAGGGAACAGCGCTAGTCCAAACCAGAACGTCTCTTTTAAACCAAGTTTCCTTCAATAATTTTGTTGAAAAGACAGGCTTTAGTGGCTATACACATTTATAATCTAAAATGCTCCTGAATTAAGAATATTTGGTCCAAAAACATACATAATAAGCAGCTAGCAATGTACACAGTAAATTAGTAAGGATAATGGATAAAACCTGTGTCACAAATCAGCAGACGTCTTTGCAGGGGTTCAAACTCAGTTTGGAAGATTTACTATGAAAATCCATATCTTCTTTATGATGACTCAAAGCAGTGTTTTATAGCTAACGTCACAGGCCCTGAACTTCATTGACAAAGGCCAGATAGCTTTAAGAATAAAAGCAGATGTTGGTGTGGTAGGAATGTTCCTGCTTTCTGACATGGAGAACTCTTTGGTGACAATAGGTGAATATTCCATGGAGTAACCTGTAAAATAATGCCGGCCTTTAGCATTGTCTCAGCCCATCGATATTCAACCTCTCCTTCTGACATACATACACACAAGTGCTGTAAATCCAAAGACACGTTAACACATGTTGTGGTTAGTGGGTATAAAATCTGGAGATTGATCCTAATGAGCCCCAGAGAGCAACTCTGTACGGTACAACTGGAAATGTTGGTTTATTTTGTGTTATGTCCAAATATTAACTTAGATATAATAGATAGACAGATAGATAGACAGATAGATAGACAGATAGATAGATAGATATATAGATAGATAGATAGATAGATAAACAGATAGATAAACAGATAGATAAACGGACGGACGGACGGATATACAGATATACAGATATACAGATATACAGATATACAGATAGATAGAGATCCTGTTTCTCAACAAAGTAAAGACAAGCACAGGTGTGAAGGAGAATTATACACAAAACCTGGAGGGACAGGGTTAATATGAAAGAAAGAAAAAAAGAACTGAAGAAAGAAAAATAGAAGAACCAACAAAAGAAAGAAAGAAAGATTAATATAATAAATATGAATGGCCATTATAGAACACAGGGCAAAGACAGGATGTTGAGCCCATCAATCACACACTTTTAAACAAAGCTTTAACCAGCTCGTGACCTCTGTACTTGACTGAACATAGTCCATTATTACAGAGGACATGTGGTTCAGACGACATGTTTGAGAAATGAGTGTGTCTGTAACTTGCGTACACACCATCCATACTAGACACAATTTAAGGCTGTACGAATGTGACGCGCTAGCTTCGTGCAATTGTATCATTTGGGCTTTAATCAAGCATTCAGTCAGCAGGATGTAGTGGCAATGTACAATATAATCCTGATTATTATTATTTTTTTAACTCTTAATTTTTGTAGTGTTTTGCATGGCAATCAAGAATACAAAGACATGTCATAAAAGGTTCAGGACATTCCAAAATACAAGTACAGTAAAGACATATCAGGAAACAGAACACTGATGGATTTTTTTTAAGTAATGCAAGCTTCACCTATGTAGGAACATACTAAGCAGAACATGTATGAATGATACACATCATGAGTAAGAATAATATCTTTAATCTATTCATCTATCTATCTATCTATCTATCTATCTATCTGTCTGTCTGTCTGTCTGTATCTATCTATCTATGTATCTATCTATCTATGTATCTATCTATTTATCTATCTATCTATCTATCAGTCTGGCTGTCTATCTATCTATCTATATATCTGTCTGTCTGTCTGTCTGCCCGTATCTATCTATGTATCCATCTGCCTGTCTGTCTGTCTCTATCTATCTATCTATCTATCTATGTATCGATCTATCTGTCTGTCTGTCTGTCTGTCTGTCTGTATCTATCTATCTATGTATCTATCTATCTATGTATCTATCTATTTATCTATCTATCTATCTATCAGTCTGGCTGTCTATCTATCTATCTATATATCTGTATGTCTGTCTGTCTGCCCGTATCTATCTATGTATCCATCTGCCTGTCTGTCTGTCTCTATCTATCTATCTATCTATCTATCTATGTATCTATCTATCTATCTGTCTGTCTGTCTGTCTGTCTGTATCTATCTATGTATCTATCTGTCTGTCTGTCTCTCTGTATCTATCTATCTATGTATCTATCTATGTATCTATCTATCTATCTGTCTGTATGTCTGTATCTATCTATGTATCTATCTATTTATCTATCTATCTCTGTCTGTCTGTCTGTCTATATCTATCATCTATCTATCTATCTATCTATCTCTCTATCTATCGTCTCTCTGTCTGTCCATCTGTCTGTTCGCCCATAGAGCTATTTCCATGGTACTTGTCCATTAAATACAAACTCTTAGGCTGTAAAATAGATGACATGTAATATCTTTGTGCTGTCTTTGTATTTATTTTAAAATGTCATCTGTATTAGTTTTACATTCAGGGACCAAAAAACAAGCGTCAGTTTCCTTCAAGTGCTTCTACCCGTATGTGGCATATAAGTCTGTGACAAGTGACATTACAGAAGGTCATGTCACTTTTAACTGCTTGCATTAAATCTGTCTGATTTCCCCTGTGCCCTTCCTCTGTTTGATTAATACTACTTGACTCTAACCAAGGTGTGGGGAAAAAAACACAACAAAACATAATTTAAAGGTAAAATTGCAATAGCCTATTTGTTTAAAAAAAAAAAAAAAAACATATTTTAAAGAATGTTGTCCATTGTCAGCAATAAGGCCTGGTGTGTTTCACCTCTAGCTCCTTGATTCCTAAGAGATTCATTCCAGCAGATGGAGACACGTTTCTCTATGAGAAATCCAAGAGAATAGTTCTGATATCAATGGGTAAATTCTAAGAATGGTGTTGGCCATAGATTGGCAGAGTTAAAGATCTTTTTACGTTTATTGTTTATACATGAATGTGCAAAATGTAACGCATAAGGAAATCTGGAAATGTTACAAACAACCAATTTCTTTGCAGGTTATACAACATTATCTCCCTGGCAGACCTGATGTCCCTGAACTTCATTGTCATGATAAAGTCAGTTGTCACTGATGTACGGTTGCTATACTGACTGTGCATTTTCTGATTCTTCAAGAAATACAAAGTTAGATTAGTGGCAGTGGAGACCAGAGACAGGAGGAAGGGCACTGTAGCTTTCAGCTTATGGATGGATTTACTGGTCTGTTATTGGAGAACATCTGATTTGGATAGCTATAATCTAACTATTACCTGAGGTTCACACTCGGCGAGTGCTTTTAGTCTGAACGCTGAATGGGATATTTTATTTGATTGTGGTTACAAAAGGTCTGTATAATGTAATTTTAAAGAATTGTACATTAATATGCAGGTGTAAATGATGACTTACCAGTCTTGCACAAATACCTTTGTCTTTTACTACAAGTTATTGCACTAAACTGCCAGACAGTCTCATTATGTGTCACCTTGAAAGCTGCATAAACCAGGTCACCTTCAACTATCATTTGCCCTCATCAACTGATCTTGAACCAATCCTTAGTGTGTCGACTCTGACTATCGTTAGTAGCAGCGCCTTGATGTCATTTAAGTGGCCACAAACCTTAGCACTTTCTGCTTCCCTGTATTTTCCTGCTAATTTCTCTCAATATTTCCTTAATTGACCCCTTGACTCTACCCTTGACCTCCGCTTTTAGTCCTCTTTGAATAACTCCTTCGATCTACCTATGTGACATTTTTTTGTGCTGAATTTCTCTTATATTCAATTCTAGTTCACTCTTAATCAGTTATTCACAAATGTTCAATGTTTTAAATGTTCCAATTCTCTAATTTTCCATCAGTAAAACTGCCACATAGTCACACATACACTAAAATACACCAACTCTGATAAATACTGATAATTGAACACCCACTGCAGTAGGCCCGGCACAATGACTGCACTATTATCGAGCTCACATGGGAATGGGAATAGTCCCTCATTATTTGGAGTTCTTTAGAATCCTTATTTCTTTCTTTGTTTCTTTGTTCTCGATATGAGTTTATAACAGAGCATCAGAGCAATACAACTCAATAAATTATCTTTAAACCACAACAAATATTTTTCTAAAGCAGACTGTGTAAATAAAATTCATTGATGTTGTTACAATTCTATTTCCAGTTAGATAAATAGTTACCAGAAGCTCGTATAGTCACTTGGATGCTTCATCATATCCTCATTGTGTGTTGTAAGCAGGAACAAGTTATATATATGAATACAGAATTTATTTTAGCAGCAGATCTTGTTTCCTATTCTGCCCTGCATGATTGGGGAAGCCATCTGCACATTATTTTTCATAATCGATGGATTTACTGACACTGAGCAGGTTGGGGACCCCAAATGTCTAGGCAGTGCCAGGTCATCTATGTTTCAGTCTCCCCAAGATAATTTGGATTTACACTCGCAGACAGCATCTGCTATTAGCCTCTGCCATCGTTTTATTTCAGCCCTCTCCCATTAATGTTAGGAGGAGCTGAGGAGAAAGAACCTGCATAATTAGATCTCCTCAGCAACTTTCCCAGGAAATCATGAACAGGAGAGCGACAGGAGAGAGACAGATGTGGCAGCTGCAAATTGCAAAAGTTGCTCAGGTGTACAAGTCCCACCAGACTGGAACAAGTATATGTCCGGAAATTAAAGTATACCTAATCTTAAGTTGTCCTTAACTGTAGCCCTAACCCTTAAAAAAACATATAATATCAAATATACCAGCATGTACTAAAGATTAAAGGACCACTCTAGGCACCCAGACCACTTCAGCTTGATAAAGTGGTCTGGGTGCCAGGTCCAGCTAGGGTTAACCCATTTTTTTTTATAAACATAGCAGTTTCAGAGAAACTGCTATGTTTATAAATGGGTTAATCCAGCCCTCAAATCCTCTAGTGGCTGTCTCACTGACAGCCGCTAGAGGCGCTTGCGTGATTCTCACTGTGAAAATCACAGTGAGAGCACGCAAGCGTCCATAGGAAAGCATTGATAATGCTTTCCTATGAGACCGGCTGAATGCGCGCGCAGCTCTTGCCGCGCGTGCGCATTCAGCCGAATGGGAGGAGAGGAGGAGGATCGGAGGAGGAGAGCTCCCCGCCCGGCGCTGGAGAAAGGTACGTTTTAACCCCTTTCCTCTCCCCAGAGCCTGGCGGGAGGGGGTCCCTGAGGGTGGGGGCACTACAAGTATGTTTTCCTGGCACTATAGTGGTCCTTTAATGGAGACATTCATATAACAATCCACCTTTTTTCTTGCAGTCTATTATCATGTTGCTAAAACCCCTGAATAGCATTATTTTTCTTTATTACACATCTTTCCGGTCTGTATACTTTATATAAAAATAAGAGCAATGTCATCTTAAGTGAACAATAAAAATGCTAAGTTCACATACATCAATGCGATATTTTTCTCACATATAATTTCATGCGAGAAGTGTTTTGTTCGGTGCACAAAGGGTAAAAGAGGTAGCACTGTGAGTTGCCATTTAAAGTGACATTCAGGGCGAGCCGGTGTTATCTTGGCTGTAAGAACTGTTCTATTTCTTAACTATATGGGATCTGACAGGTGACTCAATAATTCCTCTATTTATGAAGTCATTCGATCCCCCAGAATGACCCTTTTGCTTCCGAATTTTATGATAGATGAAAACATTTACAAAAACGCTCAACATTCGGTGACGAAAATACATTCATCTCCTGCCTTTTTACAATGCCAAACTACAAGATCATCTCAAGATTGCCATATAATTTACTGCCTGCACAGAAATCACCACATTTTTTTTTTATCCCTAAAGGTCTTGGGAGGTGATTTAAATGACCTTTTCACCCCCGTTAAGATGGACAGCGGGCTGACTACATTATAATGGGAAGCATGTACCCTTGATAAACACCTCTATCATAGAGAGGTGAATGAGTGGATTTCTCTTGCAGGTCAAGACCCTCAAAGCTCTCTGGATGAGTATTTGAAAGACTCTAAAGAGCGTGCCAGGTTCTGAACATGCATTGAAAGAAAATGTCAAGAATAGTGGCCTATTAAAGGCGCCTGGATGGAACAAATCAAAACAGACAAAATGAATAGGGGACAAATTTATCAAACTTTTGCTCCTATCGCAATTACTGCAATTTGGTGACCAAAGTATTGTCGAAAGCAAAGTCACTTTGTCGCTCCATTTTTTTTTTTTTTTTAAATAGCTTTTAGTGTTTATAGCAGAACTTTTTACTTTAATGACACAAAAAGGGGGAAAAAACCATAAACTTGGTTATGGGAAAACTATGAGAAATTAAGTATTCAGAGAAGAGACTTCACGTCTGCAATATTGCTTTCTCTAACAGATGACAATTTAGAGAGTTACATTTTGCTATATATTCATTTGTATTTGGGTTGTTTGCTGTGAAATCAGTGTATTCAATGATAGAGTGTTCTGTTGCAATGAGATTTTTTTATTTTTTTTTAAATGTCCTACCTTAGCCTTAAAGGGACACTATAGTCACCAAAACAACTACATTTTAACGTCAGTCTCTGCAGGCTTTTGCTGCAAACACTGTCTTTTCAGATAATGATAATGTTTGCATTACAGTGTAAGGATACCTCTACTGGACACTCCTCAGAAGGCTGCTAGAGGTGCTTCCTGGGTCAGTGCTGCAGCACTGACTTTCAATGTCTCCACCCTCTGCATTAAGACACTGAACGTTCCCTATTGAGATGCATTGAGTCAATGTATCTTTATGAGGAGGTGCTGATTGGCCAGGGCTGTGTTTTCCACCACAGTAGATTTGCAGGCAAACTGCAATGCCAGTGAGCACTGAAAAAGCCCTTTGATAGTGAACTGTGTTAGTGTTGCATTTACACTTTTTATTGTTTTTTAGATTTTTTTTTTTATAGTAGAATACAGTTAAAACTCCTGGACCCAAGTGCCTTTTACTCAGTTTGCCTTCTAGACATCTCTTTCCTTGGTGGGGGTGTACCACCTGTGCTATATGGATTGAGCAAAACCTAGCCTGCTCTACCTCTATAAGTAGCTTTTCATTTATTTATAGAATCCATACTACAGTGTGCACTATATTTATATATCTGTTCTAGTGCATTGAGAAGAATTGAGCCTACCAGTGATCATTGAGTAGGTATTGTACCACTCCACACTAAACTTTAGGAGCCATTGTAGAGGCTCCATATTATGTGAGTGCAATTTAATTCTATTATATTTTGCCTATACTATTCTGATATACTATGCTATATGGGCATTTTGTGTTTCTTTTTCATGTACCCTGGACTACCAATTGGAAATTAGGTACTCAATAAATATCCTTAAGCGGGGATTGTAACCGCTCATGTGCCTAGAAGTAGAGCTCTTGATAGCTCCAACCATCTGTAAATTAATTTATTTCTTCATTCTTCATATTGCGAAAAATACTATACCATATACTTCTCTCTTCTCCCATCTTTGTTTCCTTTCAAATACAAATACCACCTGAGAACACTGTGAGGCGCTACTCCCACCTTCTTACACTTGTGAGAGAGTACATGATATGAGCAACTGAGCCACGGATATCAGCCTTCTTTGGAAACTGCAAGAAGTTAATGTTTGGCAAATTTCTTTTCATGTCCACGGCCACTATCTGCCTGAGAAATATTTTATTCTATGCCCACTGTCTAACTAATTGGAATGTCTATTGTCCTGTCTATTTAAGCTGTGACCTTTTTGGTATCATGTTTCTTGTTATAACAGAGATTTCTCAGGGAGAGAATTTTTGAAATTCAAATTAGCAAAACCGTCTTGTTTAAGAAATAGTAACACGCTGCTGTTTTTGTCCGCAGGTAGTGGAGGACATGCTGGAGGACGAAGAGGAGGAGGATGACAAAGACGATAAGGTAATTATCCCTGTGAACACTTGGGTACCTCGGGGGGGGGGGGGAGCAGAATTTAGGCATGACACTATTTTTTCAACAGACGGAGGGAGAAAAAAAAGGCAAGATGTTTTAGCCCAGAAAATTGAACAGACTGTTTATCATCCTAACAATGCTGCTGGATGTTACTCATAGGCTATAAATCCTCTTCTTTTTGTCCAGAGCTGGGTCAAATTTTTTTTTTTTTTCGCCAGGAACAAATATAATTCAGTCTGTCTAGAACTTGATAGCTCTTTTGAAGTTGGCTGCGTTGACAACTATTCATGAAGGACAAAGCGTGTCTGAACTTGAGTGTTACAAATAGCCCTCTGCTAAAAAAAAAAAACATGATGCTGGTAATAACACAGATCATATGCGAAAGACGTCTAATATACATCTATATCAGTGATAAAATGATAAATGCAAATATGTCACAGGAAACGCATATGCAAAGTTCCCTAATGGGTCACTTAACATTGATCTTTGCCTTCATGTCTCAAAATTGTACAAAATTATTTGTTGGTAAGTGTTGGTTTTGGTTACTGGTATGTATACTGCAGCAGACAGTATTAGCAAGTTGTATAAAAGTACAAAATATTGTATAGAAGAATATTGCAACCTTATTGTTAATTTATATCCAAGATATGTGGAACCACCACATTCCCAAATTACTGTTACGTTGGATGGGAAAGTTATATTCTGCTAAAGTTTGGCTAAAAACATTGTTTGGGTTGTGGTTTTTGTGCTAAACATTTTCTTTATTAAAGTTTCTTTGTATATACATTAAACATAAAACCTTCTAACACACAGGGTTAACTAAAGTCCAAATGGGGCAAAACCATTTGCAGTCGTACGGGGCAATTTGGACTGTGCAAGCAGGACATTGTTCATAGTATGTAGCAATGGACAGATTTTGCAGAGCAGGCTCTGAATGAGTTTGAATCTTGTACAGATCTCATCAGGACCGAAAGCTGCCAGACAGCTGAAATTTGGACCCGGATTGTTAAAATTCTGGCCTTGATTCTTAAAATCAAAAATCAAAACAAAAGGATTGAACATAATACTGTCCGTCCGTCCCCTCCCTTCTAGAGTTACGGCCATTTACCCCCCTCAGTTTGCTACAGGTGCCCAATAACAAAAACCCTACCTCTCACCCTAAAAATAACAAGGGGTCACAATAAATGCAATACCTGTACAAAAAATAAATCATACCTACCTTTAGAAATCTTCGGTATTCTTAAATGTACTTTTCTTCAGCCCCAAAAAAGCTACAAAAAAATCCATAATAAACCAACACTACTATTGAAAAAAAGAAAGAACCAAACCATAAAAAATATTTTTTTCAAAAAAAAATAAAAAAAATAAAACCGCACTGCAAAATAATAAATCCATATAAGTCCTGTAAGTGTTCCGCTTCAACTGAGATTTCAAAGCTTATAAAGGCTTTTCCACCTTTTATTACATCAATAGAGCTCTCTTCTAAGTAGTAGCTGCTCAGTTGCTAGTTTCTAATCACAATGAGTAGATGCGGACTGCTCACTGTTTAGTAGACATGACCCCATCTGAGGCATGGCAGGTTGATACATAAGATAAGCGTTATACCTCTCTCATACTGATATGGGGTAATATTGACCCCCATTGACTTTTTTTAAATTTTCTTAAATATGGCGGCTGGCACGCTGGCACATGATAACCCTCGCACAGCCAAGGTTTTTTTACTATTATCCTGCCAGCGGCAAACACTGCCAGCAGGCAATTAGAACTTCAAACTATTGCCAGCTTGTCTAAAAGTTAGCGAATCATCATTGCAACCCGGACAGTCTGGTAACTGATGCAAATTCCCATTATTGCAAATAAAAAGAATAAGATACCCAAGAGTTTACTTCTTAGGATCTATACACCAGTGTAGACACTCCAGTAGTGTCCAAAGGGCTTAACCCCAATAATAATAATAACACAGGAAAGACTCACCTAATCCACAATAAAGTGAACGAGGTAAAAACTGGAAATATGTCCTCAGTATCCTGAGGTAAATGGGATCACAGTCCACTCTGCATGCACCAATACATACACAAACCACATATATCCCCAGTGCAAGTGAAATATACTAGCCGTGTAAGGCTACTCCTCTACCTAGTATAGATAATGGATAACCATTGGATTATCCAGATAGGTGCTTAAAATATTAATATACAAGCTTTATTAGTTAGGCTTATTTGTAACACTTTTGATAACCCTTTGTAGGTAAGTAGTGCACTGGAAAATAAACCAGTGTACCCAGGTAGACAAGGGGTTAAACCATAGTATTAGTGTTAAAAAAACAGGGATTGGAGGGGCGTGGCCAGCGGCTGAACTGAGCGGACGTCTCTTCACGGAGCTCCGCTCGCCACAATAGACACTAGAGCCATAAACACCGGAAAAATTAAGAAAATCCACCCGAGACACACAAAACCCCCAAGCAGAGACTATGGGGAAGAAAAACCGAAAGAATCTGAGCTCGGTATCGGTCAGGCAGCCCGACATCAGACTCTCCTTTGACCCTCCACGAAGGCCCAAGATGGCGCCTGAGGCCTGTTACTCACCGGAAGCCTCTGCAGAAGAAGAAGATTCCCTGCCCTCGTCCCGTTCAGAGGCCAGAGACAGCTCGCCGGAGCATGAGGCAGACGAATCCCCTGCCACAAAAGGGGATATTAAGAGGCTCCTGCTCGATCTAAGGCAGATCTGGAAAAAAGACCTCCAGAAGGTCCAGACGGAAGTGGAGGACGTGAGCCGCAAGGTCCGCGACCTGGAGACAAGGGAGGCAACCAGAGACAACAAAATCTCTGCCACCGAGCATAACTTACAGGAGCTCAACCTACAGGTACGAGACCTGAAACGCTCAATATCAACTATGGAGGCAAGGCACAGACGAAAAAACCTGCGCCTTAGAGGAATCCCAGAACACATAGACGACGCTCAGCTCCTGCCCTATATACATAACCTCATGATAGCCATGAACATTAGAGACCACACGGATAAGACACAAATCACCTCAGCTTTCAGAGTGCGGAAATCCGCAGCAGCCCCCACAGAAGCGCCAAGAGACATCATCATTGTCACCAGGGACATCTCCATACGGGCCGCAATTATGACCCGATCAAGGGAACTAGGCACAGTGACCCACGAAGGCCATAAAGTGGCAGTATACCCTGATACGCCGTTTTCAGCGCTCACGGAAAAGAGGAAATTGGCACCTGTGGCTAAGAAACTGAGAGACGCTAACCTGAGATACCGCTGGGGCATGGATGGATCCCTCATCACTGCAGTCGCAGGTGACAGCTATACACTCACCTCAGCAGATGACCTAGACAGCTTCCTCAAACACACAGGACTGGCCCCAAGGCAACAGCAAGAGACCCCTTTGCCAGAAACCACAGCAGAAGAGCCGGAGCAATGTCTCCACAATGAGCGCAAGCAACACAGAGCACCGAGCACCGTGGCAATAAAGAGGCTGACACCTGTAGTCAGGAGAGAACCAGAACGCAGATTTGCTAAGTGACTCAAAAACAGCACTGGAAATGGGCCTGATACCCAGGACTGCTGCTACATAACGAGAGATCAACCCCCTACCTAACCACCTATGCAACACGTATATGTACACTAAGAGTTCTACGTTAACATTATAAGCCTACATACTAACTATATGCATAATTTGATGTTTGTTATTACTTGTCCCATACGAATCTTTGAAACGCATAAGAAAGATTATGATGTTTAAATATATATAACTTCAATAAAATTATAAATTGAAAAAAAAAAAAAAAATTGGAAAAAAAAAAAAAAAAAAAAAAAAAAAACAGGGATTAACTAGAGGTTAAACCATAGTTCTGTCCGTATAAAGCAGCAAGTTAATAGTACCTTTGTTAGCCCTTGGTAGGTAAATAGTGCACTGGAAAAGTATACCAGTGTACCCAGGTAGACAAGGGGTTAAACCATGGTCTGAGTGTTAAGTAACAGAGATTGATTAAAGGTTAGACTAAAGGTTAGTACTAACCAAGTGAAGCATGAATAAACATATATTGGATAATAGTGTACTATAGTATATTCAGCTGCAACCTAAAATATCCACACAATTTTTTTTACAATGTACAGGAAAGCGATATAGGAAATAGGTTGAGCTTAAGACAGTAAAGTGTAGTAAAGCTTCTCTCCCTGTTAAACTGACTGGATAGGTAGAGGAGTAAAATAATAAATAAATACATAAATAAAAACTAGTGAGAGTGAGGCATGTCTATAAATTAGATAGACATCCTACAGTGCATAGTGATAAGTGCCCTAAACACACTCCAAACAAAACGCCCGACGCACGTTTCGGTGCAGTACAATGTGCACCTTCGTCAGGGGTTACTATATTTCACTTG
Organism: Pelobates fuscus; assembly: GCF_036172605.1. NCBI lineage: Eukaryota > Metazoa > Chordata > Amphibia > Anura > Pelobatidae > Pelobates > Pelobates fuscus. The sequence goes on from NC_086321.1 coordinate 29,259,878, forward strand.
CACTGAGGATATATGTGGTCTGTGTATGTATTGGTGCATGCAGAGTGGACTGTGATCCCATTTACCTCAGGATACTGATGACATTTTTCCAGTTTTTACCTCATCCACTTTATTGTGGATTAGGTGAATCTTTCCTGTGAAATTCCCATTATTTCCTGTTCATGGCAAATAAATGTTCATGCGCACATAGAGTAAATTATGTTCAGCGTCATTCAAATCACATCGAGAACATGATACAAATTACGCAGAACTGCAAGTATGGTGCACGGCAACATTTGTTTCTACTTATCTGCATTGTACAAAGCACCCCAGTAGCGATAAGAAATATGATCCGATCATACTTGAGGCAGAGAACAAAGCTTAGTTGATTGAGTTTCTTTTAATTATATTAAAATCTCAAAGTTTGACCTGTCATTGGTCGTTAATGACTGAGAGCTACACCCATGCTACGCATCATTAGCTAAATAGCCAAATACACTTCTCTGTCACTGTGTGTCTTAACTGCAGAGGGCAACATTATGGCATCAAAGCGCTGACCTGACTCCCTGGCCTGATATTAATTTGCAGTCTCTCGTGTCTTGGGAGCCGCATTATTTTGATGACTTTTTCTCTGATAATGATAAATGTTCAAGATATGCTTAGGCCTACAAAGGGGACCTGGCAGAGCACTCCAGTACATACCGCATTAACTTAATTAACTCTGCGAGCGCAAGAAAGTTGGAATCAGCCTTACCTCATTGCTAGTCCCTATGGCACTTAATGGGATAATAGTTTAAATGATATTTTCTTACTGTTTCATTACACTTAGAGGTTGTTGTTTTTTTTGTTTATAAAAAAGGAGGCTATTTCTCTGGCAGTATCGACGAACATTCTCTTCCCTTGTCCAGAACTAAATTTGTCTTTCTGGAGCAAATTAGCTTTTCGTCTTTTTTTTTTTTTTACCAATTCAAACACAGCTTTAAAAAAAGAAAGTGGGGGGGGGGGGGGAGGAGGTGGGGGGGGGAGGCGCAGAAGAAGCAACAGAAGAAATACAGACTTGTTTGGACAATTCATTGTGTCAGGAAATGATAGCACTCGGATAGGTTGTCCTTGTGGGAATATGGAAACCAGAGAAAGGAAATTAGAATGACCTTGTACCACAAAGGCGACGGATTGCACGAGCTGGTCTGCTTTATAGCATACAAGAACAGTGATAAAGGTCTCAAACCGGCTGCAATTTTTACAATACCCCCAAATCTTTCTTTCGTTACAGGAACCTTCAAAAACAATTAAACTTTTGAAAAGACTATTACCTATATTCATAAAAGGGCTGAAAAGATCTTTTGTAGCAAGCCCCAATTTTTGTTTTGAAGATTATGCTCTTAACAGCACATGTTCTTTTTTTCCATCTTTTAAATCGCATGTCATTATTAACCTATTCCTATTCAGTGGGAATTGGTACCATTTTGGACTTCTGACTCTAAAGCAATGACAATTTCTGAGCCATTAATGTGCTCTCTTGTGATTATTTGAAGACAATTTGAAAAAAGACATTTAGCCTCAAGAAAAAGTCAGAGATGACGACTTGCTTTCGAGATGTGACTCCAGAGATAGCAGGGGTTATAGATTCATTGAGACATACTTATATAGAGCAAGATATATTTTCAAAGTGGAGAAATCAGCAGAAACATTTCATTGCTGCTATGGTGACTGCGCCACTTTTAAAACGTTATCCCAGAATCACCCTTTATACATAACCCCATGTCCAGCCTCCATGTTGGACCTACCACTAAATTAGTGGCCTTGCAAAAACTTCATTTTATGAGAAACATTGCTTCCCAGGGACACCTCCAGTGGCTGTCACTCACAACCACTAGAAGTGGTTTCCTCTTACATTCCTTTTTTTTCTTGTTAACCTTTCTTTTTATTAAGATAGTGTTTAGAGCGGTACAGAGCATAAAAAGGAGTTAAATTGAAAACATGTCAAAAACATAGCGAAGACATATATTCCCAGATAAACTGTCTAAATTTTTTGTGCATAATAAAAACATGCTAGGCTAACACGTCCATGTGTCTGGGATAACGGTATTATGGTACATGGTAAGCATTCTTAACTTGTAGACATACAGTTTAAAGAGAGATAGATTACGTATGGGGTACAAGCAGTGGTGTATCCTGGTTTTGTGCTGCCCTAGGCAGGACAAAATTCAGGCGCCCCTCCCCTCCCGCGCCCTAGCCCCACCCAACCCTTCCCCCCGCACCACCCCACCCAACCCTTCCCCCCCGCCCCGCATTCTAAATACACACACACATTCACTGACAGATACGCATACACTAGCTAACAGAAGCACACACACACTAACATACACACTCAGTAACAGACAAACACACTCACTAACAGACACACTAACAGACACACACTCACTCACTAGCAGACACAAACTAGCAGACACACACACTCACTAACATACACACACACACACTCACAGGCAAACACACACACTAACAGACACACACAGTCAGACACACACTCTCACTAGCACACACACTAACAAACACACTGACACACACACACACACATTGACTAACAGACACACAGACTAACAGACACACAGACACACACACTATCAGACACACAGACACACAGACACACACACACTATCAGACACACACTATCAGACACACAAACTATCAGACACACACACTAACAGACACACACACTAACAGACACACACACACTAACAGACACTCTCACTAACAGACACTCTCACTAACAGACACACACACTAACAGACACACACACTAACAGACAGACTAAAAGACACAGACACACAGACTAACAGACACAGACACACACACTAACAGACACACGCACTAACAGACACACACACACTAACAGACACACACACTAACAGACACTCTCACTAACAGACACAGACTAACAGACACAGACACACACACTAACAGACAGACTAAAAGACACAGACACACACACTGACAGACTAACAGACACAGACACACACACTAACAGACACACACACTAACAGACACACACACTAACAGACGCACACACACACTCACCCACATTAACATTTTTTTTTAAATTTATTTAAACACCCCCCCCAGCCTCCTTACCTTTGGGAATGCTGGGGGGAGGTGTCTCTGCAGAGGTGTGTTTCCCTGGTGGTCCAGTGGCTGCTGGGCGGTCGGGCGGCGCGGCCGGCGAGGGAGCACTTCCAGAGGTATGTTTCCCTGGTGGTCCAGTGGCTGCTGGGCGGCGCGGCCGGCGAGGGAGCACTTCCTCTGAGCTCTCTGCTCAGCTCCCTCGCGCGCCGCCCGCAGAGCGAGGCTGGAAGGCGGAGCCGGAATATGACGTCATATTCCGGCTCCCAGCCTCACTCTGCGGCGCGCGAGGGAGCTGAGCAGAGAGCTCAGAGGAAGTGCTCCCTCGCCGGCCGCGCCACCCAGCAGCCACTGGACCACCAGGGAAACATACCTCTGGAAGTGCTCCCTCGCCGGCCGCGCCGCCCGACCGCCCAGCATGTCTGTTAGCCGCGAGGCTAACAAGGCATTTGCCCTGGGCATTTGGGGGCGGCGTTTTTTGCCGCCCCCTGGAAAATGCCGCCCAAGGCAAATGCCTTGTTTGCCTCGCGGCTAATACGCCCCAGGGTACAAGCTATGATTTCATGAGTAGGTAATAGGATTACAATAAAATAGTATAACATACTTACCTACAAATGAGTAAAGACACCATGAAAAGACCACCAGGTCAATAGTGAAGTTGCACATCACAATTAGAGGCGACCCTTTTATTAGGTGGTTTAGGCGGCCGCCTAAGGCCTCTCACTGGCTGGGGCCTCGCAGCCGCCTAAACTACTTTAGGGCAGACTGTGTCGAGTCCTTGTTCAGTGACCGAGGACCTGACATCGGAAGGTGGCCCGGCGGATTGCTCAGTATGCCACCGGGTACGAGGTCCCTCCTGGCTGCCCGGCCCGGACGGAGAGCGCCCAGACAATGTGCAGAGCTGCAGACCATGTGTCTAGAGAGATCTGGCCAATCAGAGCGTTGCCGCGGGTCACAAGACACATGGTGTGCAGAGCTGCAGACCGGATATCACCACCAGACAACAAGGGAGCCCACACTGGACCACCAGGGTATAAAAAAAGGTATTTAGTCCCCCTCTCCCTCTCCCCATCACCCCTCTCCCCATCACCCCTCTCCCCATCACCCCCTCTCACCATCACCCCCTCTCACCCTCTCACCATCACTCCCTCTCATGATCACCCCCCTCACACCATCACTCGACTCACCCTCTCACCATCAACCCCTCTCACCCTCTAACCATTACCCCCTCTCACCATCACTCCCCTCTCACCATCACCCCCTCTCCCCATCCCTCTCCCTCTCACCATCACCCCCTCTCCCTCTCACCATCACCCCTCTCCCTCTCACCATCACCCCCCCTCCCTCTCACCATCATCCCCCTCACCCTCTCACCATCACCCCCTCTCACCATCACCCCCCTCCCTCTCACCATCACCCCCTCTCCATCTCACCATCATCCCCCTCTTACCATCACCCACCCTCCCTCTCACCATCACCACCCTCTCCCTCTCACCATCCTCCCCATCCCTCTCACCATCACCCCTCTCCCTCTCACCATCACCCCCTCCCTCTCACCATCACCCCCCTCACCATCAACCCCTCTCACCATCACTCCCCTCTCCCTCACACCATCACCCCCCCTCACACCATCATTCCCTCTCCCTCACACCATCATTCCCTCTCCCTCACATCATCAACCCCCTGTCCCTTACACCATCTCTCCCTCTCACCATCACCCCCCCTCCCTCTCACCATCACCCCCGCCCTCCCTCTCACCATCAGCCCCCATCCCTCTCATTATCACCCCCTCCCTCTCACCATCACCCCCACTCTCCCTCTCACCATCACCCCCCCTCTCACCATCACCCCCGCCCTCCCTCTCATCATCACCCTCCTCTCCCTCTCACCATCACCCCCTCCCCCTCTAACCATCCCCCCCTTCCCTCACACCATCACCCTCCCTCCCTCACACCATCACCCTCTCACACATAGAATCACCCCCAAACACACACAGTATGCACCCCACAGACAGTATCACCCCCCTTACACACACTGTAATGCCCCCCACACACTGTCACTGTTATGGTTGCCTCCAGGCTGGCTGGAAGTTGGACCGTAGAAAGGATGCTCCTAGCGCTCACCAAAGGACCATCAGCACCGTAGACACCATAACTACTGCGTATACACCATAAGTACTGCAGACTCCACGAACTGCCACTGGTGGGCTAGGATCTCGCCGTCTGCTATCCACCCTGCACCTACGACCAGGCTCCAGGTTCCAGTAGGTGAACCTCTTCCTTCTGTAGAGCGAAACAGGATCAGGAACAAGAGCTCTTACAAGATCTCAGAAACTAAGGGATTATGAAGAGCTGTCCCCTACAAACATGAGTCAAGGCTGCAAGTTAGAGGGTCAAGTCATTCTGTTTTATTTGGCACCAAAGGGCCTTCTTTTATGCAGGTTTTCCTTACATAGGACCACCCTCAGGGTTTTACAGAACAACCAATAACACACGTACATTACAGAAAACCTTTGGTTAGAATAGGTCCGACCCATTCCCCAGTAACTGGGTCTCCATCCAACACAACACAAAAAACATACAGGAGGGGGCTGGGGAATAGATAACCATCTCCCACTCTGGGAGATACTAACTAGACACAGGGACACGCATGAGTACATTTTTACATTCAGGGGTATACATTTTGCGGCTCAACGCCCTGGGATGGGGAGGGGTTACAGGGTTAAAACTTACATAGCTAAATAGCCCCGGCTCCCCTCTGGGACCCCTGCAAAAAGTGGGGCGATCGGATGTACAGAGCCAGAGATATCAGCGTTGAAAGTTTGGGGCTCAAGGCTCTGTACATCCCCGAAATCAGTTCCACGGTGTTGCTTGGTTTAGTCCGGCAAATTCAAACTTTGCCCCTAAACCAAGCAAGCTGAAAGGGCGCGAACCAAATCGCACCAATCAGCGTTCAGGGGAGCAAGGAGTCTTGCCGCCCAATCCGAAGGAAAAGTGTGAAACTTGACTGCACCAATCGGTGCTCGGGGAGGAGGGGGGTTTCGCAATCTGTGTGTGTATTCAGCAGTCTGTGTGTGTATTCAGAAGTCTGTCTGTATTCAGCAGTCTGTGTGTGTGTATTCAGCAGTCAGTGTGTGTGTGTATTCAGCTCTGTGAGTGTGTGTGTGTTCAGCAGTCTGTGTATGTATGCAGCAGTATGTGTATGTATTCAGCAGTCTGTGTGTGTGTTTTCAGCAGTCTGTGTATGTATTCAGCAGTCAGTGTATGTGTATTTAGCAGTCTGTGTGTGAGTGTATTCAGCAGTCTGTGTGTGCGTGTGTGTGTGTTCAGCAGTCATTGTTTGTATGTGTGTAATCAGCAGTCTGTGTGTGTATTCAGCTCTGTGTGTGTGTGTGTTCAGCAGTCTGTGTATGTATTCAGAAGTCTGTGTGTGTGTATTCAGCAGTCTGTGTATGTATTCATATAGTACAAAAGAACAATCACTTTTTGCCCGTAAAACAAAAAAGATGAATATATAACACTTATCTTAATAGACAGTGGTGACAGCTTCCTGCAGGGATATCCCAGCAATAATCCATCCAATACAGAATAGATATATACAAAATGAGAATACAGCTGTAGATCTACAAAAAATAAAATGAAACAATAGTGCAACACTGTATGAAAAAGTATAAGTGCTCTGTGTAGAATTAAATAGAGTTATATTCTACATAGCACACTTATATTTTATCATACAGTTTCATTTTATTTTTGTAGATCTACAGCTGTATCCTTGTTTTGTAAATATCTATTGTGTATTGTTACGGTTGCCTCCAGGCTGGCTGGAAGTTGGACCGTAGAAAAGGATGCTCCTAGCACTCACCAAAGGACCATCAGCACCGTAGACACCATAACTATTGCGTAGACACCATAAGTACTGCAGACTCCACGAACCACCACTGCTGGGCTGGTATCTCGCTGTCTGCTATCCACCCTGGACCTACGACCAGGCTCCAGGGTCCAGTGGGTGATCTCTCTTCCTTCTGCAGAGCAAAGCAGGATCAGGAACAAGAGCTCTTACAAGCTCTTACGAGGTCGATGCTCTCCGCTCCCTGTGGAACATGCTGCGGCTGGGGAGAGAGTCCGGTTGTCTCCTCTCCCTGGAAGGCACACTCTGGCTGGGGAGGGAGGTCGATGATTGTTCTCCCCTCCCTGTAGCTGGGTCTGCCGCTGAGGATCTGGGCCGCTTGCCCAGCATCCCTGTAGGGCCGGTAGAGAGACTGAGGTCCCATCTCCACCTGCCTGCTGGGGGTCCTCCCAGGACCAGTCTATGAGGCCTGCTGCCTCGGGTACCTCTGGTTGTGGTTGGGGAAGGAGACCGGTTGTCTCTTCCCTCTGCACGGTGCACTGCCGCTGGGGAGGGAGGTCGCTGCTCTCCTCTCCCTGTAACTCAGGCTGCCGCTGGGGAGGGAGGTCGCTGCTCTCCGCTCCCTGTAACTCACCCAGGGGTTGGGGATCTGGGCCAACTGCCCAGCATCCCTGTAGGGCCAGTAGAGAGACCTCGGTCCCATCTCTACCTGCCATCAGAGGTTCCTCCCAGTATACCTCTATGTTATCCTTCCAGCTGGCTCTGCTGCTGTGCTCTCCTGGGGGACCTCTGGATGCTGTTGAAAAAGGGGACTGGTTGTCTCTTCCCGGGACCCATTGATGATGTGCTGGTACTTCCACTCCAGGTCACATTCCTGGGTGACTAGGTACCGCAGGTCTGCCTCCAGGTCTATAGCTCTAGAGGGACCCAGATTGTCTTCCTGGTCGTCATACAGGTCCCAGAAGCGTGAGTCTGTAGCCCTTCCAAAGTCATCATCGTCCATATTCTCCCAGAATAGATCAGGGCCATTGTAATCCCCACACTCAGGGAATTCATACTCAGCCATCACCATCAGTGGAACAAGCTGAGTTGCGTACCACTGTAGCGCCTGGTATGCGTTGTCGAGCCACAGTTCACTATATACTAGATCCTCTAGTTTAGTCACCCACGCTGGAAGGGGTTGTTTGCCCAGGAGGGGCTTCCGCTCTGCCATTCGAGCCTGATACTACGATCACCTCGCCAACGCTGAACTTCCTGTAGGGCTTCTTCCCACAGCTGTGCTCTGGCCTCATGTCTCTACCCACACATCTCCTCTTCTGAGACTGCCCCATCCCTCCAGGATAGGTAGCCATGCAATCTATCGAGGAACCTCTCCTCCATTTCGGCTGCTGTGCAAGGACTTGCTGGCTCCATGCTGCTGTAGGTAGGGACGCTGCACAGTGGCTAGCGTTGCCCTCAATAACTCTCATACGATACCAGTGCTGTTGGGGTGCTGCTCCTTGCGCTAGGACGCCATCCCACCGCTGCCACCAAATGTTACAGTTGCCTCCAGGCTGGCTGGAAGTTGGACTGTAGAAAAGGATGCTCCTAGCGCTCACCAAAGGACCATCAGCACCGTAGACACCATAACTACTGCGTAGACACCATAAGTACTGCAGACTCCACGAACCACCGCTGCTGGGCTGGTATCTCGCTGCCTGCTACCCATCCTGGACCTACGACCAGGGTCCAGTGGGTGATCTCTCTTCCTCCTGCTTCGCTCTGCAGAAGGAAGAGAGATCACCTACTGGAACCTGGAGCCTGGTCGTAGGTCCAGGGTGCAGAGCAGACAGCGAGATACTAGCCCTGCAGCGGCGGTTCGTGGAGTCTGCAGTACTTATGGTGTTTATGCAGTAGTTATGGTGTCTACGGTGCTGATCGTCCTTTGGTGACGTAACATGTATGTATTCAGCAGTCTGTGTGTCTTCAGCAGTATGTGTGTGTGTATTCAGCAGTTTGTTTGTGTGTATTCAGCGGTCAGTGTGTGTGTGTGTGTGTGTGTGTATTCAGCAGTCTGTGTGTGTGTATTTAGCAGTCTGTGTGTGAGTGTGTTCAGCAGTCTGTGTGTGCGTGTGTATGTGTGTGTGTTCAGCAGTAATTGTGTGTATGTGTGCATTCAGCAGTCAGTGTTTGTATGTGTGTAATCAGCAGTCTGTGTGTGTGTGTGTGTGTGTGTGTATTCAGCAGTCTGTGTGTGTGTGTGTGTGTGTGCATGTGTGTTTTTGTATTCGCAGTCTCTGTGTGTATTCAGCAGTCTGTGTGTGTGTATGTATTCAGCGGTCAGATGGGAGAATGGTGAGAGAAATAGAACCAGAATATCCATCTCTGTTGATAAATGGTATGTACACTCATTGTTATACACAATAGCTTACACAGACATAGTAGACACACACTCACAGCATACAAACACCGACACACACGCAGACAAGAGTATGCATACAATGTTATACACATTTAGACACTGACACACTTCTATACACACACTACTATACACACTCATTCAGACAGTATTATACACACACTGCCTCAAATCCACAATGCCATACGCACAGTCAGACAAAGTACACACATTAAAAGTAGCTTATTAGTGATTTAGGGAATTTTCTCTTTCCAAATGTTTTCGTTTTTTTGTATACATCGTGCCCTGTGATGTCACGCATATATAATTAATTATGCAAATTAGCTCGGCCGGTATTTTTTTCCAAAAAAGGTGACAAGCCTACTTACAGAGCTCTAGCAAATTTCAGCGCTTGGCTGCTGCAGTGGAAGTTAACACACACATACAACATACAACAACATTTTTGGATACACAGGTTAAGTGTGGAAAAAAAGTGTGGAAAACTTACGTTTTTTCTTGTACCAGGGGACTGTTTTCAGGTCTTTTGTTTTGACCTATCAGGCTTGGAATCCTTAGATTGAAATTGGGAGATTCCCATTGAAGACTTGTCCCCAGAGTATTGTCACTGACAGAAACACCAAAAAGTTAAATCATTTGTTAGGGTTTTTTTTTTTTTTGCATTTTTAAAAACTTAAATCTGATTAAACATGTTTTTTTCTGTTGGAATTTATTTAAATGTGCATGTATAATGCTTGCATATATGCAGGGCCGCCACCAGAAATGTTGGGGTCCCTGACAAAGCACAAGGTCTGGGGCTCCCCTCCCCACCTGCCCGGCCCACCCATGAGTCCGCCCACAGGACTCCTACCTAGTCAGCTGCAAAAGATGAAGGACTGAATGTGGTGTGTATAGTGGAAGTGAATTAGAATGTGTGTAATGCATGTAGTGTTTGTGTGTATTAGATACTGTTTGTGCAGTGAATGCATAGTGTGTGTTTGTGTAGCGGATGCAGTGTGTATAGTGAACGCAGAGTGTGTTTGAGTAGTTGATGTAGTGTGTGTTTGTGTAGTGGATGTAGTGTTTGTGTGTACTAGATGCAATGTGTTTAGTGGATGCAGTGTCTGTAGTGGATGTAGGGTGTGTATTAGACGCAGTGTCTCTGTATAGTGAATGCAGAGTGTTTGAATGTGTGGTGGATGTAGTGTGTGTACTGTGAATACAGGATGTTTGTGTAGTGGATGCTGTGTGTATAGTTAATGCAGAGTGTGTGTTAGTGTAGTGAATGCAGAGTGTGTGTTAGTGTAGTGTATGCAGAGTGTGTGTCAGTGCAGTGAATGCAGAGTGTCTGTTAGTGTAGTGAATGCAGAGTGTCTGTTAGTGTAGTGAATGCAGTGTGTGTGTTAGTGTAGTGAATGCAGAGTGTGGTGTCAGTGTAGTGAATGCAGAGTGTGGGTCAGTGTAGTGCATGCAGAGTGTATGTCTGTGTAGTGAATGCAGAGTGTGTGCCAGTGTAGTGAATGCAGAGTGTGTGTTAGTGTAGTGAATGTAGAGTGTGTTAGTCTAGTGAACGCAGAGTGTGTGTTAGTGTAATGAATGCAGTGTGTGTTAGTGTAGTGAATGCAGAGTGTGTGTCAGTGTAGTGAATGCAGAGTGTGGGTCAGTGTAGTGCATGCAGAGTGTATGTCTGTGTAGTGAATGCAGAGTGTGTGCCAGTGTAGTGAATGCAGAGTGTGTGTTAGTGTAGTGAATGTAGAGTGTGTTAGTCTAGTGAACGCAGAGTGTGTGTTAGTGTAATGAATGCAGTGTGTGTTAGTGTAGTGAATGCAGAGTGTGTGTCAGTGTAGTGAATGCAGAGTGTGTTTCAGTGTAGTGGATGCAGAGTGTGTGTAAGTGTAGTGAATGCAGAGTGTGTGTCAGTGTCGTGGATGCAGAGTGTATGTCAGTGTAGTGAATGCAGAGTGTGTGTCAGTGTAGTGGATGCAGAGTTTGTGTCAGTGTAGTGAATGCAGAGTGTGTGTCAGTGTAGTGTATGCATGTAGTGTAAATGGAGCATTTCCACCCCTCCCCCACCACCACTACCACTTTAAAAGTGAAAAATGTTATTCCCCCCTCCCTGCTTCTTACCTGGTTCAGGGAGGGGGGTGATTCCATCGCTGGTGGTCCGGTGGCATTGTGGGGCCCCCCGGCTCCCTATACTTGCAGAGGGGGCCCAGTGGACTGCAAGTGTACTTACAAGCTCTTCCCTCTCTGTAACTCCCGCGAGACGTGGTGTGCGCACCGCGCGGATTGTTGCCATGGTAACCAGTGGCAACGCTCTTACGGCCGCACATCTCGCGGGAGTTAGAGAGCTTGTAAGTACACTTGCAGTCCGCTGGGCCCCCTCTGCAAGTATAGGGAGTCGTGGGCCCGCAGCTGCACATATATATAGCGATCATCGCTATATATATATATATGTGCAGAGAGGCAATGTGGGGCCCAGGACTTCCAAAGCAGTCCGGGCCCCCCAGGACCGCCGGGCCCGTGACAACCTTTATGGTTGTCACCCCCTGATGGCGGCCCTGCATATATATGCCGATCTTCTCTCAGTTCAGTATAGATGTGTCCCCCATTACAGCACTTTAACCTAAATGGGCATCTTTGGGGTGAATGTTGACCGCCAATAGCAATACTTTGGGTTTGTCCAAGAACCAATCAGCATAGTGATTGAGGGGAGCAACAGCAAAGGAGCATAGAGGGGTGGGATCTGTAGGTAAGAAGTCTCAGACCACGTCCAATGATAACTTAGTAAGGTTACCCAGCATGTTACTTCATTAGAATTGGTATTATTGCATTGGGCTAATGGGAATGGTTTCTAAAGAAGTTGCAAATTAATACTACAAACTTGAACAGCAACAGTTACCTAAATACTACATAGTAAAAAATAAAGTTGGAGCAGCTTCACTTAATAGCATGGCTTAAAAATAAAAATACATTCACACATTTAGTACTTGTGTTTTATTGTTAACGATTTGCATATTGATTATAAATGTAGCGTCCCTTTAATGCTACAAATATAGCTATCAAAATTAGTGCACACGTACATTAATTCCTTCCCCCAATACGTAATGTGGCATCCCGTTATGGGAGAGGGCAAACGATAACAGCCCCACAATGGCTGCCATCTTGAAGGAGATAAGAAGAATCTGCAGGTAATATATCTTTTGTGAATAACCCCTCATGCAACTGATTTATATCAACATCTGATCGGCCTTTAGGCAGACACATGACTTTCTATCTCCATGACAATCACACCATGCCCTTGAAATGTTCACAAAAACTGTTAGTTGAAGAACATAGACATCCCCTAAGACATACGTGATTTGACATTCTATTACATTGTTTCAGGAGACCAATACTTAGAAGTCCAGATACAAGTGATGCAGTTTCAGATTTTACTGACTTGGAAGCGCCAAACATTTTAACCTACAACAGTTCATTCCTGAATTATGATGTATTGAGGGAAAGATAGCTTCTAATAAAGGACAAAAATTGTGTCTTAATTTATACCTCCGACCTTTGCTTCTAGTAGAGATGTATAGATACATAATGCAGCGAGAACCCACTCTCTGGCAGAAAGCATTAGAAATGTCAAAAATAAACTCACCATGATTTGTTATCCCATTTTACCATCTTCCTTATTCACTTACACTTCTAAAAAGCTGGAGATGTAACCTCCCAGGTGAATTTACCAAATCGTAGTTGAAAATCAACAGATTGAAAGAGCATTCTCCAATGAATATGTTGGTTCCTGCAATCCTCCCAGACTCATCAAACAGTATATGAAGGAAACCAGTCTATACGAGCGATGGTTCTTTTGTTAAAGACTAATAAGCATTCATATCTAGTAATAAATATGTGATTTATTGCAAAGGTCAGGCTCCAACCATGGCCGTATTTTAACTCCCCACTGTTTTAAAATAAGCATTTTCCCTTCAATGAAGTTGGCAGGCAAAATTGCTTTGCAATCATTCGTGGTGGGAGCCATGGGTGCACTGAAGTTTTACTGTTTTGTTTGTAGTTGGAATTTGTTAAAAGATAAAAACATTATAAAAATTATTTGAAGGGGGCTGTAATCCGTCAGATTAATTATTGATACTGAATACAACATCAAAAATGAAGACATTAGCAACATTATAAACTGGTTGTTTGTAGTTTATAAAAATCGGAATAAAAAAAAAAAAGAAAAATTCAATCATTTCATTATGCTTTGTCACCATTCTTTTCCAAAGCTATATCATGAGATATCATACCACCATCATGGCACATATATGTTCCATTGAGGACTTAACACTACTCCCCAACTCACGGCATTGGTGTCAATCATTTTGTGACTTTACCCCAAAGTTCTTTTCCACAAACACATTGTCTGCCATCTCAAATACTGCACTGCACTCTTTATCAGTATTATACATTATCCACAAAAAATTCAGCAGCAAGGTATGTATACCTTTCCTACCTGGTGCACTTCACTCTCATTCTTTATTTGTAAATACAAGACTGTACTCCTGAATAATTTGGGATCCAATCTAGAATCCTGTTTCTCACATACTAAACACTCTATATATTTAGATATGTTCTCCTACCAACATGCCCTCATTAACTAGGAAGTAATTAGGTAGTGTGGCAGACCTTTGGATTACTACTGTTTCGTCTGTTTGTTTGGTATTTGCCAGCTGTTCGTAGGGTTCTGCTTTCATTCACCTACATACAAATGAACTACCGAATGGCAGGCCACCCAGCAAGGAAGTGTGCTGCTCGTTAACCTTTCTGCCCTCATTAACAATGTGGTTAACCGCAGACACTTCCAACTCCTGAACGGTCGGCTGGGTGGTCTTCGTTCGTATGTACGAACACGTGGCGGCAGCCATCTTGGACAGTCGAACGCCCAGCAGTGTTCGTCGACAAACTCATGGAACTAATTTCAGACTCTGTTTCCCACGAACACCGCTGAAATCACGACCCTTCATCGTTCTGACCAAGGTTCATACGAACACCATGCCGTTCTGTAAAGTGACAATGCATGAACAGAGCTGCCCCAGATAGCCATCCCATGGAGCTCATTCATTTTGTTGAAAGCACCCTGTACAAGACTTTAGCTCCATGGCGATTGAACTACATGTATGGGATCTGAGCGCTATTCGGTTATATTGAGCGCTCAGATCTAAGCTATTTGGGTTATGTTGAATGTGTGGGTTCTGTTCAATATATTTGGAAATATATATTTTTATGTGTTTTTGCTGCTACTGTAACATGGATGTATTCTTTATCCCTGGAGGTAATTGAGTTACTTCTAGCACTTAACCCAATTAGCTTCAGGATAGAGAGGAGAAGTTGTACTGTTCATGTGGGAGTGTTTGTATACTGTAAATGCATGTGATTGGTTAATGTAAAACTTGTCTCAGTTTTCCACAAGGTCCCTATGGGAGTGTCCCTTGCTGGAAAACCTGCATAAAATGCTGACAACCCCCATTAAACAGATCCTGCTTGACCCTCAATACAGAGCCTCGTCTCGTACTTGGGGGGGATTATTCGTATGTTTCCTGTTCAGCGCTTAGAAGTGTTCGGTAACTGACTTCGTATTCGGGAAAAGGAGCAGCTTTGGCGGCGTTAACCCCTTCTATATCCGGGGTGCCGTTACAGGTAGTAATGTTGGTTCTTCCACTGTGTAGTTATGTTTAGTTCTGCAAAGCTTCTTCACAATATATTGATTAGTTTTATTGAGTATATATATTGATTAGTCTAGTTTACTACAATTGTGTGTTTAACAATTATGTCCACTGGTACACTCATGTGCCTGCTGTCTTCCCTGTGTCTCTCAGTCCGTCTCTTATCTCAGTGACCTCATCTCTATCTCCTTTATCCTCCTCCTCCATGTTTCCTTCCATCCACCCTTTGCTTCTCTTTCCATCATCCACATATCTCACCATCACCACCAGGTCTCTCCTCTTCATCTCTTCATCATCGCCTCACCCATGGGTCTCTCCATCACTTCACCTGCTTGATATCTCTCCATTGCTTCACCCTCTCCATGTCTCTCTATCACCTGAACCTCTCCATGCCTCTCTATCACCTCACCCTCTCCACGTCTTTTTACATAACCACACAATATTCACGTCTCTCCATTACCTCACCCTGTCCACGTCTTTCTCCATCACCTCACCCTGTCCACGTCTTTCTCTGTGACCTCACCCTGTCCGTGTTTTTCTCTTTATCTCACCCTCTCCATGTCTTTCTCCATCACCTCACCCTCTCCATGTCTGTCTCATTTCATCACATTGCCCATGTCTTTATCCATGACCTTAACCTTTCCATGTCTCTCTAAATCTGTTTACCCTTTCCATGTATCTCACCCCACCCTCTCCATTTCTTTTTCCATTATCTCACCCTCTTCATGTCTCCACATCACCTCCCCCTCTCCATGTCTTTCTCCTTCATCTCACCTTCTCAATGTCTCTCTATCGCTGCACCCTGTCCGTGTCTTTCTTCATGACCTCACCCGTTCCATGACTTTCCCTGTCTGTTAACTCTCTCCATGTCTCTCTCGATCACCCATTAGTCTGACACGTGTTGTGTAGCACAGCTGAAACATAATCAGTGTAACGGACCGTTTCACTTACAAGAGGATAAAAACCGTTTAGGCGATAATCCCCTTCCAGATAGACAAGCAGCTACTGCAAGCACCAATCTCCCGAACTGCAAACTGTACGAATCTTCCAACTCCCGAACTGGAAACACACGAACCCTGGAATAGCTGAACAGGAAAAGCATACAATCCGCTTACACTCCTGGCAGTCAGCATACAATCCACTTCCCCCAATAACGAGACGACACTTTGTTTTGAGGGTCAAGCAGAATCTGAGGTGCTGGCCCACCCAGCCTGGTTTTTATTGCAGTTGCTACAAATACAGGTCCGCCCACAGGGAGGTATAAAACAACCACTCACACATCAGTTACATCCCACATATTCCCTCCCCTTATCCTGAGAGGAAACTCAATTATACATACAGTTAAAACATACTTTCTACCCAACTTTCATAACTCTAAAATCATACATCACATTCACATAAAAATACATATCCACAATCAATCTATTCATTTAAAAATGGCATGAATCAGACCAGGGGTTCAAAAGTTAGTAAAGTATCTTTTAAAACCCCTGCCAGCATGGCTTTCCGGCTCAGACCGGTTTTACAGAGCCCTCTCTCCTGGAGAAGTAATCCAATTACCTCCCAGGACAGAGACAGACTCCATTGAGCACATGGGGACACAAAGACAGTAAAACACTTTAAAATACATAAAGTCACCTTTTACACATAACACACAGACATTTCACATATCCCCAGATAGCTGGGATCTGAGCGCACAAAACTACTGAATAGTGCGCAGATCCTATTCACACAGTTCAATTGCCATGGAGCCGAAGTCTTTAACTACACGAATGGGCTCCATGGCATAGCTATCTGGGTTAACACATCCACATAAAGTCTGGTCCATAGTCCAAAGGCAAGAGGCGGGCAAGCAGCCCCCTCCAAGGACACGTGGCGAGGTCGGTTTCGCCACAATCAGTATTTCTTCCTTCCTGCATAGTCCTGATCACTGCTGGACCAACATTCTAATTCTAGAATTATATATAATATAATATATAAATAACAATGTTGCAGTATATGCTGGCACGTGATAAAAAATACTAATTATAGTGTTGCAATTATGAAGTGTTTAAAATATTACTTAAAATGTGTCCCTTTTATGTCACATCTGGGCAATGATTACTGTATTCTGTCCATTCCATTCAGTTACCACCTAGCAAATGTCATCTAGGCTGATATAAAGCAATGATCCACTCAAAGGCTGCAAAGCCATTTCCCCCCAGCCCAGTTTTCATTACGTCTGTTTTCTCATGTGGGTTAGTAGTAAAATGAGGTCTGAGGGCTGTTCAGTGGGATAAAAGTAAAAAAATAAGATTAATAAATGTGCCAAAGCCTCTCTTTAATTGAACTTGAAGCATTTGTTTCAAGTATGCAAATATATCCCAGATGTTTCATGTTGGCCAGTGCCTGCATTCTCTTGATTACTACAAGACAGCCATTAGTCCTGTAACCTTTAGACGTGGAGGTAAATGTGGTCTTACATGGCACAAAGCTAAAGCACCTGTTTTACATTCTTAAACCCCCTGCTAGGCTTTCCATAAGCCACAGATGTGTTTCCACTTAGCAGATTGTTGGGTGATTATAAAAAAGTGTCTTTCTCTAAAGCTAGCTAAGATTTTAGTCACTTTTTCACAAGAAAAAGAAAAGTTGGTGGCTAGATATGAGGTCCATCAAGGCATACTTTTATAAAGGCTGAGATCTAACCTATCTACATTTTTGTGTTTTTTTTTTCAATTCTTTATTTTTTGTTGTACATAGATAACACAAACAGGCTGACAATACCACAACAGCTATTGCTAGCTTTTCAGTTAACATAAGGTGACAATTGCATGGCGAAACAATGGTGTGATACGCGATTTGCTAAATTTTTGGATATAAAGAGAACTTTAGTTAGGTACACATGCCTATCTATTAAACTAGGACAGGGGTAGGCAACCTTCGGCTCTACAGATGTTGTGGACTACATCTCCCTTGATGCTTTGCCAGCAATATGGCTGTAAAAGCATTATGGGAGATGTAGTCCAAAACATCTGTAGAGCCGAAGGTTGCCTACCCCTGAACTAGGACAAAGCTTACAGAGGGCTAACTATCTACACATGAACAGTGCTGGTTGCTAAACAATATTATAAAACACAGGAGTGTCCACTCGGTACCACATGCATAAAACATGATGCTACATTATAGGAGATAAATGAAGAGACCAAGTAATTCGGATAGTAGCAGAGAAGTCAGATAGAGACATAGCATTGTACAGCGCTATGGAATTTTGTTGGCACTATATAAATAATAAAATAATAATAGCACAAATTATGCCAATCAGCAGAAACCCAGAGATCTGGCAGCCAGTCTGCATGTCGGATTTTAGCCTATGCCAGTTAGGCAGAGTTTTTCCGGATCTCCATTGATCTCCAACAAAGCAGGGGAAACAGGATGGTGGGATAGTCCAGGTAAGCATTCCTCCGGAACGCAGTATAGTAGGGTTCTCCTTTGGCCCCAGGCTCTTGTGAGGGCCAGCATCACAGATCCACAGACTTGGTAGCTCCTTAGCACCAAGTCCTTCCTGCTTCCAGGATGAGGGTCAAGGTGGTGAGCAACGCTTACAGCGGGCGATCCTCTGCGTATGTGGTAGATGCAAGGAGGCAGCGCCTCGTAGGGTTCTCGGCCTAGGCAGACGGGCAACAGGATATACTGGTGCATATTTGGAAAGTTCGTCCGAAGGAGACTCACTTCACTTCAGCAGCATGCCCCCCTGGTTTCCATCCTCCGCTATACATGCCAGGGAGTCACCTTGTGGCCAGAGAAGGGGTACAGGATCTGTGCGGCTGGCGGTGAGGTAGCTGCCATATTGGGCATAAAGTGCAGGCTATGTGCCACCAGTTCCCGGGTCACCATTAGAGGCTTGAGGCAGGTGCTGTAGGGACAGCCGAGAGTCAGTTAATGAAGACCAGGATATTACCCGCCAGTCTAAAGGGTGGGAGCGCCACAAGATACCAGAGTGACTTGGGAGTGAGGAGATGGACCGCCTCTCCCCAACTCCGTCCGTAGTAGACCGCGGCAGTGTTGCACGGGACCCCGGTGGGTTCTTAATCAAGATCTCAATGTGGGAAGCCGGATTTCCCAGACATAAATACTACTCTTCAGGACCTTTAGTCTTTAGTAGCAGGGGTAAAAAAACATCAATTCGGCCTAGCCTGCAGGACCTCAAGCACAACACATCTTCCCCACTTTCTACATTTTACTTTGTGTATTATAGACATTACATACTACTTACTGGTGTTCTTTGCCATTAGTGATATTAATGTATTGCTAATACAATTTACAAATTGCTAATGATTCAGTCATGAATACAAAGAGGCTGATTATAGGAACACCCCGTGCACCATGAAAACATCATCGTAATTAAGTTGTTATGGTGCAAGGTGGTCCCTTATGCCAAGATGTTAAACCATTAGTGAAGAGTTTAACCCCAAAGTCAAGAATCTGGTGCCCAATCACTCTATCCATTTCCTTCTGCCATTGTCCGAGGCTTGAATCTGAAAACCTTGGATAGGGTAGGTAAGTAAAAACTTTTTTTGCAGGTTTTACTACAAATTGAGAGAGGGCCTTCTCCACACTGTCCATAGGGCATCTTAAAACGATTATAGTACCCCTTTAAGTGACGTGTTTAACATGTATTATGTTATATTGCATTCATCAAACATATGGTCGCAGTCTTTAGTACCTGAACCCAGTGTTTTAATGTAACACATGTTTCCTCTCTGTAAAGTTTACGTCGTTCGGTTAAATATTATTGTCAAAAGCAGCAAAAACTATTAATAATGTTCAATGTGTTTTCTACGCAGTATATCTTCATTCACTTTCTGTCTTTACAAAGCCCACATCAGGAATGCAGGAGAAAGAGGCCGTTATTGCTTTTGATAGTTGTATGAAATGAAAAAAGAACGTCTAAAGTGGTGTGGAAAACGTGTGTTCATGGAGAGTGACTTAAAGCTTTCACTTCAAACATTTTTATAGCTTAGAGAAATATCATCACGAAACTGAGCGATCATTGCAACGCTGATAGAAAACAGCTCTAACGTGAGGAGGGAGATTTACTAAGAGAGGAAGGGTTGGATAGTGGAAATTTTATTCCAGTTCTGTGGATGCTTGTTAACAAGCAGTATAGTAGGCCGCAAAGAATCATTTTACAGTTTTCACTCTAGAACAGTAATGCCCGTGAGACCCGAAAGTTAGCAAAGGATTATGGGAAGTGGGCGAGCGTCGAGCGTCAGAGAGAAAATATTATGGGAAAATAATGACAAGGGCTTATAGAGACATAATAACGATCAAAGGTATTCACAAGATTTAAAGGAATCTAGAACCCTAAGATAGAATTCCTGTTTGATATATATCTAAGGGTTTGTGCTAGTATTAAGTTTGGGGTTAGGACTAATGCTATGGTTAAACACATAACAGTTGGTCACTGTGGTCATGGATCCCCCATCACTCTCCTTCGTTTTAAAGTCACCCAGTGCTATTTATCTAAATTAAATGTTCTAGGTGCAGTGGTCCTTGGGTTTTAACGTTTTAGCAGGACAGCAACTAGAGGCGCTCTTGCAGCACTGGTGGAGTATAACTCAGTCATGTGACACTGAAGCTTGGATATGTGCGCATACTTATTGGAAAGTGGGGTGGGGGGGCGGGTTCTAGAACCTGAGACAGAGACACTAAAGCATTAGAAATACAGACTTGAATTGATTTACATTACTGATTGGCTGAGAGTTCTGGAGTGGTTGTGTTGCTTAGAGTGTCTCTTTAATGTGCTAAGGCTATACCTGAGATTGGTGGGAGTTACAATCCAGGGCTGCAGTTTTGTCTCCTCAGTTCCTCTCCTACAAAATTATTAACTGACTTAAAATGGCAGCAGCTGCCCAGAATCCTAAATCCCACTAATCTCAGACAGACTGGGTCACGTATAACGCACAGGCGACATCACCTAATGTGCACTACGGGGTTTGAAAACATCCTATGCCTATTATATATTATATGTATGTACACACACAGTTTGTTAAGACACAGAGGAGATATGATCTAGACTTGCTTTACAGTAACACACACACACCATGTTGCTGGCGTTAAGTTAAATTACATGTTGTGACAATGTCTGCATGAAAGTTACAGTATCGGCTGTGTAATCAGTAAACGTACCATGTGTTGGAAGTCTCCACGAACATGACAGAAGTACATAGAGCTGTAGCGGTCTGATAATGGAATGCTTTTATCGATTGTCTTTCCATGTAACCCAATACTGGCTGTGTTAGCTGTGCTCTTACGTAACGGCTCAGGATAGACAAATACGTTTGTTTTCCTTCCATTGGGTTGACCTGAGAGTCCTATTATTTGTTCAGTTATTTGCAATGAGTTGCATTAGTGAATATCTGTCACTTTTTGCACTATATAACATCAGAGCACTATTCGTACCATTTTTTTTTCTTATTAAAGTGATGAGTTTTTTCTTATTAAAGTGATGAGAAAGTTTTTTTCTTATAAAAGGCTGAATTCTTTATTTCTGTATGTTTCTTTATTACTGAATAATTTGTGATAAAGATTTGCCATGTTTACATTTTGCTTTTTATCCATATTACAGATTAAAGGGACACTCCAGGCACCAAAACAACTTCATCTAAATAAAGTCGTTATGGTGCCGTTCTCAAACAGTTTAACCCCAAAGTTACCTCCAGCATCGATGTCCACTACCCCCCCAGGCGGCAACTGGCTTCTGAATTTTCAGATTCAAAGTACCACCGGGCAGGGGTGCCGCTGATTAGCTGAGAGCCGTCAGCTAAGCTAACCAGTGACTCCACATTCACAAAACTGGCTTAAGAAAGGTACATTTCTTTCCAAGCCAGTTTTGTGAATGGAGGGTCACTGATCCGCGCTTCCCGAACCAATTTCTGAAGCTGGATACCACCTGCAGGTGTGTGTTTCTAATTGTGAATGAATAACCCTGTATGGGTAAAACTGGTGAATAAATCTTGCTTATTATGTTCAGATGCATGATGATGATGATTATGGTTATGATGTCACTTTTTTTTTATCATTGATTGCTTCAGTTCTGCAGATTTTAGTATAGAATTCCAACTGAGCACCATGGGAAATGTAGTCCATAACATTTGAAGTACCAAGATTAGTCATATCTGTTCTTTGTGATCACTGATTAGATTTTTGATTGCAAGCTTTGCAGGCAACTTTACAGTGAACAAAACGTTAAATGGTGAGAGCACTCTTAATTAAAATTGCACATTACCCTTATTACACACTTTGGTATACCAATGCTTTAAATATCCTGTATATTAAAACAGAGAAAACCGCAGCATACAAACTCGCAGTGTAACGTATTAAGTAACTGGTTACACTCACATGGTCTTGAGCCACTTAATAAAAGCTGGCTCAGACTAGGCGTATATTAGGTGAATGCACGTGGTAATCAGACTCCAAACTGCTTCCCCTCCGTGGTCCTTCAGAATGTTGTTGCTTTAAAATATTCCAGGATGCAGGAAAATAATGCAAACAATTTATTGGACACACTCTCTAAAGCAGCTCGATAAAACCAATTAAAATACAATTATTATGTCTGTAAAGTCCACTTGTGTATAAATCAGACTTAACGCGTTTCGGCAAAGCCTTTATCAAAAGTCCTTCCTTCACCTTTTCTTCTGATGATTTAAATATCTTCAAATTTAGCGCCTTTTTTCATCCGTCTTGATGTCATCAAACTTCCGTTCTAACTTCCGACGGCGTAGCCGCATTATCCATTTCGGCGTGCATCCTCGCGGCTTCCGTCTTTCTTTGATGACGTCATGACGCTACCTTTATCATAACGTCGTGATGCATATACTGGGGGATGGATCTTTCTCCAATCCTATTGCTTTTGCCCACAGTAAATATGCATTCCCAACTAGCCAAAAAGGACAATTTTATATCTTCTACAACATTTGGACATTCTCAAAGAAACTCCAGTTACTTAACAAGTTACACTGCGAGTTTGTACGCTATTACCCTATGCTGCGGTTTTCTCTGTTTTAATATACAGGATATTTAAAGCATTGGTATACCAAAGTGTGTAATAAGAGTAATGTGCAATTTTAATTAAGAGTGCTCTCACCATTTAACGTTTTTTTCACTGTATGGTTTATGTTTTATGTGAATAAGTGACTCACATAGGTGATAGTAGCACCTTTATTCTTAACTTTTTAACCTTATTTATTTTGTATTTGCAGGCAACTTGTTAGATTTTCTTTTAAAAGATGATCTAGTATGATGCTGTATAGTATGATGCTGTATTCATTTTCTGAAAGTTTTAGAGCTATCATCTCTATTGAAGCCCAGAGCTTCGTTATTGTTCTAATGGGAGCTGATTAAAGAGAACACAGATAACGAGCTGCCCTTACTAGCTTTGTGAGTTTATATAAAGAGACAGGGAGTGCAGGAGTTCAGAAATCAAAGAGCAGGATTATAGTAGGAAAGACAATCAGGTAAAGATCAGTCTGGGCTTCACATATATCCACACAGCTGTTCTATTGTCCCTCCGAGGATGACTGGGCACTCTGCTCCTGGCACGTTGCTTTCATTGCCTACTGCCAAGCTGGACTTTTCTGGCTCTGTTCCCACTGCCTGTTCCACCTATCAACTAAACAAGTATGGAAATGAGAAAACTGAAGCCAGGAATCCAAACCAGCTGCTCGTGACCCCAACCCGCCTTTGGCTTAATTTTCCAACACTTTGTCCAGCTTAAATGTGAGCTGCTATGTGAGTCTTTTGTAACCGAGGAGGAGACGACTGTGTAAGCGATAGCCTCACCTTTCCAGAAAGCAGGCCACATTGATTTGCGAGAGTAACAAAGTATATAGAAGAGACCCTTGTTCCGTTTTGCTTTTTAGAAGTTTAATTTTTGTGGAAGTCCCTGTAAATTATACATTTTATGTTTTAACTCCAATGACCCTCAACCCGTCTCCAGCTGGCTAAGGGTTTAAAGAGTTGCAGTGCACAAATGTGATTAAGAGGGTGGTTGGTGATCAGTGTATCTGATTGTAATTCTGTCATAATATAATTTATCTATATGTCTTTATATATAAGTTAAACCACTTTTAATGAGAGGACATTGTTTGCGAATGACTGGGAATTTGTATAGGCTTTCTGACTTTATTGAACTGACACAAAAGGTATGATTGCATTGGGTGTTGGTGTAGGCCGGTAAAGACTCACTACAAATACGTTAGACAGTTTTAATACTAATGTTACTGGGACAGTCTTTTTGTAAATGCTAGTAGAAAACATCTAGGTCAATGCCAAAAAGTTACAAATCATCGTCATTGGCAGCTGTTAACAAGTCATTAAATATTAAATGAAGATTGTAATGTCCCACGATATGAGTAATACCGAATTTGTAGATTATTTGCGTCTGTGGAATGGTTCAAAATGTTTCAAGAGTGAAAGAACGTTTTCTATATTCAGGAAAAACCAAACTGGTGCTATTGTCCGATATTATTAAATAAACAAACAAAATAATGTTAGTATTATAGAATACTTTGCATTTTAATAAATTGTGGTTTAAATTCTACCTCTATATTCATCAACCCACGTATCATTTTCTTGATTATTCTATAAATATATTAAGTACTTCAACAATACATTTTATCTTTTACATTGACTAGTGATTATGCCATTTATAATAATACCTCGGGTTCTTTTGGTAAGAGTATGCCCCTGGTTTTGAAACCAAGCCTTAGAAAGGTAGCCAAATTGAACTTTGCATGATACACACTAACAGCTGAGTTAAAATGTTATTTTCTCACGTTTCACATTGATATTTAAATCACATTAGTTATAGCTGGGTGAGCTCGAAAATAAACAGATAGCTTGCGGATTTGCAATAGTGCAAGAGATTTTTATTCTTCAGAACAGTCAGTGCTGGAGGTTATGGCTTAACAGTAAACTTGGGACAGTGTTTAATAAGAACGTATTAAAAATATACTTTGAAAATGTATTTGTAAGTACAAAGGAAGAAAGTGCTATCTAGGCTGCTGCCCGGATGATGACCTTTTTTGCTTTGTAGCGTAAATGAACAAAATGATATTAGTATTATAGAATATTTTATATTTCAATAAATTGTGGTTGAAATTCTACCTCTATATTCCCCAACCCACGTATCATTTTCTTGATTATACTTTAATTTTAAAGTTTAATCTTGGACGTCGATTTCACATACCCTCTCTTCGCTTTGTGTCATAGTCACAATTATTCCTAATCCAACCCTCATTCTATCAAAGTGATTCTACAATAACAGACAGCGCAGAGATTAACTGGGTGCCCGCACAGGGTGCGTTGACCTCCTGCAGCCCACATCATGTTAAACTGACACGTAGAGAAGTGATTGGCCATGCATTCCTGGCCTGATACAGATTATTATAAAGACTATAGGATGTAATAGAGAGGAGCATAAAACGGGCAGGGGGGAAAGGGAGGGGGGTAGCTAGGTAATCCAGGAGATGATTTGTAAAGTGGCAGATAGCAATTGATGATCAAGGTCATAGTAAGTGGTGGCAAGGGTTTGTTGGATTAAAGCTCTTGGATTAAAGCTCCCCTTTTCGTGAAGTCCATGTTCACTGTACCTGTTAAATGACTGCTTGCTTGCCCTGATATCTTTATCATGGTGGGGATCAAATTATGTGTTGGGTTTCAGAAATGTAAAGCTCCAAACTTTTTTTTTGTAATTCTTTATTTTTGCAATGGCAGATCGCATGGTAAAGTGACTTTGTTAGGCTTGTGCAAAAGCCATATTATAGTACATATGTCAATTATGTATTACAGAAAGAAAAGGAAAAGAAAGTCGAGTTATTTTATTGAGGTTTTTCTTCTTGTTGTGTTGTCTAAACTTTTTTAATAACCATCACACACAGCTGTGACACAAAGTATTAGACAAAGTGCTTATTATTCTAAAACATAGAGCAACTTAGGGGTATTGGGAAAAGCACAATTGTTATCCAATTCCATTTCTATTCATTGTCGGTATATGTTTCCATTGTTTTCCACATTATCTGGTTCTACCTTCCTACTCTCTGCCTCGTTATGTCTCCTTCCTACTCTCTGTCTCGTTATGTCTCCTTCCTACTCTCTGTCTCGTTATGTCTCCTTCCTACTCTCTGCCTCGTTATGTCTCCTTCCTACTCTCTGTCTCGTTATGTCTCCTTCCTACTCTCTGTCTCGTTATGTCTCCTTCCTACTCTCTGTCTCGTTATGTCTCCTTCCTACTCTCTGTCTCGTTATGTCTCCTTCCTACTCTCTGTCTCGTTATGTCTCCTTCCTACTCTCTGTCTCGTTATGTCTCCTTCCTACTCTCTGTCTCATTATGTCTCCTTCCTACTCTCTGTCTCATTATGTCTCCTTCCTACTCTCTGTCTCGTTATGTCTCCTTCCTACTCTCTGTCTCGTTATGTCTCCTTCCTACTCTCTGTCTCATTATGTCTCCTTCCTACTCTCTGTCTCGTTATGTTTCCTTCCTACTCTCTGTCTCATTATGTCTCCTTACTACTCTCTGTCTCGTTATGTCTCCTTCCTACTCTCTGTCTCGTTATGTCTCCTTCCTACTCTCTGTCTCGTTATGTCTCCTTCCTACTCTCTGTCTCGTTATGTCTCCTTCCTACTCTCTGTCTCGTTATGTCTCCTTCCTACTCTCTGTCTCGTTATGTTTCCTTCCTACTCTCTGTCTCATTATGTCTCCTTCCTACTCTCTGTCTCATTATGTCTCCTTCCTACTCTCTGTCTCATTATGTCTCCTTCCTACTCTCTGTCTCGTTATGTCTCCTTCCTACTCTCTGTCTCGTTATGTCTCCTTCCTACTCTCTGTCTCGTTATGTCTCCTTCCTACTCTCTGTCTCGTTATATCTCCTTCCTACTCTCTGTCTCGTTATGTCTCCTTCCTACTCTCTGTCTCGTTATGTTTCCTTCCTACTCTCTGTCTCATTATGTCTCCTTCCTACTCTCTGTCTCATTATGTCTCCTTCCTACTCTCTGTCTCGTTATGTCTCCTTCCTACTCTCTGTCTCGTTATGTCTCCTTCCTACTCTCTGTCTCGTTATGTCTCCTTCCTACTCTCTGTCTCATTATGTCTCCTTCCTACTCTCTGTCTCGTTATGTCTCCTTCCTACTCTCTCTCGTTATGTTTCCTTCCTACTCTCTGCCTCGTTATGTCTCCTTCCTACTCTCTGTCTCGTTATGTCTCCTTCCTACTCTCTGTCTCGTTATGTCTCCTTCCTACTCTCTGTCTCGTTATGTCTCCTTCCTACTCTCTGTCTCGTTATGTCTCCTTCCTACTCTCTGTCTCGTTATGTCTCCTTCCTACTCTCTGTCTCGTTATGTTTCCTTCCTACTCTCTGTCTCATTATGTCTCCTTCCTACTCTCTGTCTCATTATGTCTCCTTCCTACTCTCTGTCTCGTTATGTCTCCTTCCTACTCTCTGCCTCGTTATGTCTCCTTCCTACTCTCTGTCTCGTTATGTCTCCTTCCTACTCTCTGTCTCGTTATGTCTCCTTCCTACTCTCTGTTTCGTTATGTCTCCTTCCTACTCTCTGTCTCGTTATGTCTCCTTCCTACTCTCTGTCTCGTTATGTCTCCTTCCTACTCTCTGTCTCATTATGTCTCCTTCCTACTCTCTGTCTCATTATGTCTCCTTCCTACTCTCTGTCTCGTTATGTCTCCTTCCTACTCTCTGTCTCGTTATGTCTCCTTCCTACTCTCTGTCTCATTATGTCTCCTTCCTACTCTCTGTCTCGTTATGTTTCCTTCCTACTCTCTGTCTCATTATGTCTCCTTACTACTCTCTGTCTCGTTATGTCTCCTTCCTACTCTCTGTCTCGTTATGTCTCCTTCCTACTCTCTGTCTCGTTATGTCTCCTTCCTACTCTCTGTCTCGTTATGTCTCCTTCCTACTCTCTGTCTCGTTATGTCTCCTTCCTACTCTCTGTCTCGTTATGTTTCCTTCCTACTCTCTGTCTCATTATGTCTCCTTCCTACTCTCTGTCTCATTATGTCTCCTTCCTACTCTCTGTCTCATTATGTCTCCTTCCTACTCTCTGTCTCGTTATGTCTCCTTCCTACTCTCTGTCTCGTTATGTCTCCTTCCTACTCTCTGTCTCGTTATGTCTCCTTCCTACTCTCTGTCTCGTTATATCTCCTTCCTACTCTCTGTCTCGTTATGTCTCCTTCCTACTCTCTGTCTCGTTATGTTTCCTTCCTACTCTCTGTCTCATTATGTCTCCTTCCTACTCTCTGTCTCATTATGTCTCCTTCCTACTCTCTGTCTCGTTATGTCTCCTTCCTACTCTCTGTCTCGTTATGTCTCCTTCCTACTCTCTGTCTCGTTATGTCTCCTTCCTACTCTCTGTCTCATTATGTCTCCTTCCTACTCTCTGTCTCGTTATGTCTCCTTCCTACTCTCTCTCGTTATGTTTCCTTCCTACTCTCTGCCTCGTTATGTCTCCTTCCTACTCTCTGTCTCGTTATGTCTCCTTCCTACTCTCTGTCTCGTTATGTCTCCTTCCTACTCTCTGTCTCGTTATGTCTCCTTCCTACTCTCTGTCTCGTTATGTCTCCTTCCTACTCTCTGTCTCGTTATGTCTCCTTCCTACTCTCTGTCTCGTTATGTTTCCTTCCTACTCTCTGTCTCATTATGTCTCCTTCCTACTCTCTGTCTCATTATGTCTCCTTCCTACTCTGTCTCATTATGTCTCCTTCCTACTCTCTGTCTCGTTATGTCTGCTTCCTACTCTCTGTCTCAGTATGTCTCCTTCCTACTCTCTGTCTCATTATGTCTCCTTCCTACTCTCTGTCTCATTATGTCTGCTTCCTACTCTCTGTCTCATTATGTCTCCTTCCTACTCTCTGTCTCGTTATGTTTCCTTCCTACTCTCTGTCTCATTATGTCTCCTTCCTACTCTCTGTCTCATTATGTCTCCTTCCTACTCTCTGTCTCGTTATGTCTGCTTCCTACTCTCTGTCTCATTATGTCTCCTTCCTACTCTCTGTCTCGTTATGTCTCCTTCCTACTCTCTGTCTCATTATGTCTCCTTCCTACTCTCTGTCTCGTTATGTCTCCTTCCTACTCTCTCTCGTTATGTTTCCTTCCTACTCTCTGCCTCGTTATGTCTCCTTCCTACTCTCTGTCTCGTTATGTCTCCTTCCTACTCTCTGTCTCATTATGTCTCCTTCCTACTCTCTGTCTCGTTATGTCTCCTTCCTACTCTCTGTCTCGTTATGTCTCCTTCCTACTCTCTGCCTCGTTATGTCTCCTTCCTACTCTCTGTCTCATTATGTCTCCTTCCTACTCTCTGTCTCATTATGTCTCCTTCCTACTCTCTGTCTCATTATGTCTCCTTCCTACTCTCTGTCTCGTTATGTTTCCTTCCTACTCTCTGTCTCATTATGTCTCCTTCCTACTCTCTGTCTCATTATGTCTCCTTCCTACTCTCTGTCTCGTTATGTCTGCTTCCTACTCTCTGTCTCGTTATGTCTCCTTCCTACTCTCTGTCTCGTTATGTCTCCTTCCTACTCTCTGTCTCGTTATGTCTCCTTCCTACTCTCTGTCTCGTTATGTCTCCTTCCTACTCTCTGTCTCGTTATGTCTCCTTCCTACTCTCTGTCTCGTTATGTCTCCTTCCTACTCTCTGTCTCGTTATGTCTCCTTCCTACTCTCTGTCTCGTTATGTTTCCTTCCTACTCTCTGTCTCATTATGTCTCCTTCCTACTCTCTGTCTCATTATGTCTCCTTCCTACTCTGTCTCATTATGTCTCCTTCCTACTCTCTGTCTCGTTATGTCTGCTTCCTACTCTCTGTCTCAGTATGTCTCCTTCCTACTCTCTGTCTCATTATGTCTCCTTCCTACTCTCTGTCTCGTTATGTCTGCTTCCTACTCTCTGTCTCATTATGTCTCCTTCCTACTCTCTGTCTCGTTATGTTTCCTTCCTACTCTCTGTCTCATTATGTCTCCTTCCTACTCTCTGTCTCATTATGTCTCCTTCCTACTCTCTGTCTCGTTATGTCTGCTTCCTACTCTCTGTCTCATTATGTCTCCTTCCTACTCTCTGTCTCGTTATGTCTCCTTCCTACTCTCTGTCTCGTTATGTCTCCTTCCTACTCTCTGTCTCGTTATGTCTCCTTCCTACTCTCTCTCGTTATGTTTCCTTCCTACTCTCTGCCTCGTTATGTCTCCTTCCTACTCTCTGTCTCGTTATGTCTCCTTCCTACTCTCTGTCTCATTATGTCTCCTTCCTACTCTCTGTCTCGTTATGTCTCCTTCCTACTCTCTGTCTCGTTATGTCTCCTTCCTACTCTCTGCCTCGTTATGTCTCCTTCCTACTCTCTGTCTCATTATGTCTCCTTCCTACTCTCTGTCTCATTATGTCTCCTTCCTACTCTCTGTCTCATTATGTCTCCTTCCTACTCTCTGTCTCGTTATGTTTCCTTCCTACTCTCTGTCTCATTATGTCTCCTTCCTACTCTCTGTCTCATTATGTCTCCTTCCTACTCTCTGTCTCGTTATGTCTGCTTCCTACTCTCTGTCTCGTTATGTCTCCTTCCTACTCTCTGTCTCGTTATGTCTCCTTCCTACTCTCTGTCTCGTTATGTCTCCTTCCTACTCTCTGTCTCGTTATGTCTCCTTCCTACTCTCTGTCTCGTTATGTCTCCTTCCTACTCTCTGTCTCGTTATGTCTCCTTCCTACTCTCTGTCTCGTTATGTCTCCTTCCTACTCTCTGTCTCGTTATGTCTCCTTCCTACTCTCTGTCTCGTTATGTTTCCTTCCTACTCTCTGTCTCATTATGTCTCCTTCCTACTCTCTGTCTCATTATGTCTCCTTCCTACTCTGTCTCATTATGTCTCCTTCCTACTCTCTGTCTCGTTATGTCTGCTTCCTACTCTCTGTCTCATTATGTCTCCTTCCTACTCTCTGTCTCATTATGTCTCCTTCCTACTCTCTGTCTCGTTATGTCTGCTTCCTACTCTCTGTCTCATTATGTCTCCTTCCTACTCTCTGTCTCGTTATGTTTCCTTCCTACTCTCTGTCTCATTATGTCTCCTTCCTACTCTCTGTCTCATTATGTCTCCTTCCTACTCTCTGTCTCGTTATGTCTGCTTCCTACTCTCTGTCTCATTATGTCTCCTTCCTACTCTCTGTCTCGTTATGTCTCCTTCCTACTCTCTGTCTCATTATGTCTCCTTCCTACTCTCTGTCTCGTTATGTCTCCTTCCTACTCTCTCTCGTTATGTTTCCTTCCTACTCTCTGCCTCGTTATGTCTCCTTCCTACTCTCTGTCTCGTTATGTCTCCTTCCTACTCTCTGTCTCATTATGTCTCCTTCCTACTCTCTGTCTCGTTATGTCTCCTTCCTACTCTCTGTCTCGTTATGTCTCCTTCCTACTCTCTGCCTCGTTATGTCTCCTTCCTACTCTCTGTCTCATTATGTCTCCTTCCTACTCTCTGTCTCATTATGTCTCCTTCCTACTCTCTGTCTCATTATGTCTCCTTCCTACTCTCTGTCTCGTTATGTTTCCTTCCTACTCTCTGTCTCATTATGTCTCCTTCCTACTCTCTGTCTCATTATGTCTCCTTCCTACTCTCTGTCTCGTTATGTCTGCTTCCTACTCTCTGTCTCGTTATGTCTCCTTCCTACTCTCTGTCTCGTTATGTCTCCTTCCTACTCTCTGTCTCGTTATGTCTCCTTCCTACTCTCTGTCTCGTTATGTCTCCTTCCTACTCTCTGTCTCGTTATGTCTCCTTCCTACTCTCTGCCTCGTTATGTCTCCTTCCTACTCTCTGTCTCATTATGTCTCCTTCCTACTCTCTGTCTCATTATGTCTCCTTCCTACTCTCTGTCTCATTATGTCTCCTTCCTACTCTCTGTCTCGTTATGTCTGCTTCCTACTCTCTGTCTCATTATGTCTCCTTCCTACTCTCTGTCTCGTTATGTCTCCTTCCTACTCTCTGTCTCGTTATGTCTCCTTCCTACTCTCTGTCTCGTTATGTCTCCTTCCTACTCTCTGCCTCGTTATGTCTCCTTCCTACTCTCTGTCTCGTTATGTCTCCTTCCTACTCTCTGTCTCGTTATGTCTCCTTCCTACTCTCTGTCTCGTTATGTCTCCTTCCTACTCTCTGTCTCGTTATGTCTCCTTCCTACTCTCTGTCTCGTTATGTCTCCTTCCTACTCTCTGTCTCGTTATGTCTCCTTCCTACTCTCTGTCTCATTATGTCTCCTTCCTACTCTCTGTCTCATTATGTCTCCTTCCTACTCTCTGTCTCGTTATGTCTCCTTCCTACTCTCTGTCTCGTTATGTCTCCTTCCTACTCTCTGTCTCATTATGTCTCCTTCCTACTCTCTGTCTCGTTATGTTTCCTTCCTACTCTCTGTCTCATTATGTCTCCTTACTACTCTCTGTCTCGTTATGTCTCCTTCCTACTCTCTGTCTCGTTATGTCTCCTTCCTACTCTCTGTCTCGTTATGTCTCCTTCCTACTCTCTGTCTCGTTATGTCTCCTTCCTACTCTCTGTCTCGTTATGTCTCCTTCCTACTCTCTGTCTCGTTATGTTTCCTTCCTACTCTCTGTCTCATTATGTCTCCTTCCTACTCTCTGTCTCATTATGTCTCCTTCCTACTCTCTGTCTCATTATGTCTCCTTCCTACTCTCTGTCTCGTTATGTCTCCTTCCTACTCTCTGTCTCGTTATGTCTCCTTCCTACTCTCTGTCTCGTTATGTCTCCTTCCTACTCTCTGTCTCGTTATATCTCCTTCCTACTCTCTGTCTCGTTATGTCTCCTTCCTACTCTCTGTCTCGTTATGTTTCCTTCCTACTCTCTGTCTCATTATGTCTCCTTCCTACTCTCTGTCTCATTATGTCTCCTTCCTACTCTCTGTCTCGTTATGTCTCCTTCCTACTCTCTGTCTCGTTATGTCTCCTTCCTACTCTCTGTCTCGTTATGTCTCCTTCCTACTCTCTGTCTCATTATGTCTCCTTCCTACTCTCTGTCTCGTTATGTCTCCTTCCTACTCTCTCTCGTTATGTTTCCTTCCTACTCTCTGCCTCGTTATGTCTCCTTCCTACTCTCTGTCTCGTTATTTCTCCTTCCTACTCTCTGTCTCGTTATGTCTCCTTCCTACTCTCTGTCTCGTTATGTCTCCTTCCTACTCTCTGTCTCGTTATGTCTCCTTCCTACTCTCTGTCTCGTTATGTTTCCTTCCTACTCTCTGTCTCATTATGTCTCCTTCCTACTCTCTGTCTCATTATGTCTCCTTCCTACTCTCTGTCTCGTTATGTCTCCTTCCTACTCTCTGCCTCGTTATGTCTCCTTCCTACTCTCTGTCTCGTTATGTCTCCTTCCTACTCTCTGTCTCGTTATGTCTCCTTCCTACTCTCTGTTTCGTTATGTCTCCTTCCTACTCTCTGTCTCGTTATGTCTCCTTCCTACTCTCTGTCTCGTTATGTCTCCTTCCTACTCTCTGTCTCATTATGTCTCCTTCCTACTCTCTGTCTCATTATGTCTCCTTCCTACTCTCTGTCTCGTTATGTCTCCTTCCTACTCTCTGTCTCGTTATGTCTCCTTCCTACTCTCTGTCTCATTATGTCTCCTTCCTACTCTCTGTCTCGTTATGTTTCCTTCCTACTCTCTGTCTCATTATGTCTCCTTACTACTCTCTGTCTCGTTATGTCTCCTTCCTACTCTCTGTCTCGTTATGTCTCCTTCCTACTCTCTGTCTCGTTATGTCTCCTTCCTACTCTCTGTCTCGTTATGTCTCCTTCCTACTCTCTGTCTCGTTATGTCTCCTTCCTACTCTCTGTCTCGTTATGTTTCCTTCCTACTCTCTGTCTCATTATGTCTCCTTCCTACTCTCTGTCTCATTATGTCTCCTTCCTACTCTCTGTCTCATTATGTCTCCTTCCTACTCTCTGTCTCGTTATGTCTCCTTCCTACTCTCTGTCTCGTTATGTCTCCTTCCTACTCTCTGTCTCGTTATGTCTCCTTCCTACTCTCTGTCTCGTTATATCTCCTTCCTACTCTCTGTCTCGTTATGTCTCCTTCCTACTCTCTGTCTCGTTATGTTTCCTTCCTACTCTCTGTCTCATTATGTCTCCTTCCTACTCTCTGTCTCATTATGTCTCCTTCCTACTCTCTGTCTCGTTATGTCTCCTTCCTACTCTCTGTCTCGTTATGTCTCCTTCCTACTCTCTGTCTCGTTATGTCTCCTTCCTACTCTCTGTCTCATTATGTCTCCTTCCTACTCTCTGTCTCGTTATGTCTCCTTCCTACTCTCTCTCGTTATGTTTCCTTCCTACTCTCTGCCTCGTTATGTCTCCTTCCTACTCTCTGTCTCGTTATGTCTCCTTCCTACTCTCTGTCTCGTTATGTCTCCTTCCTACTCTCTGTCTCGTTATGTCTCCTTCCTACTCTCTGTCTCGTTATGTCTCCTTCCTACTCTCTGTCTCGTTATGTCTCCTTCCTACTCTCTGTCTCGTTATGTTTCCTTCCTACTCTCTGTCTCATTATGTCTCCTTCCTACTCTCTGTCTCATTATGTCTCCTTCCTACTCTGTCTCATTATGTCTCCTTCCTACTCTCTGTCTCGTTATGTCTGCTTCCTACTCTCTGTCTCAGTATGTCTCCTTCCTACTCTCTGTCTCATTATGTCTCCTTCCTACTCTCTGTCTCATTATGTCTGCTTCCTACTCTCTGTCTCATTATGTCTCCTTCCTACTCTCTGTCTCGTTATGTTTCCTTCCTACTCTCTGTCTCATTATGTCTCCTTCCTACTCTCTGTCTCATTATGTCTCCTTCCTACTCTCTGTCTCGTTATGTCTGCTTCCTACTCTCTGTCTCATTATGTCTCCTTCCTACTCTCTGTCTCGTTATGTCTCCTTCCTACTCTCTGTCTCATTATGTCTCCTTCCTACTCTCTGTCTCGTTATGTCTCCTTCCTACTCTCTCTCGTTATGTTTCCTTCCTACTCTCTGCCTCGTTATGTCTCCTTCCTACTCTCTGTCTCGTTATGTCTCCTTCCTACTCTCTGTCTCATTATGTCTCCTTCCTACTCTCTGTCTCGTTATGTCTCCTTCCTACTCTCTGTCTCGTTATGTCTCCTTCCTACTCTCTGCCTCGTTATGTCTCCTTCCTACTCTCTGTCTCATTATGTCTCCTTCCTACTCTCTGTCTCATTATGTCTCCTTCCTACTCTCTGTCTCATTATGTCTCCTTCCTACTCTCTGTCTCGTTATGTTTCCTTCCTACTCTCTGTCTCATTATGTCTCCTTCCTACTCTCTGTCTCATTATGTCTCCTTCCTACTCTCTGTCTCGTTATGTCTGCTTCCTACTCTCTGTCTCGTTATGTCTCCTTCCTACTCTCTGTCTCGTTATGTCTCCTTCCTACTCTCTGTCTCGTTATGTCTCCTTCCTACTCTCTGTCTCGTTATGTCTCCTTCCTACTCTCTGTCTCGTTATGTCTCCTTCCTACTCTCTGTCTCGTTATGTCTCCTTCCTACTCTCTGTCTCGTTATGTTTCCTTCCTACTCTCTGTCTCATTATGTCTCCTTCCTACTCTCTGTCTCATTATGTCTCCTTCCTACTCTGTCTCATTATGTCTCCTTCCTACTCTCTGTCTCGTTATGTCTGCTTCCTACTCTCTGTCTCAGTATGTCTCCTTCCTACTCTCTGTCTCATTATGTCTCCTTCCTACTCTCTGTCTCGTTATGTCTGCTTCCTACTCTCTGTCTCATTATGTCTCCTTCCTACTCTCTGTCTCGTTATGTTTCCTTCCTACTCTCTGTCTCATTATGTCTCCTTCCTACTCTCTGTCTCATTATGTCTCCTTCCTACTCTCTGTCTCGTTATGTCTGCTTCCTACTCTCTGTCTCATTATGTCTCCTTCCTACTCTCTGTCTCGTTATGTCTCCTTCCTACTCTCTGTCTCGTTATGTCTCCTTCCTACTCTCTGTCTCGTTATGTCTCCTTCCTACTCTCTCTCGTTATGTTTCCTTCCTACTCTCTGCCTCGTTATGTCTCCTTCCTACTCTCTGTCTCGTTATGTCTCCTTCCTACTCTCTGTCTCATTATGTCTCCTTCCTACTCTCTGTCTCGTTATGTCTCCTTCCTACTCTCTGTCTCGTTATGTCTCCTTCCTACTCTCTGCCTCGTTATGTCTCCTTCCTACTCTCTGTCTCATTATGTCTCCTTCCTACTCTCTGTCTCATTATGTCTCCTTCCTACTCTCTGTCTCATTATGTCTCCTTCCTACTCTCTGTCTCGTTATGTTTCCTTCCTACTCTCTGTCTCATTATGTCTCCTTCCTACTCTCTGTCTCATTATGTCTCCTTCCTACTCTCTGTCTCGTTATGTCTGCTTCCTACTCTCTGTCTCGTTATGTCTCCTTCCTACTCTCTGTCTCGTTATGTCTCCTTCCTACTCTCTGTCTCGTTATGTCTCCTTCCTACTCTCTGTCTCGTTATGTCTCCTTCCTACTCTCTGTCTCGTTATGTCTCCTTCCTACTCTCTGTCTCGTTATGTCTCCTTCCTACTCTCTGTCTCGTTATGTCTCCTTCCTACTCTCTGTCTCGTTATGTCTCCTTCCTACTCTCTGTCTCGTTATGTCTCCTTCCTACTCTCTGTCTCGTTATGTCTCCTTCCTACTCTCTGTCTCGTTATGTCTCCTTCCTACTCTCTGTCTCGTTATGTCTCCTTCCTACTCTCTGTCTCGTTATGTCTCCTTCCTACTCTCTGTCTCATTATGTCTCCTTCCTACTCTCTGTCTCATTATGTCTCCTTCCTACTCTCTGTCTCATTATGTCTCCTTCCTACTCTGTCTCATTATGTCTCCTTCCTACTCTCTGTCTCGTTATGTCTGCTTCCTACTCTCTGTCTCATTATGTCTCCTTCCTACTCTCTGTCTCATTATGTCTCCTTCCTACTCTCTGTCTCGTTATGTCTGCTTCCTACTCTCTGTCTCATTATGTCTCCTTCCTACTCTCTGTCTCGTTATGTTTCCTTCCTACTCTCTGCCTCGTTATGTCTCCTTCCTACTCTCTGTCTCGTTATGTCTCCTTCCTACTCTCTGTCTCATTATGTCTCCTTCCTACTCTCTGTCTCGTTATGTCTCCTTCCTACTCTCTGTCTCGTTATGTCTCCTTCCTACTCTCTGCCTCGTTATGTCTCCTTCCTACTCTCTGTCTCATTATGTCTCCTTCCTACTCTCTGTCTCATTATGTCTCCTTCCTACTCTCTGTCTCATTATGTCTCCTTCCTACTCTCTGTCTCGTTATGTTTCCTTCCTACTCTCTGTCTCATTATGTCTCCTTCCTACTCTCTGTCTCATTATGTCTCCTTCCTACTCTCTGTCTCGTTATGTCTGCTTCCTACTCTCTGTCTCGTTATGTCTCCTTCCTACTCTCTGTCTCGTTATGTCTCCTTCCTACTCTCTGTCTCGTTATGTCTCCTTCCTACTCTCTGTCTCGTTATGTCTCCTTCCTACTCTCTGTCTCGTTATGTCTCCTTCCTACTCTCTGCCTCGTTATGTCTCCTTCCTACTCTCTGTCTCATTATGTCTCCTTCCTACTCTCTGTCTCATTATGTCTCCTTCCTACTCTCTGTCTCGTTATGTCTCCTTCCTACTCTCTGTCTCGTTATGTCTCCTTCCTACTCTCTGCCTCGTTATGTCTCCTTCCTACTCTCTGTCTCATTATGTCTCCTTCCTACTCTCTGTCTCATTATGTCTCCTTCCTACTCTCTGTCTCATTATGTCTCCTTCCTACTCTCTGTCTCGTTATGTCTGCTTCCTACTCTCTGTCTCATTATGTCTCCTTCCTACTCTCTGTCTCGTTATGTCTCCTTCCTACTCTCTGTCTCATTATGTCTCCTTCCTACTCTCTGTCTCGTTATGTCTCCTTCCTACTCTCTCTCGTTATGTTTCCTTCCTACTCTCTGCCTCGTTATGTCTCCTTCCTACTCTCTGTCTCGTTATGTCTCCTTCCTACTCTCTGTCTCATTATGTCTCCTTCCTACTCTCTGTCTCGTTATGTCTCCTTCCTACTCTCTGTCTCGTTATGTCTCCTTCCTACTCTCTGCCTCGTTATGTCTCCTTCCTACTCTCTGTCTCGTTATGTCTCCTTCCTACTCTCTCTCGTTATGTTTCCTTCCTACTCTCTGCCTCGTTATGTCTCCTTCCTACTCTCTGTCTCGTTATGTCTCCTTCCTACTCTCTGTCTCATTATGTCTCCTTCCTACTCTCTGTCTCGTTATGTCTCCTTCCTACTCTCTGTCTCGTTATGTCTCCTTCCTACTCTCTGCCTCGTTATGTCTCCTTCCTACTCTCTGTCTCATTATGTCTCCTTCCTACTCTCTGTCTCATTATGTCTCCTTCCTACTCTCTGTCTCATTATGTCTCCTTCCTACTCTCTGTCTCGTTATGTTTCCTTCCTACTCTCTGTCTCATTATGTCTCCTTCCTACTCTCTGTCTCATTATGTCTCCTTCCTACTCTCTGTCTCGTTATGTCTGCTTCCTACTCTCTGTCTCGTTATGTCTCCTTCCTACTCTCTGTCTCGTTATGTTTCCTTCCTACTCTCTGTCTCATTATGTCTCCTTCCTACTCTCTGTCTCATTATGTCTCCTTCCTACTCTGTCTCATTATGTCTCCTTCCTACTCTCTGTCTCGTTATGTCTGCTTCCTACTCTCTGTCTCATTATGTCTCCTTCCTACTCTCTGTCTCATTATGTCTCCTTCCTACTCTCTGTCTCGTTATGTCTGCTTCCTACTCTCTGTCTCATTATGTCTCCTTCCTACTCTCTGTCTCGTTATGTTTCCTTCCTACTCTCTGTCTCATTATGTCTCCTTCCTACTCTCTGTCTCATTATGTCTCCTTCCTACTCTCTGTCTCGTTATGTCTGCTTCCTACTCTCTGTCTCATTATGTCTCCTTCCTACTCTCTGTCTCGTTATGTCTCCTTCCTGCTCTCTGTCTCATTATGTCTCCTTCCTACTCTCTGTCTCGTTATGTCTCCTTCCTACTCTCTCTCGTTATGTTTCCTTCCTACTCTCTGCCTCGTTATGTCTCCTTCCTACTCTCTGTCTCGTTATGTCTCCTTCCTACTCTCTGTCTCATTATGTCTCCTTCCTACTCTCTGTCTCGTTATGTCTCCTTCCTACTCTCTGCCTCGTTATGTCTCCTTCCTACTCTCTGTCTCATTATGTCTCCTTCCTACTCTCTGTCTCATTATGTCTCCTTCCTACTCTCTGTCTCATTATGTCTCCTTCCTACTCTCTGTCTCGTTATGTTTCCTTCCTACTCTCTGTCTCATTATGTCTCCTTCCTACTCTCTGTCTCATTATGTCTCCTTCCTACTCTCTGTCTCGTTATGTCTGCTTCCTACTCTCTGTCTCGTTATGTCTCCTTCCTACTCTCTGTCTCGTTATGTCTCCTTCCTACTCTCTGTCTCGTTATGTCTCCTTCCTACTCTCTGTCTCGTTATGTCTCCTTCCTACTCTCTGTCTCGTTATGTCTCCTTCCTACTCTCTGCCTCGTTATGTCTCCTTCCTACTCTCTGTCTCATTATGTCTCCTTCCTACTCTCTGTCTCATTATGTCTCCTTCCTACTCTCTGTCTCATTATGTCTCCTTCCTACTCTCTGTCTCATTATGTTTCCTTCCTACTCTCTGTCTCATTATGTCTCCTTCCTACTCTCTGTCTCGTTATGTCTCCTTCCTACTCTCTGTCTCATTATGTCTCCTTCCTACTCTCTGCCTCGTTATGTCTCCTTCCTACTCTCTGTCTCGTTATGTCTCCTTCCTACTCTCTGCCTCGTTATGTCTCCTTCCTACTCTCTGTCTCATTATGTCTCCTTCTTACTCTCTGTCTCATTATGTCTCCTTCCTACTCTCTGTCTCGTTATGTTTCCTTCCTACTATCCGTCTCAATATGTCTCCTTCCTACTCTCTGTCTCATTATGTCTGCTTCCTACTCTCTGTCTCGTTATGTCTGCTTCCTACTCTCTGTCTCGTTATGTCTCCTTCCTACTCTCTGTCTCGTTATGTCTCCTTCCTACTCTCTGTCTCGTTATGTCTCCTTCCTACTCTCTGTCTCATTATGTCTCCTTCCTACTCTCTGTCTCGTTATGTCTCCTTCCTACTCTCTGTCTCGTTATGTCTCCTTCCTACTCTCTGTCTCATTATGTTTCCTTCCTACTCTCTGTCTCATTATGTCTCCTTCCTTCTCTGTCTCATTAAGTCTCCTTCCTACTCTCTGTCTCATTATGTTTCCCTCTTCCCTTTTATTTTATTTTCTTTCACTTCCCTATTATTAATAAATTTCTCTTTTATTTTCCATTTCTTTATGTTTCCTTTTGACTTCCTGCCCCAATTCTAAAATGCACCCCTTACTTCCTTTCCTTTTCCTCCCTCTTCCACCTCATTAACTTCTTCCTTCTCCCCACCTGTTTATGTTGACTTGCTATCCTCTTATTATTTTCTCTCCCTATGACTACCCTCCACATTGTGTCTCCATGTCCCTTCATTTGATGATATTTTCTCCCTATCAATGTAAGTTACTACTCCCCATCCCAATATGTCTTCATTTGCCTGCCTGGCCCATTTTGGGTTTTTGTTGTTTTTTTTACACCCCACCTTTCTACCACTCTGTGATGTGACCTTCCTTCTCCCCTAGCAATCATGTTTCCTTCCTACTGTCTATACCATTATATTTACTTCTGGACTTTATTCTAAATAGAAAAAAAAATGTGTTAACTAGTTACTCCAACCCCCCGTGAAATCCCAATCTAATCAATAACCTTTAACCCAATTACTTAATTACTGATAATAAAATATTTGTGTGGAAATATTTCACAATTTAATTGGAGCCATTGACTGTATCACAAAATGCATGCGTTCTATTTTAGTTTTTTAACAGGCGCTTTGCAGACAATGTTTAGAACAGATGTTTGAGTGGCATGCTGCTTTTCAATGCTGTTTGAAAATTCTATGATTGGTTTAGCAGTATGGGAATCTATCGGTACCCAGTCTGTGACAAACTCCAACGTTTGTGAGGTGCTACACTGTGTAATCTCAAACTGTCAGCAATAGAAACGCGCAGATCATTTTCCAAGAGGGAGGATACGTTTCTCCGCGTCTGATTTAGCTTTTTCTTTGGAAACGAATTGAATAGCATCGTATTCTCAAATCCACCTTTCAGTCTCACTAGCTATTGTTTCTGATGAAACCATTTTTTGTCGTGATAAAGTATTGCAGAATCATATCTCCCTGTTTATTTAGTATTGCCGTGCCCTAGATATGACAGCGTGTGCAGAATCAGTAGAAAAATAATGAAATCTTGGGGAAAGAGGCGCACATAGGGGAAAACAGAAATTAGGTGATGGCAGGTTTTATTCCCTGCTGTTATTGGGCTGTGAATGGGTAGATAGATTGCAACCAGGGCTACAAAGCATTTAAGCTTTATTTACTGAACAATAAATACAAAAACGGTCTGCCAAGAGCCAGAGATGGGAAGTATTATTGAATCTGTACACGGTGGCTGGTGTGTGATTTTTTGAACATTTTTTTTTTTTTGAGCATTTCCCTTGATTCACGTTTAGTCAAGGTAGATTGCAACCCTCGTGACCTACTTCTGGGTGAGAGGAAGATTTATAACATAAAATTATTGTATCTATCTAGAGCAGTGCCCCTTCATCTTTCAGTCATATAACCTACTGTGTCCTAATGACGATGACCTGAAAAACATGACTATTCGTCGTTACAGATGCAATCCTAATGTCAGGAAGGATTTGATCATTCGTGTTCATATCGAGAACGGTGAAGTGACTAAAAGAGATATATTTATATTGATCATATGATGACATATGCTCTGCCAGCTGGTTTGCGTATAGCTAAATAATTTAAATAACCTTGCCTGTTTGACGAGGATATGTGTTTCGGTCAATCGGCTAGCGTTAAAAAAAAAAAAAAAAATCCAGAAATGGATACCGTATTTATACCTTGCGATGACAGCAGACACAGAATGGAACGGTTACACATAAAACTTATTTTTTTGGCAATTTTATTGTTTATTTTATTATTGTTGCTCGACCCCAGAGAAAGGAAGTGATCATTAAACACTGATAGAAGACCAGTGGTTCTCCGAGAGTCCAATTGATCTCTCAGTATGATGTGAATTCCAACATAAACGCAGTAGACTTATTTTACAGCACTGATGAATCTATGATGAACCAAGTAGATTTCATAATTGTTAACTCTTTTGGTGTCAGACAGCGAAGGAGCGTTAATGCCTCTACATTTCCTAATCAAAATTAGATTACCTCACATGCATTATGATAGGGTTAAAAGTGGCATTAATGTTGATATTAAATGATATTCAGTGTTATTCAGTGAGAATTGTTGGGAATTCAAAGCGAATTTCAAAAAAGCCAAACTGGAGAAATAATCCAAGTCAGCTGTGCTTTCAGTTTGACTACTTGGGCCTTAAATGTGAAATTCCCTTTGAATTGCCAACAATTATTAAAACTTGATTTTGTTCTTCTGGCTAAGGCGAGTGTGACATTACCTGGTGATAAATTAACCAGCGCCGCACCAAGCTATTTCATGTGAATTCAAAATACACTTGTGTCTACCCTTCAAATGCCGTGGGTAGGGAGTAGCCACGTTGCACACTGCGATTGTTGTGCTTTTTGTGGGATACGTCAGACACTCGGCACGACATACACTTCCAAGTTTAACATCTACAATTCCATTTAGGAATTTCAAATAGTAAAATTCGACATACGTATAAAATTTTCTATAGCATTTCTGGCCTATATCGCATGTGTTCCGCATGTACTCTTTACATATGATTTAATAAGTGATGATTTGACTCCGATCTGTCTCATATACCTCTGTTTTATATTGGGCCTGTTTTTGTCTCGCTGTCGACATTCAGTGTGTAGAGTGATTGGATTGTTAAAGAGAGGCGTCCTCCCTGCATTTAGAGATTTTAAGGCTCATTACTGAGCTATATTCTATTGCATTCTCCACTATGCGTATTCAGTGAACCAATTCAGGATTACGGGCTTGCCCAGTCATTCATCCCTGAGTGGCACGGCGGAGTGGTGATGAGTGGTGCCAGATGGTGTTGAGTGGTGCCAATGTAACTCTCATGCCAATGGCTGGGGGCTTACACTAATAAAGATGACTTGAATTCATGGTTATTTACTGATGAACGTATTCGAGATGTGCCAGGATTGGTGCCCTTCGTTACATCCATTCAAACCCTACTGCTGCTCGCTGATTAATCACTCTGAATTTAGCAGAACACAACATGCATATTTCCGAATTTGTGTAGAATGGGATATTTTTTATGTTGTTTTTTTTTTGTATATTTGGCAGCATTATTGTAAATGTATTTAATTGTGTTGTAGCAAACCTGATAATTAGTTTACAGGTGTGTTTATTAGAGCCTGTTGCTATTTCACTAGAGCTGTGTAAGAGATGGACGCAGTTCAATGTATTCAAATATTGATGTGGATACGCATGTTATTTTCAATCAGAATACCTTTGCAGGTTTTTTATTGTGTGTCCCAACAATCTGCGTACTCGTCATTACTGAGAGTGGATTATTTACTTTGTACACTGCGTAGCATTGCATGTCGCACTAGAACGTTTTTGACCATTTTAAATCTAATGCACATCGTTAGCACATAGACAGGGTTATGGAATGATGCAATATTAGCGCTTTATCACTTTGTATGGAAAAATAGTCAGGGACATTCCGGGCATTGTGTGAATCCCGTGTCCAGTGCCATGGAATATATTGACAATTTCTCAATAAGATATTATCATACTATCAACTCAATGGCAAATACTTACTGCTTTAGATTCAGAAAGGAACTGAAAT
Organism: Pelobates fuscus; assembly: GCF_036172605.1. Taxonomy (NCBI): domain Eukaryota; kingdom Metazoa; phylum Chordata; class Amphibia; order Anura; family Pelobatidae; genus Pelobates; species Pelobates fuscus. The sequence continues at coordinate 29,303,834 of NC_086321.1, forward strand.
CTGATTAAATATTCTTTGATTTTTTTTTGGGGGGGGGGGGGAGGAAGAATGACATCCAGCTTATAGTCCACAAGTCTCTTCTGTAGACTAAATTAAATTTTTTGGGGGGTATGGTACATGTCGACAGTAACGTATGTTTCCAGAATTATTCTGAAGTCTGACATAGGTCTCTTCATCTTTGTTAGTCATGTTTGTAGTGGGCAAACTCTGTTACATTATAGACAGTCAATGAAACTATTTTGCTTTTCTTGGATATTGGATAGGAATGAACCCTCAGCCAACATCTCAAAGTGACATCAGACTGGATGTTGTATTGTAGAACTAGATGTATACACTAAAGTAAGAATTGAACGTGAATTCAAAGTATATCTCAAATTTTTATCCAAATAGCCAAATTGAAAACATTTTCTAAGACTGCTATGCTTTCAGTTCATCTACTTTAAATCTTGAAATTCACTTGGAATTTTCATGTTAGTAAAAAACTATGGTAGTGTTATACCACCTGTACCACCTGTACGCTGATGACACCCAGATATATCTCTCCTTCCTGGACCTCTCTCCTGCCGTCCTGCAACGTGTCACTGCTTGCCTTTCTTCCATCTCTGACTGGATGTCCTCACCCTTTTTTAAACTTAATCTCTCTAAAACTGAGCTCCTTGTCTTTCCTCCTCCTAATACTGATCCTCCTCTTTTGCTCTCCCTTCATGTTTGTGGTACCCACATAAGTCCATCCCTGCAAGCGTGCTGTCTTGGCATCATACCTGATTCTAGTCTCACCTTTGAGCCTCACATCCAGGATGTTGCCAAATCCTGTAGATTCCATCTTAAAAACATAGCCCGCATCCCCTTTCTTACACAAGATGCTACCAAGGAGCTTGTCCATGCTCTAGTAATTTCCTGCATGGATTATTGTAACCCTCTCCTAGTTGGTCTTCCCAAAAGCCGTATTGCCCCGCTACAGTCCGTAATGAACACTGCCGCCAGACTGATTTTCCTCTCTAGTCGGTTCTCTCACACCTCACCCCTCTGTCAGGCCTTACATTGGCTTCCTGTATGCTATAGAACTCAATTCAAGGTACTAATTCACACCTATAAAGCACTGAACAAAATTAGCCCCTCTTATATCTCTTCACAGACCCACAGGTACGTCCCTTCTCGGTCTCTCCACTCTCAATGTAACTTTCTTCTGTCCGCTGCTCGCACCCGTACAGCCAACTCACGCTTGCAGGACTTCTTGCGGGCGGCTCCCTTCCTATGGAATAGCCTGCCTCCTGCCATCAGACTCTCCCCTAGTCTTGCATCTTTTAAGAAATGCCTTAACCTATCTCTTTAGGAAAGCTTATGGCCTCCCAGACTAACCCCTACCTCACATACCTGTCTCTTGCTATCTCCTAAAAGGCAGCACTCTACTCTCTCCTCCAGCTCTGCCTTACTCCCACCTTATTTTATTTGCTATTTCCTGTCCTATTGTGTTTTACACCCCACCTCCTATAGACTGTAAGCTTGATTGAGCAGGGTCCTCTTCAACCTATCGTTCCTGTAAGTTTTTTTGTAATTGTCCTATTTATAGTTACATCCCCCCTCATAATATTGTAAAGTGCTACGGAATCTGTTGGTGCTATATAAATGGCAATAATAATAATAATATTTCTTCAGGTAGGCTTAGGTGCCTCGATACCCTTACCACGGTGTCATCACGGTGTCAAGACTGAGGTTTTAGTCTCAATAATTCTAAAAGCACAAACAATATACCTTTATATATTTTATACGATTCTAAAAGTAATCATTCTTCTTTGACTCGAGCAAGACAAAAATAAATTGCACGACCAATTGTTAACATATAAATAACATGACACAATGAAAGAAATATCTAGGTAAAGGTCCATAATTCACACAAGATATAATGGCACAGAAATGGTTATACAAAGAGCCGTACTCTGCTCGGGTGTAATAGCAGAGCTATAACAATGCAGTAACAGGATGTCTATCATCTGGACTGCGTACGTTTAGACAGTGCCTTTTGTGGCTAGTCCCAAGTAATATGAAATAAATGTTAGAAGAAAACTTTCAAGTGAAAGAAAAACCTCAGAGTGTATTTTTGTCTTCAACAATCTTGCACGTTGACCTGTTATCTCTGAAAGCTTGTCTATGGTAATAATGGCTTCAAAAGAGCCAAGTATCAAGGGGCGAAAAGGGCCACGAGGACAAATGCTAGGATTTGTGAGAATTACAAACCTAATTGTCGCTCACCTTTCAAGTTTACAAGTATCCTGCAGAACTTAATAATAAAAAAGCTCTCCTGTTCAGAATCTGCGTTCATTGCAGCTGAAACTGACAGCAGGGTTTAACAAAAAGATGACCCCTTTTATTTTTCCCGTGCCCAGACTGGCTGTGTTAAATTATTGGAAGAGATTGTGAAATCTGCAAATCAAACAGATTCTCCTTTTCTTTTGAGCAGTCCCGCTTAGACTTCTCAGCGGCACACATGACCAGGCAGGTCTCGGCTTTTTCTGCTGCCGCGCTACGTGGCTCCATTCAGCGGCGTCCGGCCACTGCTAAATCGTTGATCTAGAAAGCTGTTAACTTGCAGCACCAGCCCCCTCCCTCCCCCCCCCCCCAAAAAAAACCCTGCGGGATTTAGGAATGAAGCATTCGTTCTTTGACCTTTTTGTACAACATTAAACATTATACTAATAACTGCGAGAGTTATGAAACTGTGACAAAAGATGTTTTATGGTATAGTTTCATTCAAGCCTCGGCTACAATTTATTTTTACCAATCATTAAAAAAAACTGAAAAAGTTTTTTTGAGGATTCAACCTTTTGACTTTTAACCCCTTAAGGACACATGACGTGTGTGACACGTCATTATTCCATTTTATTCCAGAAGTTTGGTCCTTAAGGGGTTAAACATGGGATCACCTAACGATCAGTCGCTTCATGTCAGTTTAAAAGTATATTGCAGTCCAAAATGTCTCGGTGGCATCTTGGTTCAACCTTTTAAAATCCGTACCTTGCAATCTATGCCATTTTTTTTTTTTTTTTTTTAAAGACATGCTTATTGGTGTGACAACCGATATATGTACTAAAGTAAGGTGTCATTATTTGTGAATCTGTGGATCCAGGCACATCACAACGTAACTTTAATGGTAAGTTTTCGATAATTCTATAAAGCATCATCCTTTTTTCTTTTCTTTTTTTTAAACATGTCATAATAATAAACCAATAAAACTAGCACGTCAGTTTGCTTTAACACTAGACTACGTTGCAGTCTTTCAAAGTTAAATAATGAACTGAAAAAAAAAAAGAAATATGAGCACTGATCGCAGCTTCCCTTAAAGAAAAATAGTCATCAGGATTAATTAGTATTATAAAGACACTGTAGCAGAGAATCAGTTCAGCGCCTTGAGTTAGGAGATTTATAATTAATTTATAATGGATATTTTCCGAGGCGAATTTCTCTCTCATATTTCTTTTTAAAATGCCATATCTATCTGACCTCTTCCAAAAATGTTTTAACTGAGAGATGTAAGTATACAGCTATAGGAGCCTACCAGACACTTTTAATTCTGTTAAGAACTAAAGTCCGTCTACGTCATCATACACTATGTCACCTGTCCTAAAAGATTCTGCTCTAAAATGATATATCCTATGTGTTTAACAATATCAGGGATCTACAGAGATGAGGGACAGGACTCTTCATGTTAGAATGGGACCCGGTTATGCTGTAGGCATAGAATGTTTTTGTCATTAAGTGATTTAGAACAGCTCGGCTAAATGACGATGGGAAGTCTACTAATGTCAGAGATGTTTTACCCAAGTGTTTTCAAACGCTTTCAAAGAATGGTAACTTAGTGTGGCGGAAACCGCCTCGCCACGGGACATTGGAGGGGCCTGGCTGCCTGCCTCCTACCTGCTGACTATGGCCCCTGGAAAATTGGTACGTTTGAACTATATTTGGGCATGTTTTAGTTTATATTGCTGCTGCTGGCCCTTTTAGAATCATCCGTGGACATATTGGGACGTTTGGGAATAATGTCCCTTAAAGACTTTGTAACATATCACAGTAATACTGTCTTAAATATTATGTAGGTATTTATGTGTTCGGTTAAACTGGGGATATGTAGAAATGTGTGTTTTATGTGTTAAATGTATCAGTATGTAATTTTATGTCTTTTACGGTCTTTTTGTCTGCCATGTGGGTAATGGAGTTTTGCCTCTGCCCTTGGAGATAATTAGATTCCTTCCCCAATTATCTCCAGGCTAGAGGGGAGGGATTGTGAGGCATTGTGGGAGGTAACCGGTCTGAGCTGGAAAGTCATGCTGACAGGGGTTTTAAAAAATACTATTACTAACTTTTGAACCCCTGGTCGGATTCATGCCATTTTTAATATGTTGTTCCCCTGAATGGATTGATTGTGGATATGTAATTTTATGTGAATGTGATGTATGGTTTTGAAGTTATAAATATTGGGTAAAAAGTATATTTTAAACTGTATGAATAATAGGATTATGTGTCACACTAAGGGGAGGGGATGTGTGGGTTGCACCCGTGATACTATTGGTTATTTTATGCCTCCCCCTGGGTGTGGCCTGTATGTGTACTCTTGTAATAAAAGCCAGGCTGGATGTGCCAGTCCAGAGTTCCTGTTTAACCCTCAAAGTGAAGTGTCGTCTCATTATTGGGGGAGGATTTATTGCATGCTGTTCCAGTTTGACTGCTAGGAGTGTAAACCTATTCGTATGGTTTCCTATTCAACTGTCTACAGCATTCGTATGCTTGAGAGGATGTATATGCCTCTCCGGTTTGGTGATTGTGGTGTCTGCCAGAGTGCTTGGAGTCCTCAGGAAACGCTAGGAGCATCCTTTAACGGAGGTACCCAGTCGGGGTGCCAGGTGATCCGTTACACTTAGTTACCCGAAGTTTGACAAGTGCATTAAGATATTTATTGGTCATCTTAGTTGTTCAGTCCAGAGCAGAGTTGTACTTAAATCACTTAGCCCTCCCTAAGAGTTTTAAATTTCCCACTCATCCCTTTGTGTCTATCTTCTGACCCTTCTTGTGTTGTTGCTCCTAATCCCTCCTTCCACCTTGTGTGTACCTTAACCTTTTTCACCTACCTGTGTGTTTCCTAACCAATTATTTCTTGTGTATCGCTATGATATGCAATCACATACAAACATAGACACACACACAGTCAGATACACACAAACGCAGTCACATATACACTATCACACATTGCAATAATATACATAATCACACAATTATATACACACACAGTCAATTGCGTGTACTTATACTGAGACACATAGTCACATACACACACACACACACATACACTATGCATTGCTAAGTGGCAGAAATAACAGTGGTTTTAGTCCAAGAGTACATTTTATGAACCCTGACCCATAAACTTTTCCCTAAAGTGGTGTAGGCAACCTTTGGCATGCCGGATGTTATGGGCAACTTCCCTAAAGCTTTGCCAGCATTGTGGCTGTAATGGAGTGCCAACGGTTGTCTACCCCTGCCCTAAACTGTGATCTAACGCATGCCCTAATGTCAATCCTACAGCTTCATTTCAACCCTTGAGAGAGTTGTGTATGCAAGATTGACAGACTTCCTCGAATCCTACTCTCTGCTTCCGTCTGGATTCCGCACTCGTCACTCTGTCAAAACGGCTCTGAACAAAGTATCCAAAGATTTAATCGCTGTTAAATCTCACGGTTACTATTCTATCCTAATTCTCCTTGATCTTTCTGCTGCCTTTTACACTGTTGATCATCAACAGTTTCTTCTCATTCTCCATAATCTCGGTCTATAAGATATTGCTCTCTCCTGGTGCTCTTCCTACCTCTCCCAATGCTATTTCATTGTTTCTTTCACTGGCTCTGCCTCTTCTCCCCAACCCCTCTCTGTTGGAGTTCCCCAAGGTTTAATCCTTGGTCCCCTACTGTTCTCCATCTATACTGCCTCCCTTGGTAAACTCATCAGCTCCTTTTGCTTCCATAATCACTTATATGCAGATGACACACAAATCTACCTGTTCTCTCCTGATCTCTCCCCGTCCCTCTTGACTAGTGTATCTGACTGCCTCTCTGCTATTTCTAAATGGATGGCTGCTCACTTTCTTAACCCCTTAAGGACACATGACGTGTGTGACACGTCATGATTCCCTTTTATTCCAAAAGTTTGGTCCTTAAGGGGTTAAACTCAGCCTGTGTAACGAAAATATACCCCAACTCGCAGGATTCAACTCGACAAAAGACAACACAGAGGAGAGATACGTCTACCGGACCTTAGAATTGCCGGACTCGACGTATATGAGAGGAGACAGAGTCAGGAACGATCCGAGGTCAAGGGCACAGAGAGACAGCGTAAACTAGGACTAGCCGGGGTCTGGTACACAGTAAACAGCAAGCCGGCAAACAGAACAGATAAGGATAAAGAGATAAGGTAGTCAGAAAACAAAGCCAAGGTCAAGTACAAAGTAACACAACTGAACACAACAAGCGCTAAAGGGAACTGAAACAGAAACCACGATAGGGCAGGGAGTAAAGGGAGAGGTAAGTTTAAATACCTTCAACTTATTCTTGATTGGCCCCTGTCATATCCACGCCCCCAATAAGTGAGAGTATGGGGAGTGTGGGGTGACAGGGGCCAATGGGAGACAGTTTTGATTTTCGCCTCCCACTTCCCCTTTAAGAGCGTGCTCGTGACGCGCGGAGCGCTCTCAAAGCTAGGCGGGACACGTGACCGCAGAGGACCTCGGCCGGCCCCCGGACAAGGTAAGTAACGCTACAGTACCCCCCCTCCCCCCCGAGGACATGCCCTCCGGGCGGGTAGGGCCAGGTCTGGCAGGAAAACGAGAATGGAAAGAACGCACAAGGCGGGGAGCATGAACAGCATCAGCTGAAATCCAACTGCGCTCCTCAGGCCCATAACCCTTCCAATGTACCAAGTACTGAAGTCGACCCCTAAGGAAACGAGAGTCAAGAACAGCAGAATTTTCGAATTCCTCATGACCCTCCACAGAGACAGGAGGGGGAGGAGGAGTATGCCGAGAAAAGCGGTTGCGCACGTAAGGCTTCAACAATGAGGTGTGAAAGACATTAGGAATACGCAGATTCTTAGGCAGACCCAAGGCATACGAAACAGGATTAACCTTATGTAGAATATGATAAGGACCAATGAAGCGGGGAGCCAATTTCATAGAAGGCACCCGTAGGCGAATATTCCGCGTGGAAAGCAAAACCCTGTCCCCCACAACATAAGAAGGAGCCGCTCTGCGATGCTTGTCAGCCTGAGCCTTCTGGCGAGCAGCGGAATCCACCAAAGAACGCTGAACCTGCTCCCAAGTATTACGCAAACCAGCCAAATGCTCATCCAGAACTGGCATGGCCTGTGAGGAGAATGCAGCCGGAAGAACAACGGGATGCTGGCCATAGACAACGTAAAAAGGGCTTTTGCCGGAAGAATCATGAGTGGCGTTATTCCAAGCAAACTCAGCCCAAGGAAGAAGGTCAGACCAATTGTCCTGATGGTGGGACACAAAACAACGAAGGTACTGCTCCAGAGACTGGTTGGCACGAAAATGGGATTGTGAGAACATAACCATGGGTACCCTAACACGATATGAGAAGAGGGAGAGGTGATAACCTGGAACTGAACAGTCTCAAAGTGTAAAACCCCTGTATACATGAATAATGGTACAGTTTCATGGGTAACAACTGGAGTACTTAAAGGTCTACCATCTATGGCCTCAATGGCCAAGGGTATCTCCCTCTCTCTGATGGGAATGTTGTTTTTCGTAACAAAACCAGAGTCTATGAAGTTCTCAGCAGCCCCGGAATCAACCAAGGCTAGTATGTTTTCAGCTATACAACTCTCTCCCATATGAAGAGAAACAGGGAGAAGCAAACGGTTAGGAGGCAATTTAGGAGACTTAGATATCACACCCAAGGCCAGTCCCCTATAAGGTCTTAGGTGCAAGAGTTTTCCGGAAGCAAAGGACATTCCTTTACCATATGGTCTCTCCTACCACAGTATAGGCAGAGTCCGTCCCTTCTCCTAAGTAATTTTTCAGTATCAGAGAGTTTGGCAACCCCTAATTGCATGGGTTCCTCCTCAGATACTTTAACACTCTCAGGTTTATCAATTCTGGGGTTAATAGGTGTAATAAAACGTCTATTCCTGTTCTTAGTATAGAGCCTGTCACGAATCCTATTATATATATCAATGAGGTAATCAATAAGGTCCTCTAATGCAATAGGAAGCTCCCTCGCTGCTACCTCATCCAATATAGTGTCAGATAAACCTTCCATGAACGCAGTAGTTAACCCATTATTGGTCCAATCTACCTGTGAAGCAAGGGTACGAAACTGAATAGCATAGTCAGCCACAGACCTAAAACCCTGTTTAATTCTCATTAATGCTCTTGCGGCATTCTTTGACCTTTTCGTTGTGTCAAAAGTTCTACGAAAAGCCGTAAGAAAACTATTGAAATTATGCACCAGAGGTCCATTGGCCTCCCAAATAGGATTTGCCCACTCAAGTGCTTTGTCAGTAAAAAAAAAACACTTTAGACCTATCAGTGGGAAAGGAACGTGGATACATCTCAAAGTGGAATTCTATTTGATTAATGAAACCTCTGCATGTCTTAGCTTCCCCTCCATACCTGGGAGGGGGTGTTAAATGGGGCGAAGTATTAGGCAAATTGGATACTTCGGGAAGAAGAGGTGTAGGAGGGTTAGGTGCGGTTGCAGGAATAGTTCTAGACAAGAGCGTCTGGAGAGCCTGAGCTATCTGATCCATACGGTGATCCTGCTCTACAAACCTTGCCTCACAAGAAGCCATTTGCTGAGCTAAATCTGCGGGGTCCATGGCCCTATCGTAATGTAACGAAAATATACCCCAACTCGCAGGATTCAACTCGACAAAAGACAACACAGAGGAGAGATACGTCTACCGGACCTTAGAATGGCCGGACTCTACGTATATGAGAGGAGACAGAGTCAGGATCCGAGGTCAAGGGCACAGAGAGACAGCGTAAACTAGGACTAGCCAGGGTCTGGTACACAGTAAACAGCAAGCCGGCAAACAGAACAGATAAGGATTAAGAGATAACGTAGTCAGAAAACAAAGCCAAGGTCAAGTACGAAGTAACACAACTGAACACAACAAGCGCTAAAGGGAACTGAAACAGAAACCACGATAGGGCAGGGAGTAAAGGGAGAGGTAAGTTTAAATACCTTCAACTTATTCTTGATTGGCCCCTGTCATATCCACGCCCCCAATAAGTGAGAGTATGGGGGAGAGTATGACGCGCAGCGCGCTCTCAAAGCTAGGCGGGACACGTGACCGCATTCCGCGGTCAGCGCCCGCCGTCATCGGCACTCTGAGCGTGCCGAGAACAGAGGACCTCGACCGGCCCCCGGACAAGGTAGGTCCAAAACAGAACTTCTGGTCTTTCCTCCCTCAAGTGTTGCTACTCCTGTGTCTATCTCCCTCCAAGTCAACGTCGCTACCATCACCTTTACAAGGCAGGCTCACTGCCTGGGTGTTCTTTTTGACTCCGACCTCTCCTTCACCCCTCATGTCCAGTCGATCGCCAAATCAAAAACATAGAAAAACATAGCACACATCTGCCTCTATTTAATGCCTGACGCGACTAAGGTGCTGGACCATGCCATTGTTCTCTCTCACCTTGACTACTGCAATCAGCTTCGCAGCGGTTTTACATGTTCCCAGCTTGCACAGTTGCAATTTATAATGAATGCAGCGTTGAGACTCATCTCAGGCCTGCACCTCCCACGCCTCCCTCCTCAATAGGGCTCAATTTAAGATTCTAATGCTTGCTTACAAGTTGGAGCATAATGCTGCTCCAACCTACCTATTCTTTCTAATACACAAGGATGTCCCATCGAGGCCCCTACGCTCTGCCAAAGACCAACATCTATGTTCTGTCCGTACTCCCACCTCTGATGCTCGCATTCAAGACTTTTCCATAGCTGCACTTTCTGTGGAACTCCCTTCTCAATTAGACTTTCACCCAGTCTCGCTGAAAACGTACTTCTTCAGGAATCAATTAAACTGTTAACAGTTTGCTGCAACTGTCAAAAATAACCTATTAAGCCCTCAGTGAATACTTTTCTAGCAAATTACTTTACCTATGTCACTTTACCCCACTCCCTCTAACATGTAAGCTCATTGAGCAGGGCCCTCAACCCCTCTGTCTCTGTGTGTCCAACTTGTCTGGTTACAATTAGGTGTCTGTTAGTCCACCCATTGTACAGTGCTATGGAATTTGCTGGCGCTATATAAATAATAAAATCAAAATAAAACGCTGGGCCCTAACGGTGTATGAATTCCAATATGACACCAAATTTAAAGGATTTCATGGTATTATATAAACTTATATGTATATACTTCACTGTAAAAACCTCAAACCTGCTGTGCTAGAATCACACTACAATATGCTGTATTAACCCTCGCCTACTGTATTAGCACCCCACTACGCCACAATACACTATATTAACCCTTGTCTGCTGTGTTAGCACCACACTATGCTGTATTAACCCTCGCCTACTGTATTAGCACCCCACTACGCTGTATTAACCTCACACCTGCTGTGTTAGCACCACAATACGCTCTATTAACCCTCGCCTACTGTATTAGCACCCCACTACGCTGTATTAACCTCACACCTGCTGTGTTAGCACCACAATACGCTGTATTAACCCTACGCCTGCTGTGTCAGCACCACACTATTCTGTATTAACTCCACGCCTACTGTATTAGCACCCTACTACGCTGTATTAACCTCACACCTGCTGTGTTAGCACCACAGTACACTGTATTAACCTCACACTTGCTGTGTTAGCACCACAATACGTTGTATTAACCCCACACCTGCTGTGTTAGCACCACACTACACTATATTAACCCTTGTCTGGTGTGTTAGCACCACACTATGCTGTATTAACCCTCGTCTGCTGTGTTAGCACCACACTATGCTGTATTGACCCTCATCTGCTGTGTTAGCACCCCACTACCCTGTATTAACCCTCGTCTGGTGTGTTAGCACCACAATACCCTGTATTAACCCTCGTCTGGTGTGTTAGTACCACACTATGCTGTATTAACCCTTATCTGCTGTGTTAACACCACACTATGCTGTATTAACCCTTGTCTGCTGTGTTAGTACCACACTATGCTTTATTAACCCTCGTCTGGTGTGTTAACACCACACTTTGCTGTATTAACCCTTGTCTGGTGTGTTAGCATCACACTACGCTGTAGTAACTCTGCTTAACATGCAACATTAATCCTGGCCTACTGCATTAAAACCCTGCACCCACAGCACTAACCCCACACTGTGCTGTAAACCTATCACACTGTGCTATACTTTTCTCCAATTACAGTGTCACAATGTTTATAATTGAAGGTGTTATATCTCTCTCAATATTACAGGGGACTCTTGGCTAACAATAAAAGAGTGCCAAATTCAGAACTGAGTCTTTTCAGGACCTCTCACGGAGCTTCAGCCCTGGTCAGTCGTAACAAAATCTCTGCTGAGCACAAACTACACTACAGCCAAACCGAGAGTCAGATGATCATTTTTAAATTGAGAGTTATAAACCTGGCTGAGAGTTGTCAGAGTCACAGTCCACGGCACCTTAAAGACTCTCCAATCCTAATTTAAATTCGCCATAATCCTGAACATTCCCTAACCTTTTACCCACTATCCACACGTCATCCTAATCCTACAGCATAAGGTATACTTCAGTACTCACATTATTACAGCATTGGGTACAACAGTGTACCGGGCACTGTAATGACGATCAGCATTATCAATAATGCAAAATGAAATGGCAAAAGGCCCCGTGTTATTTTTATTGTGGAGACTTTATAAAGATTATATAATAAGCGGTGATGTATTTAATTAAATGATTTCTTGTTCACACTTTGAAAATGAAAACATTTTATAAGGACTCGGCGCTGCTGAAGAGTAAAATAGTTTTCACATTCATTAAACGGAGCGACTGAGGTAGGGATAAATTACATTAAACATTTTCACTGTGTTTGTATTACATGTGAACAATGCTTGTATATTACTTCTTAGTTGGTCTGACACGAGAGAAGTGAATAAAAGTCTTCGCGGCAATTGATCCGGTGCTGACGGATACTTTTTTTCAATAACTGCTCTTGTCTTTCTCTGCCAAAGGCCTCCAAGAAATGAAAATCCTAAAAGTAGGGCATGTGGGAAAAAAACAATATAGAACACTAGTGCAATGTTCATTTAGAATAGTGACAATTGGATATAGAAATATCAAAAGTGACGGGTATATAGATGAACGCACAATTTGACAATTGAATGTGCCATTTTAAAAACCAACACATGCCTAAAAGAAAACAAAACAATACACATGAATATACATATACAAAAAAAAGCATTACAATTAACATATAGAGTTATAAATTAATGTATGAATACAAAAGAAAAAAGTATATGAATATTGGAAGTGACACGCAAAAACAAAAATGGGACACATGAATACACAAAAAAGAATCTAGGGAATATGAATAGTGACAAATTTAAATACGAATACAAAAAGTCAAATTTGGATCAACCATTTATAGCACGATACAGATCACACACAACGAAAAAAAATAAAAGATAGTGGACAATTATAATGTTACAGAATGTGCCCTTTCACATGGAGTTTTCTGTTTATTTACAATGAATAACATGTTAAAGATACTTGAATTAAAACTCTTTTGTCTCCCGATGCATTCTTTCATATGGAATGTTGAGTCAAATAATATTTATATAGTCATTTCCTCCAGCTCCCTTTCTGAAGAAAATAAACGGTTAGGAAGCTGAAATAATACAAGAGAAAAAAAGCTTTGAAGTTTGGGAATATGGTCCAGTTTCCCAGCAGAACTAAAATCAGAAGAATCCAAGCAAGGATGAGAACATGCCTCTTACCAATCCTATTTAGAAGATTAGCGTGATCTTGTAAAGCCTTAAGACTTTTTTTTTTCACCCTGTTTTAATTTGATGTTTCATAAAGGGTGGCATCAGAGGTTATCAGGCTGAGCCAAAATATCTTAATTAACTTCTTTCTACTGCGTGGCCAAGATTTCTGCCACTAGGTGGCTCTTGAACATTAAGACAAGCTCTTATCCGACACCGCTGCATGATCTTGTGTTGTATCTGGCATGTTATCACAAGAAAAGGATGAACTTGGCATTTTACATGGTGGTAGAAGATTAAAATCAAGATTCATCACAGCTAAAAATAGAGCATAGGAATTTCTAAGTGGGTTTTTAGGGGGGAAAAAAGAGAAGATTGTAGAGTGTTTTTTGCTTGTTAGTTGTACACTTTATGTTCAGTGTACTTCAATGCTTTTGTACGCAGTCCTTGAGCGGCGTAATCCAGGGAAGGATTTAAAATGTCTCAAATTAACACATATTCAGCTAATTATTATCGTGTATCATTACCAAAATGTGACATGTATTATCCTGAAAACATGGTGTGATTGACACTCCAGATCTCCTGCAATCCTGAAATTATCTGAGCATATTCTACATGTATAATCAGACACTGCATTTATTACTATTATTATTGTTATTATTATTATTATTATTATTATTATTAAAAAGTGATTATACGTATAGACATGTTACTCTGTTAGGGAGCTACCAAGTCTTTCCTCCCATAAGGTCAAATGCCAAAGAGGGCTTTTGCTTTTGGGTTGTGGCTTTGGCTATGGCCAGGTGCAGGGCTGCATCATGAACTTTTTGGTGACATTATAACCTATTGAGAACCATTTGTTTTACTGAAATAACTATTTAACATTTCAGTATTTTTATTTTTTTGCACAGACTGATTTCTAAACACACACAGTGTAGTTTAAACACATTCTACTTTGAATTTTATTAATTAGGAAGCTCTTTCATACACTCGTACTCATCTAAATACTGATCTATGCTCCAACCTAGGAGTAAGAGGTGTCAGAGAAAGATTGAGATCAGGTTACCAATTTAGCCCTTCCTTAATTCTTCACATAGGCATGGTGATTGAGGAAATGGAAAATCATGCATCTGGGGCCCCTGTCTAACTCCTGGGCCATAGGCAGCCACTTAAGGTAACCTCATGCATAATTCTGCTGTTGGTGGTATGCAACGTGTGAGACTGTCTTTTCCTTACAACACAAGAGGGATTTGCACCAGATAGGGGAGGAAAATGTTGCCCCTTTCTAAATTCAACTTTGTCAGAGCAGGATCAGCCATAACGTAACCCTAGATGGCAGAGTTGGCCACGGGGGTTAGACAGAGGCCCTGGAACTGTGAATTATCTTCATTATCCATCCCTATGTGCAGAATTAAGGGGGAGGTGGGGCTGGTAACCTCCATAGGTCCCAGAAGAATCTTGTCTGATCTTGATCCAAGTTGCCTACTGGGATTCCTTAATGTCCCACTCTGGGTGTATTTTTTTTTTTTTTATAAAGAAAGCATTTTAAAGGGTAGCATTAGATTCTGTCCTGGAAACCCCATTTTTCAATGAGTTGTCCACCAAAATGGGAAATCTGTTCACCTTATTATAAAATAATCTTTTTTCTTATTTATCAATGTTTATTTTTTTATGTGTTATTTACTTTTTGATATATGTGCAAATAAATATTGAAAGAAACAAATCAAAATGATAAAATAAAACTCTCTCCCTGGAGAATGCGGTCAGGATTACAGCAGGATTGTGCTAGACCACCGTAGCATTTCAGAAGGTATCAGGGATGTATTTATCTATGACCTTCTGCTATATGAGCAGTATTCTACACGTTATAAATGTGGAATTAGTTTATCAAATAAAGAAGGTCAATGCTACGCCTGAAATAGAACCTGCCACACTGAGATTTGTAAAAGATCTAGAACAGGTCTCAAAATGTCAAGCCTACCAGACCAGACAAGCCTAAAAGTCACCCACCAACGCACATCCGGAGGGTCCACGAAACACTCACCAGGCCTGAATTTTCACTTGCAAATAGCTAAACATGTTGATCCCAAATGCAGGCATCTTGAATATTTTGTCCAAAAATTTGCAATTCTCTTCTCAATTCTCAACAATTGCTTAGTCAGGGAACAACTCCATTCGCTAGAGTACGTGGAAACCCAGCAGACACCAGACGCCAGTTTGATGAAAAATATGAAATCTCGTATTTGAAAACCAACTCTGAGATGCACTCAAACAGATAGAAAAGCAACACTAACCCTTCAGTTGAGTTTTGAGTTGTTGTTTTTTCTTGTTGTTTTGATATTTTAGACTATAATTTGCAATTTCTTTGTCAGTCTCCAAAATTAAATTCATGTTTTAGTGAATAACCTCAGTCAATGAATTGTGTGTCTCCCCTATTAATAAAAGAAAGGAGAACTCATATAATTGTGGCCTTAAGGACATCACCCCTTTCCTTCTAAAATTAAATTGAAGGAGGAAGCCGGCTAATAACTGGCAGCATTAAATTCTTTAGCACTAATATAAATTTGGCAAATGTAGTAGTATGAATGAGCTTTAATTAATATCATGGAAAACGTTAAATAAAATATTTTGAGAATAGGCTCAATTAGTTTAAAATACAAAGTTAATTTGGCCTTTTCTATAGGGAGGGTTGGGTTCCCATGATCTATTGTAAAAAAAACCCAAAAAAACATTCTGACTGTAAAATAATATTTTCTTTTTATCCTTATGTATACAACATCAGTCCTAAAAGTTAGACGTTAAAAAAACTATTGTGTCATGTAATTTGTACCTGATACCTAGGGGCTGATCATTTCCAGATTTCTGGCTTAATACGTGATTAAATTGCTACCAGTTCCAGTCAATCTCAGTCAGGAAAGAAAATACCAGCGATGTTTGAAGAATAGATTATTAAGGTTCCCGCTTGACTGAAGATAGTTCATATGTTCCATTTGCTAACACAACATAGCGCTGGGAAAATAATTCCAGCTTTTCCTTTGCATAGATTATTTTAACAAAATAAAAAAAGTGTGGTGAAGGAAATAAAAGCAAGCTAATGGTTTCTCGACATATGGAGCTAGTTTAAACGAAGGTCATTTTTCCCCTTTCTTCTGGACTCTATCGCATTGTTGTTTTTTTTTCTAAATCAACACGTTTTCTTCAATGAGACTGGGAATGCACAGAATGATTCAATGATTCAAGCAGCAACAGGAATCATTTCATTCTGTTCTCATCTGATAATAATGACGATGAACAGGAGGATAAAGAGATGATGTTTTGAAGATGCGGTAACAGAACCAGTAATGTTAGGCACTATACGAATTGCCAGATTTTAACTGTAGGCACTATACAATTTTCATGCAATAAAAAAACAAAGAAATTAGTTACCTGTGCACTATCCCAAGTCCCTATGCATATTTAAATAACTGGAGTTTTTTCATATCACTCCAAAGGCCATTAGATTGTAAGCTACCCTGCCACGTCAAGGTAAACATCTTAGTGGAGTCCTACACTAACAATCGACCTTGCTTCCTTTAGCTTTGGGTGATAAAATCTCTAATGATACAGAGAAGGGTATTTTTCTAATCCCCCTACATACTTATTAACCCTCAATAAGGAACACATGGAGTGGGCGGCAGCATTAGAACATGGTTGTGTGATACAAAAGCAAATACAAATTCACAAAAATAAGTCCTGCGCTCAGACTATGCAAATTTCATCTCATTTAATTTTTTTATAGTGCTTGGAGTCCTCTGGTACTTTTCCTCTATTTAGTGTTAAACCATTTTTAAGCAGTTTAAAACTATGTAAGAGTCCATGGCCAACTATAGTCCAGCCCCTACTGGAGGTGTGGCTAAGGCAGAGATTACACACTTCATTTTACCCATACCAAGTCATACCAACAATGGCACTGTAATAGGCTGAACATGGTCACTTTCAGCCAATTACAGCTTCTAACTTCTGCTAAGACTATTGCTTTTCCTATTAGCCCAAGTAGCACAGAAGGGATGGTGTGCTGGGGAATCGTGTTTAGCATTAAAGCTTTAAAAACAGTTTAAAACTGAATGGAAATGAAGCGCCAGGGCACTCCAGACACTATAATTACTTAAATAAGTGTCTACTGTGTCCCTTAAAGGATCAAAGGGATGTCATTCCATCATCACAATATGGTACCTAAAGGCCTAATGCCAGCACGGACTGTCCTGCTTATTTATTCTCAAAAGCTCTTTACAGCCCAGTTTTACTTTATGACTGAAAATGATTCCACATTGGTCCTTAGAAAGTCAGTCTTGGTTGGCCACCGACATCGCAGGATCTCATCAGTTTTTAAGGTGATGTAGTTGGATTAACAGTAGCTCTTTAAATGTTTGCATCACTAGTATGTTTTTGTAGCTATAATGGAAGGATTGATAACTGTAATGATGACCACCTCCACTAATCTATTCTCAAAAAGGCCTAAACCCAGGCTGACAGGTTAAAGAAGGAGACAAGCTGGAGAGGGTGGCAAGCTGGATGGGGCAGCAAGATGGAGTGGTAGGCAGGCTGTTGATGGTGGCAAGGTGTAGTTGTTGGCAGTCTTTACGTGTTGACAAGCAAGACGTGGCAGCAGGCTGGAGTGGATGATAGACTGCTGCACCTATATTATGTATTTTTACTAACAGGGGCTTTCCTACTGCTTCCAGTTGTAGCCAGCTGCTTTTAATATATCTAAATCCACCTAGCTGGTCCAAGGAATACTACTCACTTCTCACTTATATGCAACTGACTTTTGAGTATACAAATGCTATTCTGTGAGCCAGATTAACATTGGAGCTCAGGTTCCAGGCCCACACATTGCAATGGGTCTAGGCTTTTTTATATATTTATTTTTTGTGATCTGCTGTTAGTTTGAAGAACTCAGTGCAATATTCTCAGAGTGTGGCCTGGGAGGTACAGATATTCACCATGACCTAGCTGACCAACATGGAAAATACTATTTATTACACATCGAGGTCCAATGGTAGCTTGGATACTGTATAGACAAACCTGTATCTGACATAGGAGGGCTCATTATCTGCTCCTTGCTTATTGCACACAGCCCATCTGTGCCCCATAACTGAAACCTTATTCTCTAACCAATAATAATGTTTCCAGTTGCCATCTTGGTTGGGGCATGTTTCCACTGTAAAGCCCATGTATAAATTGATCTTTGTGGCTGGTTGTTAGATGTTTTACCTTCATGACTAGAAACTTCTTTCCTCCATCGTTTCATAAGTTTCTCTTCAACTCTTGCCATCTTCAACTTGACTATAGTTTCCCTTTAAGTTTTCCTCGTTGTTGAACGCTGAAGCTTTATTTCACCCTCCTCTGCAAACAAACTGCTACCTAAATATCGGTATGTCCCTCTTTCTGAAAGAAGGACACTGGTGTCAGCAGTAGCACAATAAGTAAACCGTGCCAACTTGCAGACGAATATTCTGCCCCCATTAATATGATCTGATCATCATGTTCTCACCACCGTAATGTTGCCTTTTTTAGTAGCACTATGACAGTTCCAGACCATGCACAGCCAGTCATATGTTTCCCTGCTCTAATTTATTTATTTATTTTTGTCAATCTATGTCTATTGAGGTTTTATGAAAGATACAAGGATCAAGGTTCACTATGGTAGGTTCGGTGGTAAAAAAGAAATAACAAGGCACCAAGTAGATCTACAGTCCGAGTCAAGCATTGTTTTACAGCAGAAAGGTAACGGAATAGTACTTTTCCCCACTCAAGGAACCAACGTATTCACCGTAATCAGCTATAGTAAGCCTTGTCTGCTGTTTAAAGGATGGTCCCACTCAAGGACCAATGTTTCCTCCGTACTCAGTTATAGTAAGGCCATCTCTAATTTAGATCACATTTAGTCAAACATCTGCTTTTCATTTGTTGTTATTGGATCAAACATCCTGACTGACTGAGGACTACAGATGGTGTACTATAACGGAATCTGGAAACTTTTCAAAATGTTTAGCTTTTAATGAAATCTCATTGTAGAAGTCTAAGAGTCATACAATGTAGAGCTGACTGTATCTGGAATGATGATACTTGAGAACTCCATTTGTTCTTTTCCTACTCACATGTCACAAGTTAATCATTTGTTTTGATATGAGTAATGTATATCTGGATAGCTATCAAGATCAGGGGTTTCCGTGACGATCAGCATTAAAGAAATGTACCTATAACATTTAGTAGGTTACTACATGCAGTCGTTGTAATTAGCTGCTGCATGAGGTTGGATAAGCTCATTCAGAAAGTACTGACTATCGCAATGTACATAGGTTGCTTGGCATTTTGTGCCGATGGGTCACTTGTCTTGTGTCTGCCTTCGTGGTGTTTATTCACTAACCAGAGAAGTAATAAATGAATTGCAAATCCCTCTGTCTTTGAAACAACTATAGACATGAGGAAGTGTGGCAGGTATTATGTGGTCATTTTATTGATGTGTAAAGTATTTTGTGTGTGATAACATTTGTTATCTCTGCTTCCGATTCATTGAATTTCGATGGTATTTCAGGCTTTTGTCAAATTATTCTCATCATAAATTTGCTCTTTAGGACAGTGAAAAGAAAGGTTTTATGAATAAGCTGTATGCCATCCAGGAAGTGTGCGTCAGTGTCCAGAGCATTCTTGATGAAGTTGCATCTATTGGCGAAAGGATAAAGAAGTAAGTATTGACAAGTTCCATCTGTCTGTCTGTCTGTTTATCTATCTGTCTGTCCTGAGTGAGGCCAGATGGGAAGCTGTCAGTCAGCCTGGTGCACATTCAAGCCAGACTGTCTGGCCAACTCTGTGGGCGGCCTTATCCCCTTTGTGGGCAGAATTGCCCATTTCCAACATTGCCAGTGTATCAAGTAGTGTCACGGGCAGGCTCCTTTAGGCCCGCCCACCCATGTCCAAATTTCATAGGTTTCAATTTTGGGAGGTATGAATATATACTTCTATCTGCATCACTTACTTTTTTCTTGATATCTTATCCCTGTCGTGTATGTACCTTATCCTCCACTAACATACTATACAATGTATCTGGCACGGGTACTCGGGAGATATTGGTTCCATCAAATATCACAGCAAGACACATCCTGAAAAGGACAATTAAAAAGCACATGATGTGATTAACTGACAGGGTCTATTAACTAAACTCCAAATTAAAGCAAAATTAAAGCAACCAATTTCCTGACCTCCCTAAATAAAGTCATTAACATGAATTAATAAGGGGAAGCCGGTTACAAAATGCACATAACCCAATGTTTGTATTAAATATATATATATG
The DNA here is from genome assembly GCF_036172605.1 of Pelobates fuscus. Classification (NCBI taxonomy): domain Eukaryota; kingdom Metazoa; phylum Chordata; class Amphibia; order Anura; family Pelobatidae; genus Pelobates; species Pelobates fuscus. The sequence continues at coordinate 29,324,143 of NC_086321.1, forward strand.
CCAACATAGAATATTTCAAGACATACTAATTAAATGTTTGCATTTCTTATAAATGTTATAATTTGTGACTGTGTCCACTGGCCACTATGCACCCTGTTATTCATTGTAAGACACATATAGATTATCCTCATTTAATCAGCATGATGTGATGAAGAATAATATGTCCGTGTGTCTCGCGTGGAATCCTTTACCGTGCCTGTTATATCTTTTATTAGACAGAAGCCATAATCGTGTTACTGACTGTTTTATTTTTCCGTACAGCACATTCAACTGGACGGTTCCATTCCTAACCTGGCTGGCGATCATGGCTCTGTGTGTTCTCACAGCAGTGCTATATTTTATACCGCTTAGATACATTGTCCTTGCGTGGGGTAAGTAAAACATTTTCTGAACTGCTGGAGCCATACTGAAATAAGTCATTCGTAAGGGAAGGCGTTATACGATCAGCAGCTGGAAAATCCAGAAAACAGTGTCTGATTGATGGAGGCACTTTAGGTCACTTTCCATTTTGTTTTCTTAGACCTGAAGCCAAGATCAAAGTAAAACTGCATAGAAGCAAGGAGTCTCAATAAATCACTGACATGTATATGTAAATCTACCTTTTGGGCACCCCTGGTCTAAACTCTGTCTTCATTATCAGCGGTACCGGTCCTTTCCTGGAGATTTGAATGTCGTTTTAAAAAAGTGTTTTGAGGCATGCATTTTGTTATAAATTGCATTGGTCATGTGACCATCATGTCACATGACACGATGGTTTCACAGATTGCCGAAAAAAAGGAATGTGTCAAGCAAGTACTAACTGAACTGCTTTTACTAGTTGGACTGGCTCTTTCGACGCTCCTTTTATAAGTATGCCACTCAAATATTGATTTGTCCCCAATTATATATTAAGGCATTCTTCACAAAATTGTTTATTGAAGCTTATTAAAATCTCATTTGTTTTGTCTGATTTTAGAGGTTGTTAACAATTGTTTTACAACTATCAGATTTTTGGCATGGCTTACACCCATGATTACATCCACTGGATTAAGAAACAATGAGTGTAACATCCGTTGGCTGCAAATACCATCGCCCCTTATTATCACATAAAGTCAAGTGCTATGACCAAATTTGGCCTTGATTTAATACGCTTTCCAAGCGATTCCCTACTATTAGAATAACTTTCCCAATACTTTATCTACAGATGTCCCCATTAAAGTCTATGGGAATTCTTGTAGATAAATCATTTGAAACGCTTATTAAATCAGGGCCCTTGTTACTTGTATAGGACACAATGCACAGTGCTGTCTGCCCCACTTGGTGATGTACCACTTGTACACTGTGCATGTCCCACTCGCACAGACGTGCAGGTCCAAAGTCATTTCAACTGCTCTGCCATTTGTATACATGAGAGCACCCCAAACTCAACTAGGGTGTGTAAACGTTTAATGTCCACTCTGTATCTAATTAGTATTATTCATAAAGTGTCCACAATGTAAGCAGCGCATGGTACAGTTTATAAAGGATCATATGACAAACAGCGGAGATCAAATTTAAATTAACAGAGATATATTACACATAAACAGGGTTCATTGTTAACTTCTGATTTGTCAGGTATTCAAAGTACATTTAAAACGAGTATCAATTTTTAAGTTAAAAGAAACATTCCCCAGTTTAGTTCTGTTTCAGTGACTGTTTGAGTTACAGTTCGGAAATTCACTTGGATATCGCGAGGGATCTACTCTAACATCCCGGCTATTCTACACACACAAACATAGTGCCTTTACTGCATTTTATTAACTCATTATGTCACAGTATATGGGGTGCTATTCTCTTAACTACTGGCTGTAAACATGTAATAAATAGACATAAACTTGCACACGCGGCATTATCATGAAACTGTAATGGTATAAACATTCGGAAACATATTTTCTACGATAAATAACCCATAGTTCTCCGTCCCTCTAGGACAACTTCATTTTTTAATGGTTTTATGCTGTAGTGACTTTAACATAATGTGTGACACGCCACCCCAGCACTAAAGAGATTGGAGCAAGTGTCAGGATCCAATTTATTTGATACAAAGGTCTGCTCTGAGATCTCCCAGCTGACAGAGCTTCTGCCAAAGTACAGGCGTGGGGCCAAGCTTTCTGCTGTCTGCCACGATGTGATTTGACAAATATATTTTGACTGAGCGGATATTAAAACCAACACTGTAATTCCATTATATAGTGTAGCCTTTCATCAGCAAATGAAACACGGGAGCTAGAAAACTGGGAACCTGATATTAGAGAATGGCCCCAGAACAGGTGATACAACGCCTTCTTTAGCAAGTTTATCCATTGTGAGGGTTAATTTACTAAGGGACAAAGCGTTGGAGAGTGAAATATCCAATGCGTTCTGTGATCTGCACTCTGTTCTTCTGTGGAGTTTATACCAGGGTTAATTTTGTCGACTGACAATTTTAGTGAAATGTTAGTCGATTACATTTTTGAGGTTTAGTCAACTAAAACTAGACCAAAACTAAAACAATTCAGATGACTAAAATACAACTAAAACTAAAATGTTTTTTTAGTCAGAAGACAAAATTAAAATTTGCCGCCAAAATTAACACTGCATAGATGGGCTGTGGAAGGGTCAAAACAAACAGACCAGGGCTTGGGAGAGAGACACCTAGAGGGGCTGGGACGACACACAGAGACACAGAGGGGCTGGGGAAGGGGCAAGAGAGACAGATAGAGGCTTTAATTAAACCCATTAGATTTTAGTCGTGTTGACTAAAATCTACCAGAGATTTAGTTGTATATAACTAGACTGGAACTAAAACAATTCAGATGACTAAAATATGACTAAAATGGATTTTGAATATGGATTTTGAGATTATAACTAAAACTACATTTAAATTTGCTGCCAAAATTAAAGTTGGTTTATACATAGGTTGAAATTGAGGCTCCTTAGAATAACATGAATGGCGGGAGGGTTGGATTTACATTTCAGGTGAATGCAGGCACAGAATTCTCAGGCACCCCTTCCTTCCCCAAAGTTCAGTTATCTGTTGCTTGCTCTGTATTTTAGATAATTAAAAATGAAATATGGCAGTAGGCACTTATCTCATTACCTCCTTGAATAACTGGAGTGTTCCTATTTCAAGCAGGGCCATCTATAATATTAATAGGACCCTGGGCAAATCATTTTCATGGGCCCCTGTTTCTCCCCCCCCCCCCCCCCCCCCCCCGCTCCCTGGCAAGCAATCACACCTTTCACATACTTACTTACACAAACATATACACTGACAGACATACTGACACATAGACACATAGACACACAGACATACGGACACGCAGATATTCACTGACAGACATACTGACACAAAGACACACAGACATATGGACACACATATTTTCACTGACAGACATACTGATATCTTCACAGACACACAAAGACATACTGACACACGCACTGACAGACATACTGATACACACACATACACTGACACACATATATACTGACAGACATATTCACACATTCAGACAAAGATAAAGACATACTGACAGACACAAATATACACACACACACTAACAGATATGCTGACACAGACATACACTGACAGACATACTGACATACACATACACACAGCTACATATCCTGACAGGAATACTAAGACACAGACACATACACATAAATACATACTGACACACACATTGACAGACATACTGACACACAGACATACACACGGACAAACTGACAGACATACTGACATACATATTGAAAGACAAACTGACACAGACATACTGACACACACAGACACACTGACAGACATACTGACACACAGACACACACATACACTGACAGACATACTGACACACAGAGACACATACACTGACAAACATACTGACACACAGACACACACATACACTGACAGACATTCTGACACACACACAGCCATATTGACACACACACATATACTGACAGACACACACACACAGACGTACTGACACACACACTGACACAGACAGAAATACTGACAAACACACAGACAGACATACTGACACACACACTGACACATTCACACACACACAACATTTATACTTTTAAGTCCACCTCCTGTTTCCTACCTTAAAGGGTGGCTTCCCTGGTGTCCAAAATGGTGGCTGAGACTGTTGGGGGATGCTGTTGGCAATATCGGCGCAGCCCCCCTCTTCTCTGCCTCCATGGTCTCTCCCACGTGGCTCTCTCTGGGAGGAAGTAACTCACGACAGTCACTTCCTCCCATGCTGCCAAAAAGCAAGAGGGCCCGGCCGTGCAGTTAAAGGACCAGAGTGTGACCAGGCCCCTGCTTGCATTTGCCAATGCAGAAAGAAAAATCCTGCGCTCACTCCCATCACTGGGCGGCTGCAATGACTACAGTACACATCAGCCCCAATATATAGTAAAAACCAAAGAAAAACAAGTTACCTGCGCTCTCTCCCTATGTATTTTTAAACAAATGGAGTTTTTTTAGTTACCTCCAATGGCCATGAGAGGATGAGCCCACCTGCCAATGTCAAGGCAGACCCCCCTAGGTGGGTCCTAATTCTAACCATTCACCTTGCTTCCTTGAGCCTCTGGCAAAAAATCTCTAATGAGACAGAAATGGGTATTTTTTATATACACTTAACCCTTAATAGGGAACACATGGGATGGGCGGCTGCATTGTAACAAGGCTGAGTGATACAAAAAATGGATACAAATGCAGCAAGATAAGTCCTGCGCTCACTCTCATCACTGGGTGGCTGCAATGACTACAGTACACATCAGCCCCAATATATAGTAAAAACCAAAGAAAAACAAGTTACCTGCGCTCTCTCCCTATGTATTTTTAAACAAATGGAGTTTTTTTAGTTACCTCCAATGGCCATGAGAGGATGAGCCCACCTGCCAATGTCAAGGCAGACCCCCCTAGGTGGGTCCTAACTCTAACCATTCACCTTGCTTCCTTGAGCCTCTGGCAAAAAATCTCTAATGAGACAGAAAGGGGTATTTTTTATATACACTTAACCCTTAATAGGGAACACATGGGATGGGCGGCTGCATTGTAACAAGGCTGAGTGATACAAAAAATGGATACAAATGCAGCAAGATAAGTCCTGCGCTCACTCCCATCACTGGGTGGCTGCAATGACTACAGTACACATCAGCCCCAATATATAGTAAAAACCAAAGAAAAACAAGTTACCTGCACTCTCTCCTTAATCCCTATGTATTTTTAAACAAATGGAGGTTTTTGTTTTACCATTAGAGGTAACTAAAAAACCTCCATTTGTTTAAAAATACATAGGGATAAAGGAGAGAGCGCAGGTAACTTGTTTTTCTTTGGTTTTTACTATATAGTGCATTTGCCACCCGGTAGCCGGGTGACAAACACACATATACTGATAGACACACACACACAGACGTACTGACACACACACTGACAGACACAGACAGACATACTGACAAACACACAGACAGACATACTGACACACACACACTGACACATTCACACACACACAAAATTTATACTTTTAAGTCCACCTCCTGTTTCTTACCTTAAAGGGTGGCTTCCCTGGTGTCCAAAATGGTGGCTGAGACTGTTGGTGGATGCTGTTGGCAATATCGGAGCAGTCCCCCTAAAATCCAACAGTATATTGCAGTCAGATTACTGGGGAAGTTGCAGCTCTACAGGAGGTGGATTTATTTTTAGGTCCTTTCTGCTCTAGTAGGTAACAATAAGTGATTGCATGTACTTTGATAGTTTCCTAGAAATATAGTCATTGTTTGAAATGTTTTATTATTCCAGGAATCAATAAATTTACAAAGAAAATTCGAAGTCCTTACATGATCGACAACAATGAAGTCCTTGACTTTCTATCAAGAGTTCCATCTGATGTACAAGTGGTGAGTACCTGGTGTTTGAGTTCATACTCTGAGTTGTATGTTGCTGTGCATTACCCATGGGCGTAATTCTCCCATCTATAAGTTCTGCAAGCTCTATAAGTTACATGACAGAGTAATATTTTGAGTCATTTAGTGGCTAATTCTGAATCAGACCCAAAAAAAGTTCTCCAGTCAGCATATATTGCCTTTAGTATATTGCCACATCATCCCCAGACAGGGGAATATGTGCTGGGCTGAGGAAGGGGGCCCACACACACTCCATCCCCAACTATATTGCCCACACACACTCCATCCCCAACCTCCACCTTGCACTTGTGGGTATTATTTTAGCCCAAGGAAAACATGCCTCATTAAGTTTAGTAGGACAAAATCAGAGTGGGATCCTTTGAAAATAGATTTCCACCCTCACCAGAAGGCCCGTGTATATAGTTACCTATCTAAAACCAAGCACCATCTACATTGTAAGCTTGTTCGAGCAGGGTCCTCGTTAGCATATTGTTCCTGTCAAAATCTGTAATAGTTTGTCTCATTTGTTGTTAAAGTTCCCATAATAATATTGTAAAGTCCTGTGGAATGTGTTTGTGCTATTTAAATGTAAAAAATAATAATAATTTGTACAATATTGGGCATTGTGTGTGTGCACAGTAATCTGCCTAAAACAAGTCAACTGCACCATGATTATGTACGTACGCCTCATGATCACCTCGGGTGAATAGATGCAGCCAATGTGTTTTGAGCCATATCAGCTCTTGTCCAGTAGAGAAAAAGGTGGGAAGGTCGCCAGTGGAGAGGAAGAGGCATATGTGTGAATAAGCTACTGGAAAGGAAAGGAGGGGAATATGTGTGTGTGGATGAATGAGTAAAATGTTGTTTTGTTTTGCTTTGTGTATAACAACAGCCATACACATATACAAAGGATGATAAAATCATATCTATACTGGAGCGGAATCATGTGTGTGATACCTTGTAAAGAGAAGGCTACATCGGAATGCTTATCATTCCATTTACTGCCTCCTTATTCCCTTTTTTGTTCTCCGATAATTTGTTTTGGTATTTACTTTGTCTTTTGCTTTTATTTTTTTTCCCTAGAAAAAATAAATAACAAATCTGCATTCTCTCCATGTTCTCTGACGTCTTCAGAGTGTGTCCCTCTTGACCATTTGTTGCTAAACTTCTGTGTTTCAACAGGTGCAGTATCGAGAACTGAAACCGGATCCTAACCAAAGCCCGAGCAAAAGGAAGAAAAATAATCTTGGATAAGAAACTCTACACATCAGGGAGAGAAGCATCTGGTTGCAGGAGATAAGAAAGTCCCCTCATGCATTCTCATTGTTTATGTTATCTTATATTGTATTTTTTTTTTATCACGATGGAGAAAAATTGTAAATATTGTATAAAGGCAGATACCACTGTACAAAAAGAATTTGATAAAATTTGGAAGTTCATATCTTGCCGCGTGTGAATGGTTTGCGTTGGCCACTTGAGTGATGCTTTGAAAGATACAGTTGAATTGGGATCCAAAATAATGTAAATTATGTTTTGTTAGAGTGGAATATGCTAAGATCCTCATTCAGATATCCACATTTATGTATGCACATACATTAGCCAAAAAGTCCTAACTATACAGAGAAAGTTTTGTTTGGTTTGTGGAAGACGAACATTGCACTTTACGATTTAGTGCCTAATACTTGCCCGGTAAGATCACAATACAGCTGTTGGATCGACATTTTTGTCACCGCCAACCAGCCTTAGAGACATACTAGGCTGGCTGATGTAAGTTACAGGTTAACAAGTCGAGAAGGGCAGCTATTGCACTGTCCATACCCAATAAAGTAACTTTGTTTCAGTAACATTAGCTCAGGATTTTATTATCTGCATAACGTGATAAGACTTAAATGCCGACTGTCACCAATTCTTCGTTTCTTGTTTTCTCCAGTTTGTTAGATTTAATAAAACAATGTTTTTTGTTTCTTTTTTAATCATGTATAATCAAGCTATTTTATCTGGCTGAGCAGTCATGTTGGGTCAGGTTCAGTTGTTATCTGACCAACTGGTGTTCAACCTAACTTGTGATTTCTCTGTGAAAATGCAGCAACAGGCAACTTAGGCTCAAGATCAAAAAGTTAAATTTTCTTTTAAAAAAAAAAAAACTAAAAACTTTCATTAAATGTATTAAACTTTTAAAAAACGAGAAGTGAATATTTGATGACAGTTGCCCTTTAATTTTACAAGTAACCTCCCTGCTGATTTTCTTTGCAGGGAAAGTTAAAAAAAAAAAAAAAAAGATTTTGGTTTGTTAATGGTGATCTGATTGTCACTCACTGTCTAATGTAACTATTTACGTAGACTCTCAAAGTGACAATTAAACATCTAGAATACATTCTCCACACATAAAAACAGCAAGAAATGTGTGTTGTTTGGATTGTTGTACATTCTCCAATGCATCAAACAAAAAATAACTACTATAACTACTGTAAAGTGGGCATAAAAAGGACACAACAAAGACAAATCTACTAATGGGCCAACAGTTCATACATGTTTGTTAAAACTTGTGTAGATTGCTTATCCACTAGTACGTGATGTACTGTAATTTTACCAAGGCATTTTATCTCATTTTAACTCTAATTAATCTTAGACAGCCATTAAGTCAGCATTATAGTGTGGGTCTGGTCACTCATACTCTCTAATTAGGGGTTCAGCTTTAGTGGCATTTGAGTGATCGAAACTAATATGTGTAGGTGATCTATTTTATCCCAAAATAAAACATAATCTACGGCTCCACTAGGTTACAAGCTTAATCTCTCCCACAGCCATTTGTCCCAGCTGCAAGACATAGACGCAGCACATAAGTAGGAATTACAATCATATATAGTTAAATCTTTATTTTTTTTATTTGTTTTTCTCAAATCTGATAATGCTTTAAAGCAGTTTCATTGTATGTATGGGTTAATTGTATTGGGGTACTGAAATGGTTCTAAATTAAATAATACATAATCTAGAATTTCTCCTTGGACAATATATCTAGAAGACTTCCGCATTGTGTAGATTTTCTACTTCTAGTGTACCATTGCGTTCCATTGCTGATTAATGTGTCTATGGAAAGTATTTAAGTAATGCCCTTTCATATATACTCATGATATATCTACAATCTCACCAAGAACTGCCAAAGTAAGGGCTGGTATTTTGTTAATGCTTTATTAGAAATCCTGTAATGCAGACCATTATGTGATGCAATGTTACACAAAGTCAGTATTGTAACACATAAAAGATATTTTCTGAGGTGGGCGATAACATTCTGAGGTGGGCGATAATATGTCTGAGTTGAGTTTTAGAACTTGTTACATAAACCAGAGAGAAGATTTTGATCTACCTCGTCCGAGACCGGATGTACCCACTAGATCCTCACTACTGTCCACTGTTTTCTAAATGTGTTTCTATGAATAATTGTATTTATAGATATACTCAGTGGCTACTGTATTGTGTACACCTGAATATTAACAAAAATGAACAAATAGGGTATACGTGAAGGCAACTCAAAACATAAAGCATGAGGAGCTTTAGTTGTGGTTCGCCCAAACGTTAGATTGGAGAAGATCTAAGTGACTTTGACCAGGATAGGATTGTTGGTGGCGTGTGTTAAAGTTGCATCATTTCAGAAACAGATGACTTCAGTAAATGGTGCAATAGTCATCGTAAAACGTACAGTACTTCAAATATTGAAGTGGTTGGACTATGACAGAAGACCACACTGCCACTGAAAACAACATAAAGATGACACTGTAGCGGGATGCTACCACCAAAATTGCACGAGTGAAAATTAGAAAAATGTTTCCTTGCTCATTCTGTGCTGCAACATGCAGTGTATAGTTTCAGCAATTGGAGTAAACTTAACACATCAACCTTCCATGTGTCAGCCGTACAGGCTGGGGTTGATAAGAAAGAAAAATAGATTGTGACGAAGGACAAATGATTGCCATATTTTGCCAAATTCTATGGCGTGTAACAATGTGATAAAGTTGTCTTAGCGCCTTCTAGGCCCCTTTGTACCATTTAAACTACATTTGAATGACAATTCAACTGGTTGGTCTTGTGCAACTCTTTATTATTACTATTATCATATTCATAGAGTGCCAACAAATTCCACGTTGCATTACAATAATTATTAAAAATTAATAAACCAAACAGCATGTAACAAAGAAGTTAGAGCCCTTCTCAATACAGAGGAGGTAGGGTATTAATTCTTTGGACCAGGACCACAGCTTCAGGAACCTGTTTATTTCAACAACAAAATATTAAGTTCCATGTGCTTCTTGCTCCAGCTAAATTATCATTAAATGACAGAACCAAATGAGAAGAACGACTGTCAGGTGTTTTGCCTGTGACAAAACAAACAAAATAGCTTTAAGCTTTGAGGGACAGCTGTAAAGCAGATGCAAGTAAAAATATGAGTGAGGAAAGACAGGATCAGATGGATAGACAGAGAGGTCACAGTTTACCCATTTACAAATCAATGCTTGCTGTAGAGTATTGCTCCATGCCATATAGCAAGCATCATTTAAACATGACCATGACTTCAGTTTACCCCAAAGACCTTCACACTCCTCAGATCACAATCTCACAGAGCATGTGTGGAAGTCTGTGGAACAGGAGGTTGGTAGTATGAGTGACCAAAACATCTGCCAGACATGTGTAATGCTGACGAGCCAGCACGGACCAAAGACTAAAAGGATTGTACTCAGCAAGAATTCAGAAGAATTTTTATTTCATATACTAGATAGGTGTACACAATATAGCGAACACTGTGTGTTTGTATGCATGGTATGCGTGTGCGCGCGCGTGTGTGTGTCTGTTTATAATGTAAATAAACAATGGAGTTTCAATTGTATAAAGAGAACCTGCAGAATTGTACAGGAAACCATTCAGTCTGAATCTTCCCCAAATAACAAAAATAATATAAAGAGGAAGTGCTTTTAAAATGCGTATATGAGTTCATATAATAATTAAATTTTTATTGATTTAAAAAATTTTTTGCAGCACTGATAAGAGCAGTAGCTGGGTATATACCTTCTCTGCATAATCTTTTATTTTTTTATGTCTCTGCATTCTTTTGGTGCATTGTAATTATGTGTAGCTGTGAATAGTTTATTTTGTTAAATATTTTTGTTACTATTGAGCAGGATCATCAGATTTCCTTCTGTAGTTGGGATAAGGACAGAAAATGTATACCAGATGTATACTACAGGATTCTACTAATATTGGAGGTTCTACATAATATCACCTAACTGTCGCCTAACTGCTGAACTCCATATTCCATTTCCCACAATCCTTTGCTTTATAGTGACTGGGAAAAGACCCTGGAACATTTTATGTCACAGAATGGCGGGTTCATTAATCCATGATTAATTATTTAATTGTTTTACTACAAATCTCTAAAGATAGAATCACCCTCTACTTTTTTGATTTTTAAAGTTGTTCTGTCTCCTTTCTCCTATTGTTTCCTCTTCTCCTCCTCTCCTCTTCTTTCAGAATCTGCTCCTCTTTTCTTCATTTCTTAACAAGTTATAGAAAATAAGAAATGACAACACAGCATAGAGTGCATTTATTGCAACCATATACCGGTAGTCATGGTGCTAAAGACAAAAAGTACCCAGTGTGTTACTTTTAGAGAGTTATCATTATTGCATTACCGTATTTATAGAGACTTGTCAACTTTCCTCTGCACGCCTTCATTTTTTTAAAATGTATCACGAAACCTTTTCGTGATTGGTCTCACTTTCTTTGCATGTACACAGCTTATAAACCGAAAAAACTGTGTGAGGTGAATTGCTATAGGCCAGGTAGCCTGCAAAGTGGACGAAGAGAAGAGGCCAGGGTGAGACATTTTATTTCACGTATGTTTGTCTGTATGCCTGGCAGTATCTGTCTGTTTCTCTAGCTTTGGAGATTTGAATTATTTTATTTCCCCTCTATTCTAGTTACCGAGTAGAGTCTAGTTGGCCTTCTTGTACCAATCTAATCTATCTGTAATTTCAGTGTGCCACTATCTTTCAACGACTGTATGAGAGCTGTGCAGAAGGGTCAATAGTCCCTGCACAATGATTCTGCTTAGCTCTTTTATATTGTATGCCTTCTTCCAGCACTATGCCTAATCGATGTGTTCCCCGGAATTCCACTTGTGCCCCAATAATATTTTAAAGTGCACTCCATTCTTTGTTTTTTTGCACTTTTGTAGTCAGCATTTTCAACCGTTTTAGTTCTAATAATGAAATCAATTGACCGTCATAATTGTAAATAGGAGTTAGAACAGATTTTAAGTCAAAATCCATATCTGTCGCCATTTCATAAGTTTGCCTATCTATTCATGTTGCGATTATTACTTCAGATTGTAGTGATCTGAGTCTTTAAAAGTCCCTTTTTTGTACACGATAGAGTATAAATGAGACGTAAGCTTGGCATAAGAACAAAAGATTAGTAGATGGTTTGCCCCATCAGCGAGGGTTCCAAAAAGAGAACACAAAGAACTAGGAAGACATGACAATGTGGGGAACGGTGACAAACAGTGCCGACATAGTAATTCTCTATGAGAATTATTTCTTCAAGCTGTTTAAATCAAACTTAGCTTCCAAAAAGGGAAACTAGTTGAGAATGTCAATGAAGATGATGAGACTAGTGGCCTAGGAGCAGCTAGTATAAAGGAAATAAACTAAAATGAGGTAATTTAAAGAATAATTGAAAGCATTCCATTTAAATAAATAGAGATAAAACAAGGAAAGACAGAAACAGAAAACACAGAGGGAGGATCATTAGGACCGGAATGTACCTGTAAAGTGGAGTACACTGTCACCACGTTCAATTATTTTAAATGGTGGTTTCTCAAATTTTAGAGCTTTGCTTCTTAAAAGAAAACCCTATACTACTATTGTCTGCTTTTAAAATTTAACTGAATCTTTTGTAAACACTAATAGTTGCTGGGAGAATGTATGGGTGTTAGGGGAAAGATATATTTAAGGATTGTAGCCATGATCTCATGGAAGCCATTTTGCCCAGTGCATTAATATAACCAAAATGTTTTGGGCATCAGGCAATTATATCGCATTGGATAATTTTGTTACAATTAGTTAGCACATTTTCTTTCTTTTTTTTCTTTTTACTTAAACACTATTAAGTATACCTTTAATATTCTCTGATAAATTCAGTCCGGAAAGTCACACTCATTCAGTAGAAATGCATTAACTTAACAAGCTGTTACTCCATTCCAGTTTTCTAGGTATTATTTTATAATATTGTATGAGGGATTACATAAAAAACCCAGCATTGGCTCTGGAAAGCTTCTCGTGGGTATGCAAACAATAGTATTTTGACTGGCAGACTATGATGGAGTACTGGAGGTCTCCTATCACACCTGGCAGGAAGAAAACGCATGGTAGAGCATTTGTCTATGCATTGAAATAAACAGAGTTATATTAATGGCATAATGCTTTAAAAAAACAATCAAAATTAATTTAAAGTGGTACCCCAGACCCCTGAAGCACTCCAGCTTGCTGAATGTAGTTTGTTTGTTTTTTACTTTGGAGAGTTCCTTTAAAATTGCACTTCATATTTATTGCGAAGGAATATTAATTTTAAGGGATACCCAAAGCACCAAAACAGCCTCCCATCACGTCATATTGGAGAGTATGGGAAGATATATTACCTTCCTTAATAAAAAGAATACATTGGTAGAGAGTTATCAAAGTGTTTCAAAACTGATTTATTTTTTCATCTCTTATCTGTTAAGATTTACTAAATTGTTCTACAAATGGTGTAAACAAGTATTGGCCTTTCTCTACCTAAATTCTGCCATTTTTTGCAGAAATATTCATTTCAGACCGCCAAATTTACCATGGCGGAAAAATTATGAAGTGGAAAAAAAAATCCCTGTATGGTGGATACAGTGAAGAAA